>NC_143258.1:26415846-26725679 GCF_984573655.1 Nuphar pumila | reverse complement strand
AAATTCATGTTTTTACATTACAGTTAGTTTCCTTTTTAATGCATTAAATTTCCTGTTTTCTTTAATTCTTGGAGTTAATGTTGTTTTTCAAATTCCTGAATTCTTGTTCTTTTCATACAATCAATTCATGTTTCCTTCATTGATTTCTTGTTTTGTTTTCATAGTTAGTGTACTGTCTTGTTAGTTAATTGAGTTAGTTATTAGTCAAGTTGATTTGTTAAAAGTTGTTTAGTTAGTTAAGTGATTAATTAGCTATTAGTTAAGAAGTAACTGTTAGTCATTTAGTTGCATCTTAGGTAATTAGTTTTATTTAGTTAATAGAATGTTGTTAGTTAGTTTTGATTTTAAATTTAGTTCGTAAAATTGCTTAGTGAATTACTTAGTCATAATATTTTATCATTTAAATAAGCTGTTTAGTATAATTTCTATTTCGACCTCTTGTACTGCTCGTGTTCATTTGATTTGTGCAGGATTGCACAGGATTGGAGCGGAAGCGATTACGTGACACGAAGTACGAAGATAGAAGATTTTTACTTTTCAGTTTAGAATTAGGAATTTGATTTTGGGTTTGTAAATATTGCACTTTACGCCCTCTGCGAAGGGTATTCATTTGTTGTAATAGTTAGTTTTTTTTACTTCTCTCGTATATTTTACATTAGTAATACGGCAATAAAGATTAGTTTAGAATTGTGTGCTTGAATACAAAATATTCCCGTTCCCTAAGTTCGACCTGGTCTCATCCACTAGTGAGAACCGGTTTTTATTATTTGATGTCTGGTTTTCACATGTTTTATATATAAAAATCTTTTCAAAATTACAACGATTTAAAATAAGACATCAAAATACATGGACTAAAAAAAAAATTGAGAATTCGGGACATTGTGTCGCTAATTAATATTGCACAAACATCATTATGTGCCCAAATCTCTGTCTTTAAACGCTCTTTGGTCTTGTTGGTAAAGGATCACTCTTTCAATAAATATCTCATTATTTAAAATATGATGGGTTTCTTCATACATTCAATCCTAGCCATCCAATCAATGCCCAGATGGTTCTGTAATGTATGATGGATCTGTGTTCTCCAATAATGCATCTAAGAGACTATAGGTGCACGTGCTTGATGTTGGTGCACAGAGAGGAATTTAACGACTAGAAATTTTGATTTTTTTTCCTTTATAACACTTTGGAAACAAGTCCCTACATAAACGAAAGATGATATTTTATAGGTGCATGCATTCATATATGTTGGTGTGTGCATGCATGTCTTTGTCCGTATGAGTGAGAGCGTCAATGGTTATATTACACACTACAAGAAAAACTTTAATTAGCGACAAACATTTGCGATGGAAATAATCCATCGCCAATTTGCAACGGATTAGCTAGAGAAAACTATTCATTGCTAACATTTGCGTTATTAATGATGGAAAACTTCCGTCACTACTTGACGATAGATTAACGATGGAAAAATTTTGTCTCAAGTTCCTTTGCACTTTAGCGACGAATCATCGACAGAAATTTTTCATCGCTACTCCGTCGCCAAGTAGCGATGGAGTAGAGACAAAATTGTTCTATCGCTAATTTCCTCTGTAAAACCCTAATGTGAGCTCCTTTTTCCTTTCTGTTTCATCTGTCGTTTGCCCGCCCGCCCGACGACCACCTCTCTCATTCCCTCTTCCGTTCTCTCTTTCATTGCTCCCCCTCTGTGTTTTCTGACGAGCCTCGTTCGATGACCTCCTCTCTCGTTCCCTCTCCCATTCTCTCTCTCGTTACTTCCCCTCTGCATTTTTCGGTGAGCCGACGACCCCAGCCCGCGACGACCCTCGTAGCGACCTCTCTTCGTCGCCTCCCGCAGATAACCTTTCCCCTTTGTTTTCTCCCCTTGAAATAAGGCTCGTCGACAGTCTGACAGAGGGCCACCAACCTCTGTTGGAGCCTCCCCCTTTCCCCTATGGTTGCCAAAGGGCCAGCAGAGGTCTGACAGCCTCTGCTGGGCCCTCCCCACCCCTCTATAGTCGGCGGGGGCTAGCAAAGGCCCTGATCACCTCAGCCAGGCCCTCCCCTTGCACCGATCTTTGGCAGGATAGGAGGCTTCACCCCTGTCCTTTCAAATGCCGACAGGGGGCTTCACCCCCTATCCTCCTCACTTCTCCGGCAGTGGGGCTCTGCCTCCTTGTCCTCGTTATAATCGGTATGGGGAGAAGCCCTCTGCCCTTTTGTTTTCCCTGGCAGAGGGTGGCTTCGCCCCCCCTATCCTCGATAATTTCGACAGGGGGAGAAACCCTTTGCCCTTTTGTTTCCTCTAGCACCCTGTCCTCGATAATTTTGACAGGGGGCAAAGCCCCCCTGCTGTGGCGCCCCAAACCCCGACCTTGGGAAAAACCTCAGATTTTCTATGGATTTTTTTTTAAATGGTTTTACTGAAAACAACGGAAACAAAAGGGTAAAGAGGGTAGCTAGGTAGCAAAGCCACAAGTCTGGATAGCCACAGGTAAGTAAAACATACATGACTATTAAACAAATTAAAGGTACAATCACAAGTATCGAGGGGTATACAACCTAAAAGTTTTAAGGTTACAAAATGTGACAGTACAACAAGTCTCAAAAGAAGGGGAGTGTATCCCTACAAAACCCAAAACCAACAAGACAAAGATCTGCAGCTAAGTGTGGGTCCCTCAAGCCTCCACCGTGTGTCGTCGCATCAACACTGTACCTATTCATCACCTGCATCCCCATAAAACAGGGTCAGTACTCTTGCGAGGTGGTGAAGAAACAACAACGTATAATCATTTCACTTCTATAAGGAAAACAAGAAGCAGTAACATGAAATAACAAGTATATGTGTGGGTGTCAGGTAAGGGCATATGTGACAAGTGCTAACGAAGAGAAACAGGTAACAGAACTAGAGTAACTGCAAAAGAAGAAACTAAGGCAGTAAAGAAACGTAACAAGAGTTGAAACAAGAGAGCAAGTAAGGTAACATCTACAGTACGTCAGCTATGATTGGTTAGTCTTTAAGTTCTTCTTATTACTCCTTTGGGTACGCGAAAGAACCTCGCATTCTGTGAGACATGCACCCGACGTCTATTATTCAATTTCTAGGGTGGTAACCAGGGATGCTACAGACCGAGTAAACCTTATGCGAGCAGCACGTGGCTGAGAGAAACTCTCGCATAGGTAAGGATTGCAATCCATACTATTGCAGTAGTGAGGTCCTAAAAAGGCAACCTCGACCTCCCTGACTCTGAGTGAATGGAGGTCAAAGGATGCTACAGCTCATGTCAAAACACGTGTCATAGTAACGACAAGTCACTTAGGGTTGTACCATCCCCCCTCTCTAAGGTGAACCGTCTTGTGAATGGGGCGAAGCAGGTTTATCTTTCTTAGGCTCATTATTCAGTCACACCTCCTGACGAGGAATTTACGCCTCGTGGTCCCCGCGGGGTACGCAAACGAGGACTTGGCCTGCCCATCCACGTGCTCAGCCTTACACGGCTAATAAGAGCACATCGCTCGTGAAAGCGATCATAACACTATATTATTTCTTTCATAATTTAGGGTATAGTCATACATGAGTTTACTCATGACAGAAGGGCCTTGCCTTGAGACTCCAACCGAGTCCAACAAAATAAGGTTATTCATACCCTATGGTGTTCAAACTTTGTGTATCACTCTTCTGATTTATAAATTAGGTGCACCTCATGCACTCATCAATGCCTCAAGCAATGTACCAGTCGAGGTACGCCCTACTCAGTACGAGTGTCAGGATGTGCTACGTGCAAAGTGCAACTAGATACCACATGCTTTTTTTTGTCAATTGCACAACATAAAGAACAAAGGCATGATACAACTGCATATCTGAGAAACATGATGCCATTACATGATAATGTGCGTGTGAGTGTACAATTCGTCAATTTCAAGAGATATGTAAGAGTTCAATAATGTAAATATAATTTCAAGTACAACATACTGAAACAATCGTTGTAAGTTTCTCAATTACAATTCCAAACAATTTCGAACTTCAAAGGTCTTGATTTGGCGTTTCACATAACATGAGACCACCCTTATAGAGAAGACTCGTGATTTGGTGCACTTATGTGTTGAGATTGAAATTTAAGATATTCCCATAGGTATGGGAATTACATTCGCATTCTAAGGTGGATCACCACACTTGCAGGAGGAAAAGATGCAAATATGTCACGAAGGACAACTGTATGCTTATACCTTGCTAGGCTACTTAATTCAACATACTTACATGTCAAGGATGGAATCCAGGATACTCCCAACTTATGGGAATAAGATTAGCATTTCCATGGTTTGGGTGTCGTGCCTGCGGACCCGAAACAAAGATACTGAACAATGTCCGTGACTTGCAACCAACGTAGGCTCTATATACTTGTGGTTTGCAATAGTGCTCACCTGCTTACACAACTAGTCAACTGAAATGGAAACCAAAGAAGTACGAGGTCCACTACGAATTCATAGACAAAATTTTAGAGCCATCCGACTAGACAATCACAAGGTAAAACACCTATGTGACACAGCTCATTCTGGAGTGTAAGGGTCATCGCGGGAACACTTGAACAAGGCACGAGGGTGCCATGTGTTCGATTAGTTTCCCGTAGGTAAACCTGCGTTGTCCAAACCTTCACGGATATATATATATATACACATTACACGTGTATATGCATCTGAAAATGTGTGTGTAGGCGGACTATCCGCAGCTGCGATCCTCATCTACCCAAAACCCTAACCGGTTGGCAAAAAGGTGCAGGAGCAAAGAGGAATTCGGGTCTGGTCATTTGGACCAGACCAAGGCTGTGGTTTGGCCTTACTCAAAGGCCAAATCTGGCCACGTACTCGACAAAGGTGACAGCCGCCTAATAGGGTACCAAAACAGCAAGGGACCCGGGTGCAATTGGCACCCAGCAGCCTATTAAAAATTCTATTGCAATGGGCTACAAGTGTGCAGGTCTGGTCCTCCAGACCAGACCGCTAGGTCTGATAAGGGTCCTGGTCTGAACCCAAGGTTCAGACCAGACTCTACAATGAGTTAGGTGAGCCCGAATCGGCCACCAAGACAACTAGCGTTCGGTAGACTCCACGGCGTCGAGCAAAAAGGGAGAAAAACTTGTCATAGGTCTGGTCCTTGGGACCAGACCTTGCTGTGGCTGGAAAGGAAGGTCTGAACCCACGGTTCAGACCAATCCCCAAAAAGACTCAGTAGCTAACCGGAAAAAAAAAATAACAGCAGCTCGCCACTAGGTGACTGCCTAGGGATCAAGATTGAGCCGACCACGACGGGACTTGAGTCTGGCCCCTGGGACCAGACCCAAAGGAGCCTAACAGGGTTCTGGTCTGAACCCTTGGTTCAAACCAGACACACAGATCTGCGACCCATGTTCACCAGAGACCTGGCCAACCCGGGTGCTCATGGCTCCGAGTGACCCGACGCGCCAAGCAAACAGATGGCCTGAGGGCCCATCTTCCCCAAAATGGGTCCCAGACCACTCTGTGGCCCTGGTCATGGCACTAAGAGAGGGCGTGCCAGTCCCAACTCTCTTGGGACTGGGTCTGAACCCAACCCACCGAAGCACCTACTAAGGTGGTTGCGGGTTACGACCAGCAACTCAATCCATGCTACGAGAGAGTGCCGAAGGTCTGGGTGCATCTGGATGAGCCCAGCTCGGTCCAGAGTGTACCCAGCAGTGCTATCATGCACAGGAGCGAGCCACCATGCCCAGCAATAAGGGAAAGAGGTCGACAGCAAGAAAAAAAAATCAAGCAACGACTAACAATCTGAGAAAAAAAAGAAGAAAGGTATAAGTGCTTTACAATGCGAACAAAAGCAAGCCAACGAAAGACAGTGGAAATATAATGTCGAAAGAGAGCTAACACAGCTAAATCCACCAGTGGAGCATGCATGCATGGAGGCCTTAGCTCCACGGTTTCATGGTGTACTAAAGCAAATATATATATATATATATATATATATATATATATATATATATATATATATATATATATATATATATATATATATATATATATATATATAACAAGGCATTCGTATTGAGCCTTCACCTTAGAAGTCCGGATGAGGAAGGATGTCACAGCTGCAATGTTTTTCCTCCAACAAGGGTTGAACCACACCCCATGGCTGGAGAGTGTGAGAGAAGAGAGAATGGGAGAGAGAATGAGAGAGAGAGAGACCAAAGAGAAAATCGCCCCTTTGGAACTCTCGATTTTTCCAAAGGGGTCTTAAATGCTGGTAGGTGAGATGGACAGTGGGGATTCACCTACTAGGATGGAGGGCTGGGAATGGGTCACGACTTCCCACTGCCGCTCAGCTCTCCCACTAAAAAAACAGGATTTGAAAGGGCTTTAAAAGTTTACAAGGGTGCCATGGGGCTGCCACCCCATGCACCCAATAAGGTGGGTTCAATCCTCATTATGACCTTCCCCTTGGGAAGTGTCATTGGGATTCTCTTGAATCCTAAGGGGAAAGTCTCCTCCAACGACATTATGGTGGCCTCCACTCACCCTCCAAGGAGGAAAAGTCGACCACACTCATTCCATCTCTCTTTTTTTTATTTGATTTGGGTAGGGCCAATCGTGGCCATCCGTAGAATTTCGTCCTTTTCATATTACGATTTCGCCATCATTCCAGCTGGTCAATGTGACCAGCTGGTCTCATGGCCAAGGTCATCCGAAAGTCGTCCTATGTGGACGACAACAAAAGAATAACTTTTTTTATAGATCTTTTTATTAAATGACTTTTAAATGGTCTACATCATGTATAATTATTTTTATTTTATATTTTTAATGTAATTAGCTTGTCAAAGCTTAACCAAGAGGAAAATCTCCTCTACGAACGAAATGGTTCTCGTTTGGATCCTCGCTAAGTCACTAAGCGATCTCCTGTAAATCACATGCACTGACGGGGTTTTTCCATCGTTTGGGCCTCAAATTTGGGGACAACCCAAATATACGCATAATAAACTTGCCCTAAAAATTTCAGAGGTTAATTCGTCATAGATTTTCCTCAATTTCTATTTGATGTAAACTTATGCGATTTTCGACTCGTATCTTCACAAAGGTACAAATATGAAAATTTGTAAATTAAATAAGAATTTTCCAACCACAACACAGTCCATGTAATATTACCTTAAAATTTATCATGGACCTTACATCCTCCCCTCCTTGAACAGGATTTCGTCTGCGAAATCACCTAAATTAGATTACAAAAAGATCTGGATATTTCTCTCTCATGCTCGTTTCTGGTTCCCATGTGTATTCTTCGATGCCATGGTGTTGCCATCGTACCTTAACTAGCGGAATAGTCTTGGTACGCAAAACCTGATCTCGTCGATCAACTATCTCAATAGGCCATTCCGTCAAAGTCAGATCTTCCTACACTTCCACGTCTTCGTAACGAAGGATGTGCGATGGGTCAGGAATGTACTTCCTTAGCATCGACACATGAAAAATATTATGAATGTGGACATACTGATGAGATATTTCAACACGATATGCCACTTCACTGATCCTTGCCAAAATCTCAAACGGTCCAACGTATCTAGGACTCAACTTTACTTTCTTACCAAAACGGAACACACTCTTGGTCGGTGAAACTCTGACAAAAACCATGTCACCAACCTCGAATGATAACTCGCGTAGTCTCTTATCAGCATAACTTTTCTGTCTATCTTGCACTGCCTTCAAACGTTCTCAGATCTTCTGCACTTGCTGAGTGTAGTGCTGAAGAACAATCGGCGATTCTCTAGATCTGTCGCTGATATTGTCCCAATAAGATGGTGATCGACAAGGTCTCCCATACAATGCTTTGTACGGAGCCATCCCGATACTAGTATGGTAACTGTTATTGTACACAAATTCGACCAAACACAGGTGTGAATCCTATTAACCCTTTCAACCGAACATACAGGCTCGGAACATGTCTTCTAGCGTCTGAATAGTCTGTTCGGATTGTCCATCCGTCTGAGGATGAAAAGTTGTACTGAACTTCAACTTTGTACCCAAAGCAGACTGCAACTGACCCCACAGTCGCGATGTAAACCGGGGATCACGATCAGAAATAATTGATCTCGGCATACCATGCAGTCGCACAATCTCTCTGACATACAGGTCAGCTAGGCTCTCGAGGGATTGACTGATCCTAATAGGAAAGAAATGGGCAGACTTGGTGAGTCTGTCCACGACTACCCAAATCGTATCATGCTTACGTCTTGTCTGCGGCAAACCTACCACAAAATCCATCATAACATCTTCCTACTTCCATTGAGGAATCTCGATCCTCTGCATGGAACCACTGGGACGCTGGTGTTCCACCTTCATCTGCTGACAAGTCAAGCATCTCGCAACCTACGCTGCTATCTTGTGCTTCATATTGTTCCACCAATATTTCTGTTGCAAATCCTTAAACATCTTCGTTCCACCTGGATGAATCGTATATCTCGACATGTGTGCTTCATCAAGAATCTCTTTCTTCAGCTCAGGGTCACTCGGAACCCAAAGTCGATCTCTCATACAAACACCGCCATCATATGACACACTAAAGAACGTATCTGCTTGTCTTGCTAGGGCTAGAAACTTACCATATTGGTCATCAAGCTTCTGAGCCTCCACAATTCTAGGCAAAAACTTTGATCGAATGGTCAGACCAGACAATGTGATTGATCCGCCCCCAACTGAAAAAGGCTTCCAAACTACGAAATCTTCAATCAGTTTCTGGCTCCACACGAGACTAGCCAGAACACCACTCGATTTGCGACTAAGTGCATCCTCCACTATGTTCACCTTACCAGGGTGGTAAGACAACGTAAAGTCATAATCCTTGATGAACTCAAGCCAACATCGTTGTCTCATATTCAACACCTTCTAAGAGAACAAATATTTGAGACTCTTGTAGTGTGAGAAGACCTCAAACGATTCTCCATACAGATAATGTCGCCAAGATTTCAAAGCAAACACAACTGCTGCTAGTTCCAAATCGTGTGTCGGGTAATTCCTCTCATGAGTCTTCAACTGTCTTGAAGCATAAGCAATCACCCTACCGTGTTGTATTATCACGCAACCCAATCTGGTACCAGAGGCGTCTGTGTACATCACAAAACCACCTCTGCCTGATGGTAAAGATAACATCGGCGAGGTTGTCAGCTTTGACTTTAAGATCTGGAAACTGTCTTCATAAGCGTTATCCCACTCAAACTTGATGCATTTACGCAAAAGCTTTGTCAACGGTAAGGCAATCCTCGAAAAGTCTTGGATGAATCGTCGGTAATATCCTGCCAACCCGAGAAAACTGTGAATATCTGAAACATTTTGAGGTTGTTTCTAGCCTAAAACTACTTCAACCTTCGCTGGATCAACTGACACTCCGTCCTTGGATATCACGTGCCCAAGAAATATAACTTGCTCAAGCCAAAACTCGCACTTGGAGAACTTGGCAAACAAACGATGCTCACGAAGTATACCCAAAACAATACGCTAGTGTTCTTGATGCTGCTCAGGACTCTCTGAGTAGATGAAGATGTCATCAATAAACATGATCACGAACGTATCCACAAATGGACAAAAAATATGGTTCATCAAATCCATGAATGCAGCTGGTCCATTCGTGAGGCCAAAAGGCATCACCACAAACTCGTATAAACCATACCTCATTCAAAAAGTTGTCTTCGCAATGTCTTCCTCTCTAATACGAAGCTAATGATAACCCGACCTGAGGTCAATCTTCGAGAAAATCTTTGCTCTCTGCAATTGATTGAAAAGGTCTTTGATCCTGGATAACGGGTATTTGTTCTTAATCATCGCTTGGTTGAGTATTCGGTAGTCAATGCACAACCTTAGAGATCCATCCTTCTTCTTCACGAACAACGCTGGTGCTCTCCATGGAGAAGCACTATGTGGCGCCCCAAACCCCGACCTTGGAAAAAACCTTAGATTTTCAATGAATTTTTTTTTTGAAAGGTTTTACTGAAAACAGCGGAAACAAGGTGTAAAGAAGGTGGCAAGGCCACAAGTCTGGACGGCCACAGGTAAGTACAACAAAAGTAACTAACAATGTAAATAAAGGTACAACCACAATATAAAGGGGTTTACAACCCGATAGTTTAAGAGTTACAAAATGTGATAGTACAAAAACTCAAAATATATGGAATATATCCCAACCAAAAACCCAAAACCACTGGGACATGATATGCAGCTAAGTGTGGGTCTCCAAGCCTCCACCGTGTGTCGTCGCATCAACACTATACCTATTCGTCACCTGCATCCCCATAAAATGGGGTCAGTCCTCTTGCGAGGTGGTGAAGAAACAACCACGATATATATCATTTCTAAGAGGAAAAATAGGAAACAGAAACAAGAACTAACAAGTGTAAGTGTCTGTGTCAGGTAAGTGCATACGTGACAAGCGAAACAGGTAACATAACTGAAATAACTGTAAAACAAGTAACTAAGAATAGTAACAGAACTGTAAGAAGTACTGAACAAGTAAAGTAACTGAAATAACTGTTGAACAAGTAAAGTAACTGAAGTAACTACAGTATGTCAGCTGTGATTGGTTAGTCTTTAAGTTCTTATTGTTACTCCTTCAGGTACGTGAAGGAACCTCACATTCTGTGAGACATGCACCCGGCGTTTGTTATTCAAATTCTAGTGTGGTAACCGGGGATGCTACAGACCGAGTAAACCTCATGCAAGTAGCACGTAGCTGAGAGAAACTCCTGCATAGGCAAGCATTGCAATCCATACTACTGCAGTAGTGAGGTCCTAAAAAGGCAACCTCGACCTCCCTGACTCTGAGTGACTGAAGGCCAAAGGACGCTATAGCCCCTGTCAAAACACGTCTCGTAGTAACGACAAGTCACTCAGGGTTCTACCATCCACCCTCTCCAAGGTGAACCGTTTGTGAATGGGGCGAAGCAAATTTATCTTTCTTAGGCTCATTATTCAGTCATACCTCTTAACGAGGATTTTATGCCTCATGGTCCTCGTGGGGTATGCAAAACGAGGACTTAGCCTGCCTATCCACGTGCTCAGCCTCACACGGCTAATAAGAGTACATCGTTTGTGAAAACGATCTTAACACCATATTATTTCTTTTCTAATTTAGGGTATAGTGACACGTGAGTTCACTCATGACAGAAGGGCCTTTGCCCCGAGACTCCAACTGAGTCCAAAATACAAATCATGTTCATTTATACCCTATGGTTTTTAAATTTAAGTTTCAGCCTTTCATTTCATGAAGTAAGTGCACCTTGTGCACTCACCAATGCCTCAAGCAATGTACCAGTCGAGGTATGCACTACTTAGTACGAGTGTCAGGATGTGCTATGTGCAAAGTGTAATTAAATACCACATGCTTTCTATTAATTGCACAAACATAAGGAATTCAGAGGCATTATACAATTTCATATCTGAGAGGCAAGATCATGTGCATGTGAGTGTACAGTTTCATACATATGAAATTTCATCAATTTCATCACTCAAGCAGTTGAACTAAATCATTATGATTGGCACTTTGCGTAACATGAGACCATTCTCATAAGGAAAACTCATGATTTGGCGTACTTAGGGGTTGAGATTGAAATCTACGATATTCCCAACTTATGGGAATAACATTAGCATTTCCACGGTGTGGGTGCCACGCCTGTGGACCCAATACAACAATACTAAACAATGTTCGTGATTTGTAACCAACGTAGACTCTATGTATGTGGAGTTTGCAATAGTGGTCATCCGCTTACATCACTGGTCCATCGAAACGGAAACCAAGGCGTGAGTTTTTTCCTCAAGAAGTACGACACACATATGTGTCAAAAGCGAATTCTGGAAATAACCTATCTAATGGGGATTACATTGGCTTTTCCACGGTTTGGGGTGCCGCACCCGCGGACCCAAAACAAAACATTTGACAGGACGATCGTAAAATAAACACATAAGAGTGCCACATGTCCATTCGGTCGCACCGAAACACTCAACTCAATTATGTGTATTAACTTATATATATTTTTGTTTTGACTTAACATACATATACACATGTATATACATGTTTCACATGTATATGCATGTGTGCTCCAGTGCACGCAGCTAGCCGATTGTTTGCAACCGAAAACCCATACTCGGGGCCTTTAATGATTGCAAAGATGTGAGGTACAAAACGATCGGGTCTGGCCATTCGGCTAGATGGCAACTGTCCTTTCGCTACATTCAAGGGACTTGACGAAGTCAGCTGATCACTAGTGGGGACAGCATGATCACGGCACCAAGCTTGCAAGGGATTCGGGTGCAGTGGCACCCGGTAGTCTAAGGCTGCTATACGGCAAAAAGGGGTAGGTGTGCGGGTCTGGTCATGTGAGCCAGACCAAGCTGGTAATATGGCTACATTCAACTGCAGCATTAGGCCTCAAGGTCGTCGTTGGTGACAGCAGCCAACCAAAATACCAAGGCGGCAAGGGACCCGGGTGCAAATGGCACCCGGTAACCCCTTGCAGAAAAACGCTAAACCAAATTTCCAGTATGCTGGTCTGGTCCTCCGGACCAGACCGCATGGTTAAGTAAGGGTTCTGGTCTGAACCCACGGTTCAGACCAGTCCCCTCGTCGAACTGGGTGAGCCCAGATTGGCAAGCCAAAAACTGAAGTCCTTCGATAAGGCCATGGTGCCAAGACCTGCGGGTGTGGGCTGGACCTGTCATAGGTCCGGTCCACTGGTCCAGTCATACTGCTGCGAAGAGAGGGGTCTGAACCCACGATTCAGACCAACCTCCACGCAATGCTGGTAGCAGCTACGAGCCATAGCAGCAGCTCGCTCTTGAGCGGCTGCCACGGGGTCGGTGCTGAGCCAAAATGAGAAGGGCAGGGTTGAGATGGAGGGTGGAGAATCCCCCTCCAAGATGTGGGGCTGAGGGTGGGTCACGGATTCCCACCGCTGCCCAGCTCCACCATTCATCTCCAAGGATTTGAAATCTTCTAAGAATTAACAGAAATGCCATGGGGTTGCCGCCCCATGCACCCAATGTGGTTCTTTCCAAACTCATTATGGCTCTTCCCTCTTGGGAAGAGCCGTTGGGATTCCTTGAATCCCAAGGCAAAAGCTCTCATGCACACACATTCTCCAAGGAGGATGTCGACCCCTCTGATGCCAAAATGTCTCCTCCTTTGCTTCTATTTTAACTCATTATTACACTTTTTTTTTTATTGATTTGGGTAGGGCCAATCGTGGCCCTCCCTTTTAAAATTACTTTTTAGTCTCTTACGAGACTACCACACACCCAGCTGGTCAACGTGACCAGCTGGTTTCATTGCCATGGTCATCCCAAGGCCATCCTGAATGGACGGTCATGGGCTTGGTCGACCTTGACCAATGAAAGAAAAGATTATTTATTTTATCGGTTTTATTTGTAATTGAATTTCAAATATTTTTCCATTATGTATAATTTTTTTATTTTATATTATCAATGTAAATGACATTTCAAAGCTACCCAAATGAAGAAATCTCCGTTATGAATGAATTGGGTCTCATTTAGACCCTCGCTAAGTTTCTAACTGATCTCCCGTAATTCACATGCACTGACGGGGGTTTTTCGTTGTTCGGACCCCAAATTTGGGGTAAATTACAAAAGACCTATTATAAACTTGCCCTAAAAATTTCGGAGGTTAATTCACTCTATATTTCCTTCAATTGCCTTTTTATGTAAAATTATGCGATTTGACCTGTATCTCTATGTAGGCTAAAATACAAAAATTGCCAGTTTCAACAAAACTCTCGATCTCAACACGATTTGCGTGACATTACCACAAAATAAATCATGGACCTTACATCCTTCTCTCCTTAAAAAGGATTTTGTCCGCGAAATCACCCATATTAGGTTACAAAAAGTTCTAGATATTTCTCTCTCATGCTCGGTTCTGGTTCCCATGTGCATTCTTCAATGCCACGTTGCTGCCAACGTACCTTAACTAGTGGAATAGTCTTGGTATGCAAAACCTGATCTCATCGATCAACTATCTCGATAGGCCGTTCTGTCAAAGTCAGATCTTTCTGCACTTCCACATCTTCGTAGCGAATGATGTGCGATGGGTCAGGAATGTACTTCCTTAGCATCGACACATGAAAAACATTGTGAATGTGGGCATACTGTGGAGGTAACTCGACACGATATGCCACTTCATCGATCCTTGCCAAAATCTCAAACGGTCCAACGTATCTCAGACTCAACTTCCCTTTCTTACCGAAATGAAACATACTTTTGGTCAGTGAAACTCTCACAAAAACCATGTCACCAACGTCAAAAGACAACTCGCGTCGTCTCTTATCGACATAACTTTTCTGTCTATCTTGTGCTGCCTTTCAGCATTCTTGAATCTTCTGCACTTGCTGAGTGTAGTGCTGAAGAACAATCGGTGATTCTCTCGATCTGTCGCTGATATTGTCCCAATAAGACGGTGATCGGCAAGGTCTCCCATACAATGCTTCGTACGGGGTCATCCCGATACTAGCATGGTAACTGTTATTGTATGCGAACTCAACCAAACACAGGTGTGAATCCCATTCACCCTTCCAGTCGAGCATACAGGCTCACAACATGTCTTCTAGCGTCTGAATAGTTCGTTCGGATTGTCCATCCGTCTGAGGATGAAAAGCTGTATTGAACTTGAACTTTGTACCCAAAGCAGACTGCAACTGACCCCACAGTCGCGATGTAAACCAGGGATCACGATCAGAAATAATTGATCTCGGCATACCATGCAGTCGCACAATCTCTCTGACATACAGATCAGCTAGGCTCTCGAGGGATTGACTGATCCTGATAGGCAAGAAAAGGGCAGACTTTGTGAGTCTGTCCATGACTACCTGTAAACACCCCAAATTTTCACCCTCATCCAGTGTTTATATATTTCATATGTCATAGCATAGCATTGCATGCATTTGGCATACCATTTCATTGCATTGCATAGCATTGCATGTCATTACATCTCATTTTCGAGATCCAACACTCCTGTTTTCAAAATATTTAATCTAGATTCGAGTTTTAAAACTTTTTTTTCAAAATCAATTTTAAAACCAGGGTTTTTAATCAACATTCTATCATTTGCCAACCCCATAACCTTATATTTTGAAGTGTTTTTTTCTCATAAAACAATCTAGATTCGTTTTAAACTCAATTTTCAACTGATTTCAATTCTCCGATGAGACCCATTTAGGTGGTGTCGCTTCTGGATTCCTTCATTTATCAAATTTCTCAAAAATTTCAGAGTCCTAGTTTGATCAGGACTCTACCTTTTTATCTTTTTAAAACATTTTCAAAATTCCATTTTGATTTTAAACCAGATATGGTCATATCTCTTGTCCATTTCCTCCATTTTGGCCAAAATCTTAGAGTCCTAGTTGGATCTGGACTCTTTTTTCAGAGTCCCAGTCGGATCAGAACTCTACTTTTTACTACCTTTTCTACCTGTTTTCGGAAGAAACCTTTTAAAATCTTCCATTTTGGCCAAAATCCCAGAGTCCTAGTTGGATTAGGACTCTTCTTCAAGAGTCCAGTCGAATTAGGACTCTTCTTCAGAGTTTCAATCGGATTAAGACTCTGTCTTTTGTCACTATTTTTACCTGTTTTTAATCAAATCTTTCAAAAGCTTTCAAAGAGGAGTAAAAAAAACTCAGAAATCCAGTCAAAACAGGACTCTGTTTAGAGAGTCCTAGCTGGAACAGGACTTTGATCCTGATTTTAATTTTGAGAGAATCTTTCAAAAATCTTTCCATCTATCAAAACTATTAAACTTTTATCAAAGAATTTCAAAATTATGGGATTTTATCCCAGAGTCCTGATAGAATCAAGACTTTGCCTCAGAGTCCTGATCAAATCAGGACTCTATTCAAAGTTGGTTTTCTCACTTCATTTTCACTGGTTTTCAAAAGCTTTGCTTAAATTTCATCATTTACTTATCAGAAAACCAAAAAAAAATCTTACAGTTCTGATCGAATCAGGACTCTTTCTCAGAGTCCTAATCAGATCAGGACTCTGAACCAAAAACTTCAATTTTATCCTGTTTTTAACTGTTTTTCAAAATTTTCTCATTTGTTTTCTCAAAAAATCCAAAAAATATGAGAGTCCTAGTTCAATTAGGACTCTGTCCTTAGAGTCTCAGTTGAATCAGAACTCTGTTTTATTTCACTATTTGTTATTGTTTTCACAAGTGCTTTCATCTATTTTTCAGAAAATACCAAAAAAAAAATCTAGAGTTTTAGTCCAATCAGGACTTTGTCACAGAGTCCTAATCTAGTGAGGAGTCTGTTCTGAAGTCTATTTTTACTTTCATTTTCATTCTTCTTCGTTTGTTTCCAAAAATTTGGTCATTTTGCAGAGTCCAGTCAATCCAAGACTCTATTTCAGAGTTCTGATCGAGTTAGGAGTCTAACCCTGACTATATTTTCTAACTTGTTTCACCATTTTTTATAAAATCTTTTCAAAAACTTCTTCATTTGGCTTTTAAAATTCAAAATCTCAGAGTCCTAAAATTTCAGGACTCTAACCCGGAGTTCCAGTTCGATTGAGATTCTATTTTCAAAAATTCTGAATTTCAATTATTGATTTTAACCCCTTTTCAAAGTTTTTTTCAGTGTTTATTTCAGATTTTTCAAAACCTGATGTGGGCCCACTCAGTTGGCGTCATATCCAGAGGAGTTCTGACCCAGTTGGAACTCTATACCATTTCAAAACTTTTAATTCCAAGTTTACTTTTGAAAATCTTTTGAAAATTCTCTCAATTTCAAGTTTTAAAATCGTTTTTAAAAATTCAAGTGGAGTCCACTCACGGTGGCGCCACATTTGAGAAAGTCAGGGTGAGACTAGGATTAGTCAGTGTCCTGGTTAGTTTTAGAAGTTTAGAAGAGTCAAAATCTATTTTGAAAATCCATTTTAAAATTTTGGTTTTTAAACTATTGTTTTTAAAGGTTTTAGTTAAAACTTTAAAAACCCAATGTGGAAAAATGCCAAGTGGCGCCAAATTTGGGGGTCTTTAGGTTTAGTTAGAAGTTTAATTAGGGTTAATTAGGCTAGGGGTATATAGGTAATCCTCTAGGAAAATCGCCCCCCCCCCCCCCTTTAGAGTCCAAAATTTCCAAAATTCTTAATTTTTAAACCTAAAAAAAATCTATAAATAGTCTCCATAGGGGGGTTGACCTCCCTATCTCTCTCCTCTTGGATTCTTGGAGCTTCTCTCTCCTCTCCAGCCCTTCCTCCATTGCTGCAACCTCAAGGTAATGAATTTTTTAAATTTTTGAGTTTTAGTTAATACTTTTACATGTTTTAATGCAAGTTTCGTCATTGGCGCCTTCTATTTCATGGATTAAACCATGGATTCAACCTCAAGAACATCAAGAACGGTCCAAGAAGATGATCTAACCCTGTTTTATTGTTTTTCCGTTGATTCTAATCCGTTAGAATCGATTATTGCATTGATTTTCATGTTCTTAACCATGAAAACATGAGATTTACCCGTTAAATGGGTTAAATCCATGATTTCAAAGGTAAATATTAATTCCAGTCATGGATTCCCTCTATTTTATTTATTTTTTTACATATTAATGTTTATTATATGTGTTCCAACATAGAAATTTATTTTGTTTTACTGTTTAAGCTTTTTTTTTATTGTTTTCATTGATTAAAGCATGTTTTATTAGGGTTTCTTAAATTTCTGTGTGTTTTAAGCTTAGATCAACAAACAGCATGTAGTTCATATTGAAATATTCACTGTAAATTTTTGATTTTTTTATATGTGATACACGGATATATCAGTAAACTATTATAAAAAAATCAGAAGTTTTGAGATTCGGAAACTCTGTTAAAAAAATAAAAGATTAAACCATGATTTTCAATCGTTTAAAATCGTTATTGAAATTCATAGGTAACTTGCAGTTGTGTTATTTCTCTCATCCGATATCTGATTTAAGATCCTTAAAGTGCAGTGGCTTCATGTTGATGTGAAATATTTACTATGAAATTTTGATAATTTTTTGCCTCAGTTTGTATTTTTCCTCTGTCAGAGAGTCGGATTCAAAATTTAAAACTCGTTAGGGCTTACCAAAACTTTAATCTGACTTGTACTGCTCATAGATCTCAAACCATAGATCTGATTCATGATCTGTAAAAAATGAGGTTCATTATTTTTTTGTCTACTATTCACTGCTGAAATTTCAAGAATTTTTTACGAGATCTGCTTTTTGTTTTTGTATTTTCAATCGGAAGTACCTGTTTTAACCCATTTTAGATTCGTTATATTTAAGTCCAAATTGCCGGAATGATATCTCCCTAACCAAAGATGATTTTTCCAATATGTAAAAAGGAGAATCTATATTTTTCTGTCTATTTTACCTCTGTAAAATTTCAGGAATTTTCATGGTGATTTGACCACTAATTCTGGTCTAACACTGAAACTGAACTATGACCATGGGTAAAAATAGCATATTTTAGGGTGTTAATGCAATTTTTGAATTAGAATAATGTCAAAAATATATTTTTATGATTCCAATATAATTTTAGGGTTATAAAAAGTGCAAGTGTCGATTTTCATGAATTTTTTAATCCATTTGATGCTTGAATGGATCAAATTGCAAAACAGGGTACCTGTAGGATCCAGAAATACTGCTAAAATCATGATTTTCTTGATATTTCTTGATTTTTGTATATGAGTTCACATTTTGAGAGTTTATTCATGTTTAGAATCATATTAGAATGTTTCATGATCAATTTTATGTTTATTGGATTTTATTTAAACCTTAAACCCAAGTTTTTCCCAAAATTTATTTCAAAAAGCCCTTATTTCAAGGCCATAGTCTTGCTATCAGGGGCAATTTGGTCATTTGACCTCAATTTCAAAATTCTAAACTCTAATTTTCTCATTTTTAATCATATCATGTCATCTTATGTTTGATTTATCCTTATGTGAATTTTAAAACTTGCATTTTATAAAATATCTTTCTGAAAACCCTGATTTCAAGGCCATAGTCTTGCTATCAGGGGTATTTTAATCATTTTAACCCCAATTTCGAATTTTCAAATCCCATTTTCATATTTATTCAATTTTATTTCATATTTCATTATGTTTATCTCAGGGAATCATGGAAAAAGGCTTATATCTAGCAAAATTCAGTAATTTCTAGATATTACTGGATAAATCTAGAAAAGCCAACATATCTTCACTAACCATTTTTCTAGTTTTGTAGGGACATTGAAGACTTTGATTTTCTGTATTTAAATTCAATTAGTGATGTAAATTGTAATTAAATTTGGAATAAGAATTTCAATTCATGCATAAAATAGGTTGCATTGCATATAGTTTAATTCTGTAAATTTTAATATCTGATGAATATATCATTCATGCATATATTTTTACAATTCACTATGGTCTACACGAATGGCACGTGCACAAGCTCTTATGGAGTTGACAAACTCGGTGAAATTCGTATTTATGGCCATAGTCAGAATATGAATGAGACCCAGATTTGTGATCTTCATATTAGCCACATTCAGCCTACACTCTTAGGTTAACTTCAAAATGCACCACATTTCTCAAAAATACAAAAGGATTTTCTCAATTCCTCAAAATCAAGTCTTTCAAATCCATATTCATTCATTTCATTCATTTGCAAATTTCAATTTCAATTCAGAGAAATCGATTCTCTTAAAATTTCTAAGTCTTATTCAAAAATCGATTTTCTCAAAATATTGATTTTCCAATGATATTTCAAGCATTTCTCAAGTTCAAAATTCTGATTTTTCAAGTTATATTTCAAAGTTTGAATTCAGAGAAATCAAGTTTTTCCAAAGTTATTTAATATTTCTCAGAAACGATTTTCATAAAATCCTTACATTTCTTCAAAAATCGATTTTCACTTTCCCAGAAATATTATTTCAACATGATTCACGATTTTCAAAGGGGTTCTTTTCCAAGAATTTTCCAAGTATTTCAAGTATTCAAAGCAAACATCATATATTCAAATCTGCATTTTCAGAAAATTCATAACACATGCCTCATTCTTTGTGCATTTAGGAAATAGAACATGATTTAGACAAGTTGAGCAAAGCTAAGCACACAATTGATCCTTGGTTCAATTACCCCTAGTAAAGGCGCCAGGAATGGTTGAACCTCGTACCGACAGGCGAGTCCCATTCTTCAGAATTATTCTGCATTTTAAAAATGGAGGCGAGTTATTTTCAAAATCTTTTTCAAATGTCAGTTTGACTTGCAAAAGTAAAATTTTGCGATGATAACAGGTTTGGCGACCGTGATGGGACCTGTCTTCGCCTGATCAATTGTGTGCTTAACTTAGTTCAAATTGTCAAAATCGTGTTCCATGGAATGTCAACTTTTATTTCATGATATCATGTGAACTTAGGAGCCTAGACTTGAACCCAGTTGACATGGATTGCGTATAGACTAGGCATGGTTTGGTAGGACCATATTGAGGAGAATTATTCATGCTCACAAAGACTTAGGTCTAATACAACACTCCTCAATCTAAGATTTGTATGAAAATAATGTTTGCTTCTTCAAAAAATTTAAAATCTCTATCTCTTTAGGTTTTAGAGCCTTCTGATTTTCTTGCATGTGATCATGTTTTCAAAAACCACCCCACCTATCTTTACCCGGTCTTCACGTTGCTGGGCTTTATTCCAAAACCATAGTTCGGGAGAAAGCCTCACAACTGGGCCACCTATTTGGGTGAAACCCCCCCTACCACGTACCAAGGGCCATAGTCCAACGTATATCGGCAAGCGCTCAAGGATGTTAGAAAACTTGAACCTAGAACCAAAGAAATTGATTTTATGCCACGTACATCGAGCCTCGGCTCGAGTATATAGGCATAGCATGATTGGACACAGATGATCTAAACCTTAGAGTTAGGATTAAGGTCCTACAGCTATTTCAAAACTTGTGCATCTAGAATCAGCTTTTAGGGAATGTTGTATGTGCGTACTTATTTGTGCAGAATGTGATTGAATATGTTGTAGTCATTTCCTTTTATTTTCCATATTTTACAAGTTTTCTAAAGTACTGGACGATTTTCAAAAATCTCTAATTTTTCCATATACTGTCTAAAATTCCTGTTTTATTCAAACCCTGGACGATTTTTTTCAAATTCTCCTTTATTTTTCTTCAAAAACTCCAGGTGATTTTTCATCCTTTCGTTCTTCTGGATCTCGAATTTTCTACTTCATTTTTATCCTGCCTGAATCTTTTTCAAAACCCTTGAGTCTTATTCCAATTTTCCATGTTTTCCAGTCTGATGGCATCCAGTCAACTTGATTTGGTATTTCCTGAGGGTCACATCTCCTACGAGGTGCGACAAGGTGTTCCTGAACATCGAGTCCTCAGCACTGGATCCTTCCTTCCCTGGTGGTATTATTCATGGCTCAAGAACTTCTCTCGTATGTTTTCGGACCATTTGAACGATTGTGGATTGAAACTGGCATCCGTAGTGGGAAAGCAGACAGTCAACGACAATTTGATCTACGCACTGGCAGAGCGGTGAAATCCGAGCACTAGTACCTTCTGGTTCCATGGGGGGAAATGACTTTATTGATGGACGAATTCTCAGAGATTATGGGATTACCTGAACCAACTGGTCAGCCTGGAGATCCATTGAAGAAGCAATTTTTTATCAATGTGAAGGGTCTAGATCCCCGAGACGCTTTAGCCCACATGACAGGACGCAAGTCTTGGCCCTTAATCGAGGAAAATGGAAACGAATATGTGAACCTGCTCAAAATCTACAGATAGTATGGGACATTTGTGAAAGTCAGTTCCTTATCTCGAACAGCCCGAGAGAGAATCTAGCATGCAATGGTCTTATGCATTGTGGGATTAGCTCTCTTTCCAGATGGACAGAATTACATGGATATCAGGATAGTTCAACTTTTGCGAAGGTGGAGAAGTCGACAGACCAGCCGCCTCTCCATAGCCATGGCTGCACTTGCCTTTCTGTACCAAGGGTTGACCCATTTCACGCTTGGAGAATCAATTCTAGTCGAAGAGTGCACCTATGCATTGCAATCTTGGTTCCTCCGACATGTGCCAACCCGAGCCAGTTCATTCAGATACAATGGTAAAAAGCTTCTTCCAGTTGCACGATACCGATTCTTGATCGATAACCTTCAGGAGGAAGAAGTCATATGGGACTACTTTGTTCGTCAGGAATCACCTCCCAGATATACTTATGTATATGGCAAGCGGTTCAGGCTACTTGGCTCATTCTTCTGCGCATATTATCATCCAGAGCACTGTGTCAGGCAATTCTTTCAGAGACAGAAGCACATAGAAATTCGTCTACTATCAGGGATATTGCCAGAGTTCGATCTCACATCAGGTCAGTGGTCTGGAGCATACCATTCTGCCAGACATGGCTGAGATTCTTTTGTTACTCTCACTATTTTTCCTGGTCCTCAAGTGTCCTCTGATTATCAGTAGTGGTGGAAAATTGTTTGTCCCCCTCCCCTTTGTCAAGTGTATTATTAATAAAATCATGTTTTTCCTTCAATAAAATTCTTTTAATTTTCATCCTATCTTGGTTTTACGACCTCGCTTAGGTAACAAGGCATAATTTTCAGTTGTTTATTTTCTTTGCAAAGGAATGACAACGCAATTGTCGTAATCCCAGCGACGACTCAATCCCTAGTAATGGGATACTCTTTCAATTGTCTACCAAACATCTTAGTAAATATTTTCTTCCAATCCAAACCTCTTTCAAAAGCCTAACCATCAATTCTGCCCTGCAGAGAGGATTCGTGACATTCAATGGTTCAGACAAGGTCAGGGAAAAAACTGCACCAGTCGAAGGCATGGCACATTCAACAACTTCAGAAGAAGAGATGGGTTCCCCGCATTCCGGCAGAAATCAAGGGCAGCAGGTTGAGGATGACATTGATCCTCAAATGCATGCCATGTTCAAAAAGATGATGACCAAAATGCTGGCAGAGCAAGCTAAAGCCAATGCAGAGCAAACCCAAGTTAAGCAAAAGGCAAAAGGTTGGGCAATGAAGGCGGCCTCGAAGGCAGCCAAGAAGTCCATTCAGTATGTTGATACAACCGATGAAGAAGAATCAGCGAAAGATTCAGATGAAGAGTTCGAGACTCATCAGACATTTCGCAAACCTACACAAGGGCAGGGTTCAGCCCATAAATTCAAAGAGCAATCCGTCAATAATTCTGACCAGCCGCAGTTCAAAGATGTGGTCAGAATGGTTCGAGATCTGCAGGCCCTTGACAAGGGCAAGAAGGTCTTCACCAGCGAAGACTTCTATGATGGTTTGGAGGAAGATGACAATCTGGATAATCTCCCTAAGACATTCATCAAATTCGATGGTTCTGGTGATCTCAAGGCACACCTCGCCATGTTCTTCGTTGAATGCTCCAGATTCAAGCGAGACAACCGGGCACTTTTCCTTTGCTTCCCTCGCAGTCTGTAGGGAACAACAGCTAAATGGTACTCAGAACACGTCAACCCAATCGAACTGAAAGAATTTGACAAGGTGGTAAACATGTTCATTGAGCGATTCCTCTTTAATGCTGAGGCACTTCCCACCCTCAGTCATCTTTGTGGTCTCAAGCAGAGAGAAAATGAAAAGGCCAGAGATTTTATTAATCGCTGGAAGTCGGCTTGTAATAAGATGAGAGACCTCATATCAGAAGGGCATGCTTTGTCCTTGATTTTAAGTAATTTCTCACAACCTCTGAAAGGCCTTATCTCCACCTCACCATCCAGAACATTTATTGAGTTAACAGAGCGAGCCGAATGGCTCAAGTTAAGTATGGAAAACGGTTTCTACGAGGGCTTTACTTTTGCTAAGAACAATAGTCAGAATGAGTCGAAGAAGAAGACTCATTTCACTCACTCTGCCAGAAATGATAAATGGAATCATCACAAGGGGAAGAACAGAGATTTTTGTTATGGGGCAGGAAGTTCAAACAAGAATGATCAGAAAAGAAAGTCGATCCCTCAATTCAACAAGCCACTATAGTTAGAGCAAGGACCGAAACCCCGGGAGAAAGTAAAACATGAAGGATGGAGCTATGATAGGAAGTTCACTCCACTAGACCAATCACTCGAGACTGTGCTTGAATATATGTTGACCAAGGAGATGGTCAAATTACCGAGGTTGGTCGATCCCCCTGTTCCCATGGAAAAATTCAAAGATCAATTTTGTAAATTTCACAGAAAAGTGGGGCATAATACTGAGAACTGCTTCATTCTCAAAAATATTGTTCAGGATCTCATTGACAAGAATCTTCTGGTAGAGGGTGCCGAAGATGAAAATATGGAAATTCTGAATTCCCTCATCATTCTGCGGCACTTATTTCTGAACAACCTTTTCAACCACAGGAGCATATCAGGCCATGCTCTAAAAAAGATATGCAAGCTCAGCATCAGGTCCTTGTACTGCAGCAGGTTCAGTCCAAAGCTTGGAAAATGGATCTTATTTCAACCTTTGGCAAAATGAAAGTATCTGCCAAACCCAGTGGGTATCTCCTTATGTGGCTAAAAGAATGTCATGGTTCCCTAAACACTTTATTAAGCCTGCCCCAAAGAAAAGCGAGACATCTGCACCAAAGCCGATTGCAGCATTATCTAATGTCTCAATTTTGGATTTAGCCCAAGCTTCCGCCAAGCATCAGCAAGTATTGGATGATCTATTGCGGAAAATCAAGGTGAAACCGAGCATAACTTCTGAAGACATGGCCCAGATAGTCAATCAGGCCATGAAAAATGCTCCAATTACTTTTTCAGACGAAGATCTTCTGAAGCCACATGTATTTCACAACAATGCTCTATATGTTGTGATTCGAACCAGAGGAATGATTGTTCCTCATGTGCTGATAGATGGAGGCAGCAACCTCAATATATGCCTGGAAATGACAGCTAAAGTCTTGGGCATCAAAGAGGAGGAATACATCCCGGACCCTATCACCATTTATGGGTTCGATAATCATGGTCAGACCGCGAAAGAAAAAATCTTCCTAGAGATTTTCATTGACTACTCGGTCCAATCAGTTCTCTTTTATGTGGTCAATATGTAAAACCCGCAAAATTTCAATAATTATCAAAATAAATAAATATTACCATTCTTGAAAATAAATACGATAAAGTGATATAGAATCGATCCAATTGGATCTTGTATCAAAACTGGATAAAATGGATCCAGGATTTTGGATTCGGATACGATGTATGGATTCAGATCTTAGATGGATCTGAAACCCGATTAAAATCTAAATTTTAGTTTTCAATTACAACTAAATTCGCAAAGCACTTTTCTAAAGTTTCATCTCTCGCGAATATCGCCCTCGTTATGACCATATCTGATTGATATATGCTTTCCAGTAATTCACATGAAATAACAAGGTTTTTTTCTCGTTTGGGTCCCAAATTCAGGGATTTACTAGTCTTAGATATTATGAATTGGATTTATAATTCTCGGAACTTGATTCCTCATAAACCATGCTCACGGCACTTTTTACGTCTTATTCATGTGATTTCAAACATCGCTCATTATTGAAGTAGTTTTAGTCGCAAAGAAGTGCAACCAAGTAAGAGTTGGTACACTGGTCAGGTTGGATGCCTCAGTGGGAGGAGAACTCTGGCTCGAATCCCCCTGTGCGCCAAATGGTTTTGCCAAAAAACGTTATTTTGGCCAAACATGTCAAAAACGTTAATAGAGGTTAAGTAAAATTTTGTTGCAAAGATATGCAACGAAATTGAGTTTGCTACACTGGTGCGGCTCGTTACCACTTACAGCAGAGGACCCTAGTTCAAATCCTCTGGTGCACTAGGGATGCTTTTTGAAAAAAAAAAGACTACTCTATTATAACCAACGTTTTTTTTTTGGTAACTCATAATTAAAGTGACTTTAATAGGAAAAAACGTTTTCAAGGTAAGAGAGGTTGGGCGATTTTCCCAAAGGGGAAACCCAACCATTTTCTCTTTATTAAGGCCTTCATTCCCATGAATTTTGAAAAGGGTTTCTATTTAATCGGCCATCTCATAAATGCTAAGAGAAGGAACGTTTGGAAAATCCCTTCATGTGGAAGGTGAAGAGGCAGCATCAAGAAGGGAAGATGGCCTGCCGTTTTGGGCAGGCTGTAATGAAAACAAAGAAAAAAAAAACAGAAGTCTTGGTAGGGGGTTTTACAAAGTGGAATCCTTGGAATTCGCCCCATCTCTCTCTCACGCCCACCCTCTCTCAGCCCAGCCATGAGACCTACCTGTTTGCTTCCACCATTTTTCCTTTCTCTTGCCTACCCTCTCAAGCCAGCCGTATGAGCCACTTGGGTCGAGCTTTCCACCATTTCTTCCAGTGAGGTATTAGTGCGGAAGGATTGGACGTCCAACAGGGAGAAGATCTTACTGTCGGGTTCATGCTCTCACGAGGTAGGATCATAATCTCTTTATGCGTGTGCATAGGGCCATGGGATACCTACATGTATGAGATTATTCGGATATAGGCACAATGATACACATAAAGTTTTTTTTCTGTTTACATGGGTGAAAGGGTGTATGTAGCTGTTGAAACGAATCTGCATATTTTCTGCAGATGTAATTCCAAATCCATGTATTCACGTTGATCATAGTGTTTTTTGCTACATTTATTGTCCGATTATGCATATACCAAAAGGCTAGTCATTAACCTGCATAATGTCTCTAGTAACTGTGTGATACAATATGCATTTTTTTTTCTAATTGTGCATATACAGAAGAACAATTTAAAATCATGTATGCTTATTGTAGGGTGTTTATCATTTTATCCTGTAGTCTATGTTGAACATGTATAAATATGAAATCTAGTTGAAAATTTTGGACCATATTGCTATTGACGTATACCACTCAAGATATTTTGGAACTGCACAAAAAAAAAACAATATGCTTGTATAGCCTTTAGTCAAACACTTGATTTCCTATTGAGTATGTTTACAAAGTTTTTTGCTTTTTTTTTTCAGCCATGTTATTTGACAAAACGTTGAATTCTTGTCTACAGATTTTTTTTCATGTAGTATGTTGTATATGACAGCACCGTGCTATTGTTGAAAATAAAATACTTAGTTGGTGGTTTTATTTAAATGGCATGTGTTATCATTAATTAGAGTATGTATGCACTGTAGAATGAGCGTTTTAACTATTCAGAACATGTATAAATAGAAGGCAAATAGTGATTATTGAATCATATTATGGTGCCCATTTTTAACTGGTCCAAAATAGGTATCATGTTACGTTGGATCTTTATCATTATTAGATCAGCTATTGTGTTTCAATTCTATTCCAAATTGATATGTATTGCAAAAAAAATATATACATATCACAAATTTTAAATATTTATATAGCCTGCACGACCCCAGCCCACAAGGTGGCCCCACCGGTTAGATCAGACAAAATGGTTGGTTTGACCCAGCTTGGCCAAATGTCTACTATACCAGGTCTGGGTGAAGCTATTGTGGCAGGGTGCGCCATACCCCGTTGGTGTGACTGCAGCCTACTGACATCAACAGGGTGTCTGCATGTTGGTTGAAGTCATTAGTACTCGTTAACTTGTTTTGGAAAGTTGAAATTTTTAAACCTAATGACACTCTAGTATAGGTTTGCCTAGCTGAATTGACATAACCTTGGTGTCCTTTGTTTGGTACCCAGACAACCATTCGAATGCACCACCCTGCTGGTGTTGTCAGCACGACTTGTGACAATGGCACCGCTGGAAAGCTCACGACCTGCACACACATCATCAAACCGGATAGAAAAAAAAACAAATTTCAGCATGTGAATAAAATGCTTACGTAATGTGTTAGTTGGTGGATTTTGCGGTTGTGCTAATCAGCTCGACCCGCAAGCCGTGGGACTCTATCGACCCTACTCGGGTGGTGTGCTGCTATGTTTTGGTTCATAGTCAGTGTAAGTGTTAGGTTGGCTTGAGAGCTGTAAACCATTACAACACTACGTGTTATCTCTATGGGGTTCGCCGCGGTACTAGCTTGACTTACAAAATGTATATATGTATTTCCTTGGTTTGGTAGGAATTTTTATATCCGATTAATAGTTGAATTCAGGTTGTTCACTTAGTTGCGCATTAAGTCGGATTTGGTAATGCCTAAACATGACTCGTGTTAGGTTCAAAAATATACATATTCATACGGGGTTTTTCTTTAGAGACCTTCCAATATCTAATATTAGATATACCATGGCTACTACATGTTGATGGATAGTCGCATACTGACGATGGTTTTAAGAGTATAAAAATACATGTAATAACTCCCTTTGATCAACGAGGGTTTTTATGAAATCTTTAGATAATAAGGGATCGAATTCGAAAGACATCAATTTTATACACATACTCATTCTTGTTCGACTACCTAAATTAATATGAGAAGTCAAATGGTTTTGTTGCTATCACCATGTACACATACATACTTTCACAAAAATTGTACATTGTCCAATTTGTTCCCTGAAAATGAAGGTTTCTCTCATTTATGAATTTATCGATTTCACAGGATATTTCAAATGATATGAATAAAAATGGAAAATTCGTGACCATGCACATAGTCACCTTAGGTCTCAAAACTCACCAATGTATAAGGACATTGGTAATGATAAACCTCACTATAACGCTCATGTCTAAAGTGGCATAATTCGTGTACTTTCTACCTAGAGAGAAAATGTATGTAATGAGGTAGTCATAATGCCTATGGTTTTGTATGTGATTTGTCGATAAATATATACGCTGGCCATAAATTGCCCAATCAACGAGAAATTGTAGTGGCATGGTGGTCAGATATTTAAAATTTTGCTTACAAGACTCTTGTAGTGCTCTATGAACATTTATGATACGCATGAATTTCATGATGATTGTATTTAAGTAATTATCTTCATGTCTTGTGTCGGATGTATGGGCTGGTTTTGCAAAATAAAGGACATTTTTAGGCCATGATCATGTGAAAAAAAATAAAAAAAAATGAACTTACAACTTCGTAGGAAGCTAAGGGTGCCATACGAGCACTTAAGAACTAACAAAGTTGGATAATGTTACATTGCGACATAACTAGTGGGGGGGGGCTACGAAATGTACACCCAAGCTCATAACTAAAACTTTAAATTTTTTGAATGTTTAAGTACTCGACTCAAAGTTGAGCCATAATTCTGAGAAATTGTGATTGTTGCCTATTGGACATTTAATAGGTAATGTGTATACACTGAGATCACCCCGAGTGTGGGTTGGGATTTTGGAAATCCTATGTGGTGCAATGACTCGCACTAAGAAACAAACAAGAAAAAAAAATATATGCACATCTAAAATAAATATAAAGGGATTCTAGATATACCTAAAACATTATATGTTACTGGTTTCCCGTGATACTAGGTATACCTGACAACGGTATATGTTACTGGTTTGCTAGGGCTCTGGGTACACTTGAAAGACGGTGTATGTTACCGGACCCATGGTCTACCTTGGAGAGGGTAGATGGTACAAGCTTCGTGGACATTCTTGTTTTCGTGAGAGCTAGGTGTCTCACCCGGTCCCCAGTACATGGAGTTAGGGGGCCAGGACTACCAATGCGTCTTAGGTGGTAGATCCAAATCTTCTGCAGAAGTACAGGGTGCATCCTAATTCTAGTTCTAGCCATTGGGGAGTACTCTCTCATTCGTGAACCGTCCCCTTTGGATATCCGTACGGCTAGTCATACGGGTTATAAAATAATAAACCCCTGTGTGGTCTCGGTCTGCTACAATGTCGAATGTCTGTGCGTACCCACAGGGTAATTAACAAGATGAAACATAAAGTCAGTGCATTAAGAAAAATCTTCAAGTAATTGCATACTGATTGATGTTGAAACTGTTGGAGTAAGTTGTGACTCTTGTAGTGCATGATTCAAATTAGTTTTCCGTTGCATGGAAATTGTGATAACTTATGAATGATGTGTTGAACATTGATGTTTGTGCTTTATACACACTTTACATGAATTGCTTTAGTTAAGTCAGGTGTACATCCTCGTTAGTTCCAAAGTTGTTATTGCTTATATAAATATGGTTCATGCATATGATGTATCGTGCTTTGACGTTGATGGAATATATCATGAAATACTTGACTTTATTGACATGTACATTTATCACTTGTTAAATGGTTATTAGTTCTATCTAAACATGTTGCACATATACTTGTACACGTGACATTGTGCACATTCATTTGGATATTATGCTTCTTACTCAGACATGGTAGTCTGACCCTTTTCTGAATTAATGTTTTTCAGGAAACTGAATGACGAGTAATTGCGGTCGTCGTTGCGACAGTGTCATGTGACCATATCTTCTTCGGATGTCCTAAGGAATATGACTTGTAATAAATCATTAAGTTGCAAATGATAACTTGTAGTATTTCAATACAAGAATTTATTTTACTTAAATGCCTTGAGTCTGTGCTATTACTTGTAACCTGCCCAAATAATTTGACGAAGGATTTAATAAAGCATTTCCGCTGTTGTTTAGAAAAAAAAATTATTCCAAAAATTTCAAGTTAAATATTTGGGGCGTTACACAATGTGCCACCTACCTATAATCTGCTTCTCGAGATACCTTGGATCCATAACACGAACGCAGTGCCATCTACTCTTCATTAGTGTATTAAGTGGTCAAAAGGTGGATTGATCACAACAATTTTGGGCGAAGATCTGGAGCAGAGGCTAGCACAGCCCATGGTCCCCAGGCCCACTTTCACTACTGATATCCCTAGCATTAGGGGTATTGAAGAGGGTAGTTTCAAAGAAGACTCAGGAATACTACAGATGACAGAACAACCAGAGCATACAGTGGCTATGACTCGATGAAGAGGCCCACAGTTCTTCAAAATTGGAGGATGAATTGACTATAGTACATTCAAGGATCATCCTTTGTTCTCTCAATTTATGAAGGCCAAAAGGGGATTTGATCTGTTAATGAAGAATGGCTATCAGCCTTTTCAAGGTCTAGGCAAAAATGGAGATGGTTGTCTCGAGCCTGTAATTCCTCAGCACTATCCTAAAGGAGCCGGATTTGGTTTCACTGGCAGAAGATCTCAGAAGGGCACTATTTTCGTCAAGGGGACACATTAAAAGAATCTACTTGTCTTTTTTTTTCTATTATTTTGTTGGGACGATATCCCATTTCATTTTCATCATTGTCATTTTGGTCAATTCTATCTTTCAATAAAGTTGCAAGTTTCCTTTATCTATACGGATGCCATTTGTCTCTTTACTTCTTAAACCTTTGCAAAATTGCCATTATTTTGCTCTTTTACTTTTCCAATTAAGGCAATTTGTTTTGTGAAGGGCAATTTCCCTGAATTATTTTCTTCAATTTTCAGAATGCCTTCTCGATCTATCAAGAAGCTTGTTCTTAATCCAAATGCCTTTTCAAAGCCAGCAATGATTCATCAGGTCAAAATAAGAGCAGAATGCAGTCAGACTACAAAGCAGTCAGAAGAACATGCAGAATTCAATTCAGCTCTTCAAGAATTACCAGAATTTGCAGCAATTCATAAACAAGACGCGCCATCATCCTTAGTTCAAGATCCGACTGAGGATATCAATATTGGATCAGAAGATGATCCTAAAATTCTCAAGATTGACAGCAGCTTGAGCTCGGAAGAGAAAGAAAGGCTTACCAATTTTCTCAAGCAACATGAAGAAGTGTTTGCATAGATTTATGAAGATATGCCAGATCTAGATACCAAATTGGTTGAGCATCGCCTCATTCTAAAACCAGATGTCAAGCCGGTTAAGCAGACGCTAAGAAAAATGGATCCTCGAGTGGAACAACAAGTTAAAGAAGGCCTGGAAGACCTACTCAAAGCAGGGTTCATTCAAACCATTGACTACCCAGACTGGTTAGCAAATATTGTCGTCGTCCCTAAAAAGAATGGCAAAGTTCGAATATGCATCGACTTCAGAGATCTCAATAAAGCGACTCCTAAGGATGATTATCCACTTCCTAATATTGATCTTTTGATTGACAGCACGACGGGTCATGCCATGTTCTCTTTTATGGATGGATATTCTGGATATAATCAGATCAAGTTGGTCGCTCGTGATTAGTCCATGACATCTTTCACCACCCCTTGGGGCACTTTTTATTATACAGTCATGCCATTTGGGCTTAAAAATGTTGGAGCCACTTATCAGCGTGCTATGGTCGTCATTTTCCATGATCAGATGCACAAAATAATGGATGCGTATGTTGATGATATTCTGGTGAAATCCTAAGAAGAGGAAGATCACATTGAAACTCTCAATCAAGTTTTCAAGCGGCTCATTCTTTACAAGCTAAGACTCAATCCACAGAAGTGTGTTTTCGGAGTCGAATCAGGCAAGTTGCTAGGCGTTTTGTTCAACAAAAAAGTGATAGAAGTGGATCCCGCCAAAGCAAAAGCTATCATTGACATGCTGCCCCCGACTAATCTCAAAGAATTGTGTAGCCTTCAAGGACGCATGCAATCAATTCAGCGATTCATATCCAATTTGGCCATGAGATGTGAACCTTTCAATCATTTGCTCAGAAAAGGAGTAATGTTCGAATGGGGACCAGAGTGTCAGCAATCGTTCGAACGCATCAAGAAATATCTTCTCAGTCCTCTTGTTTTGAAGCCGCCAGAATTAAGGGAACCCCTACTGCTATACATTTCAGTCAATCAAGTTGCTTGCGGCGGATTCTTGGCACAATATGAAGAAGGTAGTCTGATAGAGCACGTCATTTACTATGTGAGCAAAACCTTCATTGATTATGAGAAGAAATACTCTCAGATAGAGAAGACATGTCTAGCTCTGGTTTGGATGTGTCAGAAATTGAGACACTATCTGCTGGCATCTGAAGTTAAAATTCTATCCAAATTAAATCCTCTCAAGTACATTCTTGAGCAACCATTTCTTAGCGAACGAATTTCCAAATGGCAAGTTCTGTTGATGCAATATGATCTGGAGTATGTCTCCTAGCAATCTATCAAAGGCCAAGCAATTACAGACCAATTGGCAGATTTTCCTCTAGCCGAGGATGATTTCCCCGATGAGCGGATCTGCAATATTCAACAATCCCCAAATTGGAATTTATTCTTCGACGGTTCCAAGAATATGGCAGGCATACGAATCGAGATTCTGCTAATCACACCAGAGAAGGAAATGATCCCCTTTTCTCTTAAACTGGATTTTCAGTGCATGGTGTGAGTTTTATGAAAACCCTTTTTTTTTAAACAATATTTTTAATGAAAATCCAGTGAAAGCCAGACACCAAAAATATAAAAACCGGCTCGCACGAGTGGTGGAGTCTGGGTCAAACTCAAGGAACAAAAGATACTTCGTATTCGAACACACAATTTAAACTACTCTTTATTGCCAAAATGAAAAGAATTGATTAAATAATTAACTAACTACGAGAGTACGGCCCTACACAGAGGGCTTAAACAAAATAAATAAATGGTTTTATTACAGACCCAATAATTGAATTGAATAAAAAAAAAAAAACCTAATCTAAAAGCAAAAGTGTTTTTAGTGATTGAGTCTTTGTCTCCTTGTGCTCCCTTCTTCCGCTTTTCTTATTTGCATATCACTTGTGGTTGGACCCTTTCGTATGGTTTGATTAAGAGCCTTCTGAGGGCTTGAGAAAACCTCAGAGGGTACTTTGAGGAAACAAAAAGGGCTCTATTAAACGTTCCAATGCTTCCCTGCAACATAAAAAAAAACAAGAAACAAGCGGCAGAAACAAAGATCCTACAAGAAAATCAACAGAAAATGTGATGAAAAGTCACAAAAACATAAATTAATTAACATGAACAATTACACTAATCAATAAGATAGCAACACAAATTCCTAACTACTAACAAATTCAACACTAATGATGCTACCAAAAGAAGAATACAAACTAAAACAATGCTAAATGGAATCACGTCTAAATGAATTAAACAATTAATAACTAAGAATGTTAAAATCTAATGCTAATAAATCCAGCAATTGAGAATTTAGAGTAGGCTTCTATAAACTAATTACCTATGCATCTAATAAACAGAACACGCTGACTAATAGAATAACTAATCGGTCTAAAGAAAAACAAGCACACTGGAAATTGCTCACACGGCTGAACCAAAAATGCACACAAAAAAAACGCTTAATGAACAATATTCATTACGTAACTAAGATTAGCTAATTTTAAACAAAAGGCTGCTATGCCTGTAACTCTAAGAAAGATGATGTAAATCTAAATAATTAAAGCATAAACCAATTAAGCAAGACACATATTAAACGTTGACTGCTAAGGAAACTTAACTACTGTGTGCAAAAGACTAAAAGGGAAGAATAAAACTTTATGACCCACAACATTAACCCCTATACTAATTAACTATATAAGACATGACGCTGGACCAAGAAAGATATGTGAAATAACAACACTAACAGATAACAACAAAACAAAGAAAAAAAAACAACGTGAAGCGCTAAAAAAAATGCTACTCTAAGCAGCAATGCCACACACGAGTCTGATATTCAATGAATATTTAGTCATCTATGTTTACCAGTGGATTACATATTCAGCATGAATTGTAAACATAGTGTTGCAGGTCTATTTATCATCAAACAAACAAAAACTCCACAACGACTATGCTAAATCAAAAGAAGAAGAAGACAGATCTACTATAAAATCTTAAACGAACCTGGTTTAAACTGACTCTAATCTAGATCTAACCTGTCATTAATCTATGCTTAACCGAGAAATACAAACAGACCAAAAAAAAAAAAAACTACACAAGCATCAACGAAGATGTCTACGCATAACATATGAAACTTTACTATGTTAAAAACGATATGCTTTTATTTTTTTTTCTTTTCTGATTTTTTTTTCTTTTTGCAAAGGTTGAAAACAAATAGTCTAATTAGCTGTAATGACAACAAAAGAATACAAAATATACTCTATGCAATGCTCATGCAAAACGTAAAGAAATATCCATGTGATGAAGCTCAAATCCACAAAGATGGGAGAGACGAATAGGGTTACCAAGTGATTCGCTAGAAGGGTTGAGAGAAGAACGGTTGATCCCTGGGCTGCAGCTGCACTTCTCTGTTGAAGATGATGAGGTAGCCAACGATGAAGCAGTTAATAGCAAGAAGACAAGGAAACGGAAGAAGTGGAAGAAGAAGGAGAGGAAGAAGAAAGGAAGCCGGTTTTGAGAGAGAGAGAGAGAGAGAGAGGTGTGAACTCCAACCAGGGAAAAAATGCCTCTCCTTTGCTTTAGTATCTTATTTATAATATAATATTAGGTTAAAGCAAATTTTTCAACACAAGTCCAATATTTTCAATAATTTTCAAAAAGACCCACTTTAGTAAAACTTGTTTTATTGTCTAAAAAGAAAACTTTCTAAACTAATTAAAAATTATAAATTAGCTAATACAAACATAAGCTAACTAATCTACCATTAAGAAAATCTATATCTAATAATAATACTAAAACCGTAGGGAACGCTTTGAAAACTTGATTTTCTGATAAGATTTAATTCAATGTGATTTCTCAGAACTAACAATAAAAATGGGTTTTTAGAGCGATTTTAACACAGATCATGCATAAATAATGATTAATAAAATGCAAATATTATGCATGATCAGTGCACTCACAATATGGCCGAGTATGAAGCTTTGATACAGGGTCTGAAAATTCTACAGGACTTCAATGTCAAAAGAGTGCATGCTTATGGCAACTCTTTGCTCGTTGTCAATCAAGTCTTAGCTGAATGGCAAGTGAAAGATCAGAAATTACTCCCTTACTAGAAGATTGTCTCAGCTCTTGCCCACAAATTCGAATAATTCTAACTTTTCCATATCAAGAGAGACTTTAATCAAGTTGCAGACAGTTGAGCCAATCTGGGATCCATCATGTCTTTCAAGAGCGGAGAATCCTGTCGCTCCTTTGACATTGGCAGACTTGATCAACCTGCTTTTGTCCCAGTAGAGCAGATAAACCAGGCTGAGCAACAGAAAAAGCCTTGGTTTCATGACATCAAAAATTTCATTGAAACTGGCGAATTTCCTTCAGAACTCTCAAAGAAAGAGCAACGAGCAATTCAGCTCATGTCTGCTTGATATTTTATTCTTGCTGACATCCTCTATCATCGTGGATTCAGTTTTGAATATTCCAGATGTTTGGACAAAGAAGAAGCCAAAGAAGTTGTGCAAGAGGCACATGAAGGCATTTGTGGTGGTCATGTTGGCTACCAAACTCTTGTCAAGCAAATCATCCGAGCAGGATATTATTGGAGAACTATGCAACAAGATTGTTATCGTTTTGTGAAGAAGTGTGTTCAATGCCAGATGCATGCACCTTCCATTCATGCGCCATCGACATACTTGCAATATGTCGTCTCGCCATGGCCATTTTCCATGTGGGCTTTTGATGTCGTAGGCCCCATTACTCCTTCTGCTTCAAATGGTCATAAATATTTTCTTTCCGCAATGGAATATTTTACTAAATGGGTAGAAGCAGTCACTCTACGCATAATAGAAGGTCGACATGTGGTCTCATTCATACACAAGAATATCCTATGTCGTTTTGGCATACCGCATGACATCGTGTCAGATAATAGCAGTCATTTTAAGAATGAGAGAATGAGGACGTTCTGCTCAAAATTCAGAATTCATCATCATTTCTTCGCTCCTTATTATTCTCAAGGAAATGGTCAAGCAGAGGCCACCAATAAGATTCTGATTCGAATCCTAGAGCGAACTTTGGAAACAGGCCATGACTGACATGAAAAGATTCACGACGCGTTGTGGGCGTATAGAACCACCATTCGAACTACAACTAATGCCACTCCGTCAGAACTTGTCTACAGAACCGAAGTAGTACTGCCTCTACATGTTCAGAAACCTGCTCTGAATTTTGCATTGCTTCTAGAATTACCTCTTGATTAGTATCAGCAACAGCGGCTAGTACAACTTGATATGCTAGATGAAAGAAGGCTCAGAGCAGCAGAGCACGCTCAATCATATCGTCAGAGGATAGCCAGACAATACACAAAATCTGTCATTGAAAGAAAATTTTGAGTCAATGATCTAGTGCTCAGATAAACGGCTTATCTCAAGCACCGCCCAGGTGGCAAGTGGTCACCAAATTGGGAAGGTCCCTATGTTGTCAAAGAGGCATTACCTCGTAACTCATACCGGCTTATTAATGCCGACGGAGTGGAATTACAAGATCCCATTAACGCTCGGCATTTGAAAAAATTCTATACTTAAATCATGTCTTATTCTTTATAATTCCTACAAATTTTCCTCAAATAACGATCAGATTCTCTTTTCACAGTCATACTAGGACATTTTTAAAAAAAAAAATTGTTTTTATCTACAAATACCCTGTATGCAGGCAGGATAAACAAATCTCTTATTTTGCACGCATGTGCACTCATTTATATCATTTTTATATCTGCATTCATTGGCGTCGATATTTATTGGCAGGCATCTGCATTAAGTTCATTATTCATTCAGGATAAGGGATAATCCTAAAAACCTAGCAATCATGCCTGTCATAATTCCCAAATATTTTTGAAGCATCAGTCTCTTTCAAAATTTCAAAGACTCAATTTAAAAATAAAGTACATTTTCAAAACCCAGTGCTCAAACTGGTATATTTTCAAAACCCAGTGCTTGAACTGGTACATTCTCAAAATCCAATGTCTATATCGACATATTTTCAAAACCTGGTATTCAAACTGGTATTCCTTTAAAAAAATTGAGCACTAATGTTAATGTCTCACTGGTTGGTCGTGTCAGTCGACCTCTTGGGTTTAGTCTTTTTGTTGATCATTCATCAAAATTCAAGATCCAATTGCCAAATTTCGACCCTTGGGCCACCCAATTACCAATTTTGGCCCCCGAGCCATCCCACTACCAAATTTCGTCCCTTGGGCCACCCAATTTCTAATTTCGGCCCTCAGGTCATCCAGTTTCCAAATTTCTAATTTCGGCCCTCGGGTCACCCAATCTCCGAATTTCTAATCTCGACCTCCGGGTCAACCAATTTCCAATTTTCAATACCCAATTTCCAATTTCTAATTCTCAACTTCCAATTTTCAAATTATAAATTTCCAATTTCGACCTTCGGGTCAACCAATTTCCAATTCCGATCTTCGGGTCAACCAATTTCCAATTTCCAATTTCCAATTTCCAATTTCCAATTTCCAATTTTGACCTTTTCGGTCACCCAATACCAATTTCAATCATTTCTCTTGCGAAAGACCCTTTTCACAGGGAGAGTTCGAGGGAGCTCGTTCTTTTCGCATGCTATTCTTTGTTCACTTAGCCCCATTTTAGGGAGAGTTTGAAGGGACTCTTGTCTTTGTGAACCATTTGCAAAACAAATTTCCAATTTCATACAAGGAACCCTTAGTTCAGGGAGAGCTTCGACGGAAGTTTGCTTTCCTTGTGACCACAATTTCATACTAGGCCATTTCATCATGAAGGACCCTATTTTCAGGGAGAGTGTGATGGACTCGTTCCTTCGTGATCAATTCACCAACCTCACCATTACCGGCCCACTTCCCATAAGAGAAGCCTAATGTTAGGAAGTTTTGACGAAAGCTTAATTTCTCTTCGAAAGTTCATTTTGCAAATACCTTCTCTTCAGAGAAGAGAGGAGTAATTTCTATTTCCAATTTCTGAATCTTCTCCTTTGGGGAAAGGAGAAGAAAATTTCTGTCATGGATGCATTGAGTCGTGCTTCAAATGCTCGCTTCCACAAAGGATTTCAAGAAAATTTTACCAAATTGTCATTAAATAATTGTTGACTTCAAAATTTTTATTGCACAAAAACACTACTTTAGAGTACCTCAAGTATTATTTCTGAAAGGACAAAGCTTTCGCAAAGAAGGATTCAAAATTCAAAATCTTTCTATTGACCAACCAAAAGGATGAAAATCCTCGATATGGCCAGAAAAGAAAATTCAACGTCGTTGCAAAGCCATAAGTGATCGATATTGATTGCAGTCAATGGCACATTTTTAAAGATCATTCTTGTAAAGACAAGGCAGTCAAAATATCTTGGGTGATACAGAAAAAATCCACTCAATCTTCATATCTCCTCAATCACCTAAACTGCAATTAAATATCTGCAAAAGGGATCTCTCAATTGTCGTCAAGATGAAGGCAAACTAGGCGAGTAGACCCCTGGGGCCAAAGAAGATTTTGATCATCTCCGAGATGAAGGAGTTTGTGACGGATCCTTCCAGGGAAAGTTCAGATCACTATCAAGATGAAGGCGACTACGATGAGCCTCCCGACAAACCCTAAAAGATATTTAATTTCTGCTATCACCAAGAGATTTTCAACCCATGAGCCAATAACCGTCAACATAATCCCTGAGAGAAAGAAGGATCGGAATATCTCTGAGATGAAGGAGTTTGTGACGTACCCTTCCCTTAAAAAAAAAGAGAAAGAAAAGTTAGGATATCTCCAAAACGAAGGATGATGTAATACATCTCCCAAAAACCCAAGAGAGCGCCAATTCTGTTAAAAAGAAAGTGCAGAAAGATCATCATGAGAAAAAAATCCCAGGATTTCAAACTGTCGAATCTGCCAAGAATCTTCTTTAATTTTGTGAAATTCTTTTATCAATATTCGTTCACCAATTGCTTTCACAATGAGAATTCTTTCTTTTCCGTTTATATCAAGGAAATTGATAGCTTCCTTGAAAGAAAGTCAATTGCAAGTAATTTGAATTCGAATCTTGATTCTACAAAGTCAAGCCCAGTCAGAGGTAATACTTCAGGTAGAAAAGAGGGAATATTTTCAAAACAATATGCGTCACTTTCAATTATTCCAAATCAACAATAATTTTCAACATTTTGACAATATTTTCTAGAAATTCTAGCGTGAAGCAAGAGCTTGTTGTTCACCTTTGGCGCATCTTGACATCAGTTGTTATCCCTTTTAGGACTTGATAATGGGAGTTTTCAAGATTCCTTCCCTTCTTTGGTATAATCTGAGCGTCTGGGCTCTCAGATTTGCAAACTTCCCTATGTCCCCACTGTCCCACCATAGACAATCCAATTTTGGCTTGAGGTTAAGCCACCAATCATTTTCTCGCAAAAGGTCACCAATTTCAAAAGTTATTTAGTCTTAGCAATAAGGTGCCAAAAATCAAACCCCTTTTCAAGCTTTAGGGATCCCATTTTCCTTCCTTTTGCAAAACCCCTCTTGGATTTATCGCGCAAAATTTGAAGGTCCCATCATGGTTTCTTCATCTGAAGACTCCGTCTATCATCCCCGATCAGGTCAAGGGGTTAAACCTGAGCCTCATTCTGATGAGGTATTTCATTTTGCGTCTCATCCAGGTTAAGGGCTAAGCCTGAGCCTCATTTTGATGAGGTGAACCTTCTTCTTTATTCTCCATTCCATGTCTACCATCATCATCTGAATTAATTCTTTCACAACCAGCCAGATTTTTCTAACTGGGGCATTTTTATAGTGCAAATTTGGTGTGTTTTTCTTTGCCACTAAGCTCGGCTTACAACCAGCTTAGTAGCAAAGAGGGGCATCCGTAAACACCCCAAATTTTCACCCTCATCCAGTGTTTATATATTTCATGTGTCATAGAAATATCATTGCATGCATTTGGCATACCATTTCATTGCATTGCATGTCATTACATCTTATTTTTGAGATCCAGCACTTCTGTTTTCAAAATATTTAATCCAAATTCGAGTTTTAAAACTTTTCTTTCAAAATCAATTTTAAAACCAGGGTTTTTAATCAACATTCTGTCATTTGCCAACCCCCAGGACCTTATATTTTGAAGTGTTTTTTTCTCAGAAAACAATCTGGATTCGTTTTAAACTCAATTTTCAACTGATTTCAATTCTCAGATGAGACCCATTTAGGTGGTGTCGCTTTTGGATTCCTTCATTTATCAAATTTCTCAAAAATTTCAGAGTCCTAGTTGGATCAGGACTTTACCTTTTCATCTTTTTAAAATATTTTCAAAATTTCATTTTGATTTTAAACCAGTTATGGTCATATCCCTTGTCCATTTCCTCCATTTTGGCCAAAATCTTAGAGTCCTAGTTGGATCAGGACTCTTTTTTCATAGTCCTAGTCGGATCAGAACTTTACTTTTTACTACCTTTTCTACTTGCTTTTGGACAAAACCTTTTAAAATCTTCCGTTTTGGCCAAAATCCCAGAGTCCTAGTTAGATTAGGACTCTTCTTCAAGAGTCCAGTCGGATTAGGACTCTTCTCTGGAGTTTCAATCAGATTAAGACTCTGTCTTTTGTCACTATTTTTACCTGTTTTTAATCCAATCTTTCAAAGAGGAGTAAAAAAAAACTCATAATTTCAGTCAAAACAGGACTTTGTTCATAGAGTCCTAGCTGAACCAGGTCTCTGATCCTGATTTTAATTTTGAGAGAATCTTTCAAAAATCTTTCCATCTATCAAAACTATTACACTTTTATCAAAGAATTTCAAAATTCTGGGATTTTATTCCAGAGTCCTGATCAAATCAGGACTCTATTCAAAGTTGGTTTTCTCACTTCATTTTGACTGGTTTTCAAAAGCTTTGCTTAAATTTCATCATTTACTTATCAGAAAACCCAAAAAAAGTTCTTAGAGTTCTGATCGAATCAGGACTCTTTCTCAGAGTCCTAATCAGATCAGGACTCTGAACTAAAACTTCAATTTTATCCTGTTTTTAACTGTTTTTCAAAATTCTCTCATTTGTTTTCTCAGAAAATCCAAAAAATCTGAGATTCCTAGTATAATTAGGACTCTGTCCTCAAAGTCTCAGTTGAATCAGAACTCTATTTTATTTCAATATTTGTTATTGTTTTCACTGTTTTCACAAGTGCTTTCATCTATTTTTCAGAAAATACCAAAAAAAAATCTAGAGTTTTAGTCTGATTAGGACTCTATCCCAGAGTCCTAATCTAGTCAGGAGTCTGTTCTGAAGTCTCTTTTTACTTCCATTTTCATTCTTCTTCATTTGTTTCCAAAAATTTGGTCATTTTGCAGAGTCCAGTCAATCGAGGACTCTATTTCAGAGTTCTGATCGAGTTAGGAGTCTAACCCTGACTGTATTTTCCGACTTGTTTCACCATTTTTGATAAAATCTTTTCAAAAACTCCTTCATTTGGCTTTTAAAATCCAAAATCTCAGAGTCCTAAAATTTCAGGACTCTAACCCGGAGTTCCAGTTCGATTGAGATTCTATTTTCAAAAATTTTGAATTTCAATTATTGATTTTAACCCCTTTTCAAAGTTATTTTCAATGTTTATTTCGGATTTTTCAAAACCTGATGTGGGCCCACTCAGTTGGTGTCATATCCAGAGGAGTTCTGACCCAGTTGGAACTCTGTACCATTTCAAAACTTTTAATTCCAAGTTTACTTTTGAAAATCTTTTGAAAAATCTCTCAATTTCAAGTTTTAAAATCGTTTTTGAAAATTCAAGTGGGGTCAACTCAGGTTGGCGCCACATTTGAGAAAGTTAGGGTGAGACTAGGATTAGTCAATGTTCTGGTTAGTTTTAGAAGTTTAGAAGAGTCAAAATCTATTTTGAAAATCCATTTTAAAATTTGGTTTTTAAACTATTATTTTTAAAGGTTTTAGTTAAAACTTTAAAAACCCAATGTGGAAAAACGCCAAGTGGCGCCACATTTGGGGGTCTTTAGGTTTAGTTAGGAGTTTAATTAGGTATTAATAAGGGTTAATTAGGCTAGGGTATATAGGTAATCCTCTAGGAAAATCGCCCCCCCCCCCTTTAGAGTCCAAAATTCTTAATTTTTAAACCTAAAAAAAAATCTATAAAAAGTCTTCATAGGGGGGTCGACCTTCCTATCTCTCTCCTCTTGGATTCTTGGAGCTTCTCTCTCCTCTCCAGCCTTTCCTCCATTGCTGCAACCTCAAGGTAATGAATTTTTTTAATTTTTGAGTTTTATTTAATACTTTTACATGTTTTAATGTAAGTTTAGCCATTGGCGCCTTCTATTTCATGGATTAAACCATGGATTCAACCTCAAGAACCTCAAGAACGGTCCAAGAAGATGATCTAACCCTGTTTTATTGTTTTTCCAGGGATTCTGATCTGTTAGAATCGATTATTGCATTGATTTTCATGTTCTTAACCATGAAAACATGAGATTTACCCGTTAAATGGGTTAAATCCATGATTTCAAAGGTAAATATTAATTTCATCTATGGATTCCCTATGTTTTATTTATTTTTTTACATATCAATGTTTATTATATGTGTTCCAGCATAGAAATTTATTTTGTTTTACTGTTTAAGCATTTTTTTTTCATTAATTAAAGCATGTTTTATTAGGGTTTCTTAAATTTCTGTGTGTTTTCAGCTTAGATCAACAAACAAGATGTTAGTTCGTATTGAAATATTCACTGTAAATTTTTTATTTTTTTATATGTGATACACGGATATGTCAGTAAACTAGTGTAAAAAAATCAGATGTTTTGGGATTCGGGAACCTTGTTAAAAAAATAAAAGATTAAACCATGATTTTCAATCGTTTAAAATCGTTATTAAAATTCATAGGTAACTTGCAGTTGTGTTATTTCTCTCATCCAATATTCGATTCGAGATCCGTAAAGTGAAGTGGATTCATGTTGATGTGAACTATGTACTGTGAAATTCGTGTGTTCGGGTTTGGAAGTAATATGAACACCTCACCAATTGTTACCTCCTCTAATCACGACTCTCAGAGTTCTCCCGCCAGCATCAACTCCAAGCATCCAACTAAGCCGCCTAATTCTTGGGATGGTGTCCGCCAACTTGTTAAGGACACAATGCGTGACTATTTACATAAAGCAATTTTCGACGTTGCCCGTAATGAGTTGTGCAGCTTTTTTCTGAACAAGAGAACTTTGTTTGCAGGTGCCTGTTCGGTATGAAAGTTTCATATCATTTATTTCATGTCATTAGATTTCAAGCTAGTATATGCATGATTTCATCACATATGAGCATGATTTCATCACTATGAAAGTGTTTGACTGCCTTATAACATATATATGCATGATTTTATCACTATTAAAGTTTTTTTACTACATTAGAACACATATAAGCATGATTTCATCACTATGAAAGTTTTTTCACTACCTTAGAACACATATATGCATGATTGAATCACTATTAGAGTTTTTTGACAACCTTAGAACACATATTTGCATGATTGAATCATTATGAATTTTTTTTTATCAGCCTTAGAACACATCTCAATTCTGTTAATATCCTTCACTTTATTGCTAGCTAGACTATGTGTAATTCAGTCATGTAACTTTGATTGCCTTAACTTAGGTGCATTGCATATAATTTATTTCATTATATTTTGTTTATCAATACTAACCTTTCTTTTCTCTTGTAGGATGCTGGAGATAATTAGCGTAGAAGAGCTAAAGGAGCAGATCAAGACAATGAAGAAGATGACGCACATAATCTTGGCGATGATTAGATTCATGTGTTGAATTTGTTGTACCTTCTTGTTGTTTCAAAAGAATCTCTTTGTAAATGTTCACTTGTAAATAGTTAGAACTTGGCGAGGATTATAGTGGATCAAGAAATTGTTTTAGTTGCTTTATGTATGTATTTTTTATGTATACTTTTTTTTTATACACAAGATATATAAATTGTATCACGAGAATTTTTTTCTCGATATTTATATTTTAAACAATTTTTTTTTTATGATGGATTTTATCCGTCGTTAATTAGTATCGGCCTCCAATTTAGCAACGGATCAGGAGCAGATATTTAACCATCACAAAACTGAATCGATTGATATTGTGCAATGGATTTTTATTTGTCGCAATTCTGCCGCTACAATAGCGACAGAATTAGCGATGGATTCATATATGTCGCAAACACAAATCTCTGTAAATTAATGACGGCCTTGTGATGAATCATAGCATTCGCTAATTTAGTGCAATTTAGCAATGGAAGTAAGGACAGATATGTTCTGGCACTAATTAGCGACTAGAAATTTACGATGAAAGTTAGCCGTCCCTAATCCATCGCTAAGCTCTACAGCGATGGATTGGCGATGGATTAGCGACAAATTACGGCCATCGTTGATCCACAGATTTCTTGTTGTGACCGAATAAGCATACCAAGTGGCAGGAGTTTCTAAAATTTCAAATTTAAGAGAAACCAGAATCAAGAGCTTAAGGACAACAAATTTAAAAGTTTTTCTACCATTGAATTTGTATACCATATGGTAGGCAGGGTCTTGTGTCAAGCTATAGGCCCAGGATCGAATCCACAGGGGCGGTTGTTGTTCTGGTAGGGGTCTAATCCCAGATTGCCTTTCAAAAAAAATCAAAAAGTTTTTCTTGTCTTACAGTTAGGTCAAGGAAATTGCAAAATCTAAACCATAGCAATTTAGTCATATGTCACTATAAAAAAATGTTAATTAGCGATGAAAGTTTGCGACGAAAATAATCCATCACAAATTTGCGATGGATTACCTAGAGAAAACTATCCGTCGCTAAAATTTAGATTATTTACAGAATTAGCGACGAAAAAGCTTCTGTTGCTAATTAGCGACGAAAAAACTTCTATTGCTAATTAGCGACAAAAAAAATTCGTCTCAAGATCCTTCGCAACTTAGCGACGGATCAGCAACAGAAATTTTCCGTCGCTACTCCATCGTCAAGTAGTGACGAAATTGTTCTGTCGCTAATTTGTCACTAATTTCCCCCGTAAAACCCTAATGCGAGCCCCTTTCTATTTCCTCCCTCACCCGCCGCCCGTCGACCTCTCCCTTTGACTCAGTCCCTCTCTCACCTCTGCCCCCTCTCTCTCGCTCTCATCATTTTTTCGGTCGGCGAGCTCCATCCGGCAACCCCCTTCAGACCTCACCCCTTCGGGGTTTCCTGAAATGCCCCCCCCCCCACCCTGAGCTTTCAAGCGGTCGCAGAAGGGGACCCAGGTTGTGACCTCCTCTCTCATTCCCTCTCTCGTTCTCTCTCTCGTTGCTCCCCCTCTGCGATTTCCGACGAGCCGACAACCCCAACCAGCTCTCCCCACGTTGACCCTACCTACGATGATCGTCGGTGCCTCCCGCAGGTAACCCTTCCCCTTTCCTCCTTATTGTTTCCCCTTGAAATCAGCATTGCTGGAGGTCTGGCATAGAGCCGCCAACCTCTGTTGGAGGGTCCTCCTTCCCCCTATGGTTATCGGAGGGCCAGTAGAGGCTCGACAACCTCTGTCAGGCCCTCCCCACCCCTCTGTATTCGACGAAGGCTGGCAGAGGCTCTGATCGCCTCTGTCAGGCCCTTTCCTTGGAATTGATCTCTTCGGCAGGACAAGGGGCTCCGCCCCTATCCTCTTGTTTTCTTCGCCAAGACAGGGGGCTTTGCCTCTATCTTTTCAAATGCCGACAGAGGGCTTTGCCTTGTATCCGCTTGACTTCTCCAGTAGTGGGGCTCAGCCCCCTTGTCCTCGTTATGATCGGCAGGTGGAGAAGCCCCCTGCCCTTTTGTTTTCCCTGGCAGAGAGTGACTCAGCCCCCCCTATCCTTGATAATTTTGACAGGGGGCGAAGCCCTCTGCCCCTTGTTTGTTTTCTTGAAAGGGGGCGTAACCCCCTGCTCTGTTATTTTGTCTCGATAGGGAGCGAGACCCCTCTGCCTCGTTATTGATTTCCGGCAGGGGGCTTGGCCCCTGCCTCTTGATGCTTCCCTTTAGGGGGTCCCACCCCCTGCCTCTTGTGAATGTTCTGGCAGAGGGTTTCGCTTCCTGCCTTGACCTTACTACCGACAGAGGCAGCGCCCCTGCCTATCTCGCTTTCAATAGAGGGCTGCATCTCCCTGTCTGGGCTCATTTTCGACAGAGGGCGTCACACCCCTTGTCATCGGATAATAAATTTCAGTTTAACATAGTGTCTTCTGCAGATTCCACAACGGATCTCGCTTGTGCTACGTGACCAGAGCCCCGCATCGCCTACACACATATGAAATTTATGGACTTAATTAGGCTTGATATCATGTACAAAGTATAAAATTGATCTGGATATGTTATTTACAACTAATTGTACCTGAATCTGTTACTCAGGAAAAAAATGCAAAGGCAAATGCAAAGGCAAATGCAATACAAATCAGGTAAATACCCGTGGTGAGTAAGTGATGCAAGCGCATCACAGGTTATTTAATTTTTTGGATGCAACACTTTTATATTCACATACTCACTTAGTTGTGGATATCTAGGACTAGGACTGCTTTGATGGAATTCGGAGATAATGCTAAGCATGATTTTAATGTATGAAAATAGAAGTGTTGTTATTTTTGGAGTTCGGATTTCATGCTAATCATGGTAGTAGTTAGCGGGATATTGGAGTGTGTTTGTTGTAGGTACATGTTTGACATTGTTTCGATATAAATGATTTGAATGTATTGTCATGTTTGATGTGATTGTATTCATGATTGCATGAAGTTATTTTCAATTTGATTATGTCTTTCATGTGAAATTGTATCATGAAAAATGCTTCAAATGAATGTATCGTGTTATGAATGAGTTTGCACATGAAAATGAATGATAAGTTATCAATGCATGCATCATAATTCTTGTAATTGAATAATATATATATATATATATATATGTGTGTGTGTGTGTGTGTGTGTGTGTGTGCGTGCGTGTGTGTGTGATATATATCAAATCATTACAATTACCATGAATGCATGATAAATTAGATATTTTCTTCATCATAGCATTGTTATGATTCTTTTTTAACTTGTTAGGATAATATCCTTACCATCATAGGACAAAATAGCTGCAAACCGTTAATGGATGTATCGTAGAATAGTTGACAATGAGGTATCGCTTGAATATGTGGATAATATTGACAGTTTTATTGAATTTGCAATGACAACTATCAGTACAGTGGATCCCACAGGTTGGATCAGGTGCCCCTGCACGATATGTAAGAATAATCGATTTGTAGAACCTCATGGCGTTAGACATCACCTATACAGGAAGGGTTTTGTGAGTGATTATCAAAATTGGATGTTTCATGGTGAAGAATTTTAGAACAATTTTGACGCATGAGTGGTTGTGGTATACGATAATCCATATGTGAATTTGATATTTGATGTCGTAGGACCAGAACTAGGCTCTGCTATGGGTCATAGTGATGTACCAACTAAGGTAGAGGAAGAAGCAGCAAACGATGACTACACTATCTATTCATACACGTTGCAAGAATTTCTAACTCAATTTTGTATAGGTGATGTTTTGCCTGCACATGACCCACCTACACCATCTATTCATACACGTCACGAGACAACGCTAGATGTAGGGTCTTCTCAGTATGACACACGATAACTCATTCAAATAGTGTATATCGATAGTCGATTGTAAGTATTTCATTGTCACTTATCCAATACTTATCTTATAAATAGTGTATATCGACAGTCGATTGTTAATGTGTATCAATTCATGTGCAGTGTGTGGTTCGAGCTACAAGAAGTAGTGTGAGAAATTATGAAGTCACTATTGCAGTATCTTCTAAGACCGGTCGCTCAATGGAAAGAATACTTGAAGAAGGTGTTGGAAATATTATTGTCCTCATTCATGATATGCAATCGTTTATCATAACTAATGTGTTTCATATTTAATTTTTTGTTATAGTCATGTGTGTTAACTTTCTGAAAGTATTTGTAGGCTTCGCATCGCTTTGCAACTGCGAACGAGAAAAAGAACGCGAGGGTAGTGTGGCAGAAGGTGACTGTCAATCGATTTGCCGACATGCTGCATAATATGAAGACTGCGGCAATAAAAGCAGCTGGTGGGATAGATGATCCACTACAGTGGAAGGGTCATAGCCCTTCTACTATCAGGAGAGATTATTGAGAGGGAATGTGTGACAAGTGGGTGAACAATGAATTTTGAAACCGCTTAGCAAAGGCTGCACAAAACTGAGCGAAGATGCCCGATGTCCATCTACACACAGGTGGATCTAGGACTTTTGGGAGCCACCAGAAGAAAATGGTAACTCATTAATATATATTGCCAAATTTATAAGTATTTCTGCATATTTTTTAATTGATTCTTTTATCATTTAACCTTGCAAGAAGTAGAAAAAGGAGGCATTGTGCCTTACACGGATGTGTTTGTTGAAACACATAAACGTAAGAGTATGAAAGAGTTTATATCAGAGAAGGTGAGAACGACATTGATATGTATTTATTGTATTAATAAACATTATAATATACAAGTTACTATGAATTACATTATCATAAACATTGTAATTCTTAATTATTAATTCATATTATAATCATTACTTTGTAGGAGTCATACGAGCAACAGATGGTAGAGCGATATGGCGATGACTCCACTCAGCATTCGCCTTTTAATCCTGCAGCATGGGTGACTGCAACCGGTGAACCCAAAAAGGGTCCTGTGTTCATGTTTAGGAGTAACATGAATATCACACCAGTCGTTGCCTCCTGCAACTAGGGCTCTCAGAGTTCTCCCACCAGCATCAACTCCCACTGTCCGATTGACCCTGCTATGTCTTGGGATGGTGTCTGTCAGCGTCTTGAGGACAAAATGCTTGACTTTTTATATGAAGTTATTCCCAACCTTATCCATAATGAGTTGTGCAACTTTTTTTGGGACAAGAGAACTTCGTCTGAATTCAACATGAGCTCCTATGCCAGTCAGGTATAAAGATTCATGTAATTTGTTTCATGTCGTTAGATTTCAAGCTAGTATATGCATGATTGGACACATATATGTGTGATTTTATCATTATAAATTTTTTGACTGCCTTATAACACATATATGCATGCTTGAATCACTATGAAAGTTTTTTGACAACCTTAAAACACATACAAGTATTCTTTTATCACTATGACAACTTTAGAACACATATGAGCATGATATTAGCATATATGAAAGTTTTTTGACTACCTTATAACACATATATGCATAATTGAATCAATATGAAAGTTTTTTAACAACCTTAAAACACATATGCATGATTGAATAACTATGAAAGTTTTTTTACTGCCTTAGAACACATATGAGCATGAATGAATCACTATGAAAGTTTTTTGACAACCTTAGAACACATATGAGCATGATATTAGCATATATGAAAGTTTTTTGACAACCTTATAACACATATATGCATGATGGAATCAATATGAAAGTTTTTTGACAACCTTAGAACACATATGCATGATTGAATCACTATGCAAGTTTTTTTACAATCTTAGAACATATATAAGCACGATTTCATCACTATGAAAGTTTTTTTACTGCCTTATAACACATATATGCGTGACTGTGATACATAACACATTTATTTGATAGCCTTATAAACATTATATGCATTCGTGAATCACTGTGATATTTTTTTGACAACCTTAGAATACATATCTGCATGATTGAATCACTATAAATTTTTTTTTTCAGTCTTAGAACTTATATCTGAATTTTGTTATTGACCTTCACTTTATTGCTAGTCTATGTGTCATTCAGCCATTTACTTTGATTGCATTAGACTAGATGCATTGCATATAATTTATTTCATTATATTTTGTTTATCAATACTAACATTTCGGTTCTCTTATAGGATGCTGGAGATGATCAACGTAGAGGAGTTGATGGAGGCATGGATGAAGGGGCAAATCGAGACAATATAGAGGATGATGCCTTGAATCTTGGCAAGGATTAAATTCATCTGTTTAATTTGTTTCGCGTACTTGTAACTAATTAGAACTTGACAATGACTGTACTGTAACTTATAACTTATGTTAAATTTGTTTCACCTGCTTTGTATATGTAGTTTTTATGTGTACTTTTTTATGCACAGGTTATATAAATTGTATAATGAGAATTTTTTCTTGATATTCATATTTCAAAAAAAATTTAATTTATTTTTAAATTTTTTAATGGATTAGCGATGGATATTATCCATCGCTAATATCCGTCGTTAATTTAATCGATCGATGTTTTGCGATGAAATTTAATCTATCGTTAATCCTTCGCTCAATTAGCGATAGGCATTAGCGACAGATATGTATTCATCATTAAATTTTAGGGACAAAATACATTTCTTCGTAAAACCAAATCAGCCCTTATTTAGCGACAAACATTATCCATCGCTAATTAGAGACAAATAAATTCTGTCACATTTTAGCGACCAAGATTATGCGATAGCCGATTTTCGTCGTTAATCCGTCGCTAATCTATTACTAAACACGTTAATGACGGATAGCGTCCGTTGCTAATTCGCATTTTTTCTTGTAGTGTGTGAAAAAATGGCAACCCCTCCAAGAACTAACTTTAACTCTCTCTTTTTTTTTCTTTTTTCCACGTTAAGGAGCTCAGCACTGATTTAACTTGAAATACAAGAAGCAATATGTGGCTATAGGTGCACCATCTGTCATTTCAACAAGTTGATGATAAGTTCACATTAATGCATAATGAGATGGTAATGGTGGCACTTCCAAAATTATATAGGTTGACACTAACCAAAATATTGATGACCAAATGTACGTTACTTCAATTCAATGAAACTATAATAGAAAAAATGCAATTCCCAGATAGCTCCTCGTTTCCAAATAATGCTCAACTTCATGCCCAAGAAGACCTGAACTAACCAGCCACATTCAGTTAAAAGGAGAAACAATTTCTTCAGTAACAGTTTGCCCAAATGCTGGTGCACAGTAAGGATAAAAGGTAGATTATCTAGAACACAAAAATTTAGAGCCGAATAAATGGAGGGGACAAAAAAAAAAACACAAACCAAATTTCCCATCTAAAGAAGACTGTCACATGTCCTTTCAGTTTCCCGATAAACAAGCGCTCTCGTTTCTCTATTTAGGAATACTTCATATTTGGTATGGAACTATAAATGTCAATTATTTTTTGCACATCATTAAGCTATGTTGGCATAACCATACCTTAAAATATATATGGAAGCATGTATACTTCTGTCTACATTGCAATCTAGTTGGAAAACCATAGTTGCAAGTTACATCCGCTTAATCTGACTCATCAATCCGTTCAGTATGGTTTGGTTACTCGTAATCATAATTTGGCTATCATTTTTTATATAAAAAATATGACTTTTGCGCCATGAAATTCTGTTACATTATGGACCGTTAATTTTTGAAGCCCCGTGGAAAACCAACTTACATGTTGCAAAAACAATATCCAAAACCTGTGTTTTTTTTTACTAAAAAACTATATATATGTAGATCACATCTATAACGTTAGATCCTTGAAAAAAATATGAAAATAAATAGTTTTTCTACTAGATTGCTAATAGGCAAACTTATGTCCTACATATACATAGAGTGATGGGAACACGCAAAATTAAATATGTAAATGGGTCTAAATGGATTTTCTGGCACCTTCTTTTCATAATTCTGACCCTATAAATCGGTTCAACATGCTCATTTTGCTAGTAAATGATACCTGTTTCATATTTTTTTATAAAATTGATTTTTTGATCCTTGAAAATTGATGAAAATTTGAATCACTGATTTTCAAACTCTATAAAAACCTACTTACATGTTGGGATGGGATGATACAAGAATTAACCCCTATGAAATAATACACGTAGATTACAACTGCATGTTCTGAATTTAAAAATAAAAATAAAACCCCCCAAAAACTCATTTTTGCAAATTTTTGTCTACATATTTTATTTTGTAGGTTCCCATCACAAATAAAACACATACATTTGCACACACACAGAGATTATATATATATATATATATATATAGTAACCGGTATGAAGCGTCGATCAAACACCAATGCTTCATCATTTTTTTTGTGCTAATCTCAATTTTCTGAAAAAAAAAGCATGGTATTACGCCACACATTCAACCGAGTTCGAAAGAAAACCCATTCGAACATACGGGTTTTTTTCTATATATATATATATATATATATATATATATATACACACACAGCGTCACATACAAATGCCTCTGGATCTCGGTGACATGGGTTATTTTGATCAATCCAACCTCATGGATGGATTCAGCATACTTAAAATAGTGAAAAACCGGAGTTTGGATCATGTTTTTTTTTTGAAGTTTTATGAAAACCTACTTATGTGTTATAATGGGATGATCTAAGAGTCAATTCACACCAAGAAAAACATGTAGATCACATCTGGAAGGTTAGTTTGAGCAAAAACAAATAATAAAAAATCAGAGTTTGTACCTTATGTCACCGTTACCAAATGTTACTTATATATATATATATATATATATAATTATTTATTTATTTATTTATTGGGGATTATACCTTGCACCATTTTGTCACGCTGGGACCCTCTAAAAATCATTATATGTGTTTGTTATTGTTTACTCAATAGAGAACATGTATTTCATTTAGATTTTTAATGCTCACGTGTATTTTAAAGAGGTACAAAAATCAATGGTTGATATTATAATAAAGTTTGATGATAAAATATTTACATTTTTATATCAAATCAATTTGAAAGAAAAAAAAATTCTTGGTAAATGAACAATGATAAATGCTTCTAACATTCAGATTGAGAAAAAAAACTTGAAAGTATGATGATTAAACGGTCTTAACGTGAACTAACAAAATATATATATATATATATATATATATAGAGAGAGAGAGAGAGAGAGAGAGAGAGAGAGAGAGTAATGGGTCTGTGCTAAACCCATTTGGTGTTAAACCACATGCTAAATGGGTTTCTCAGCTTTTTTGGTGCTTTTTATGGGGTTCCGGCCCTATAAATGTGTTGAGCGATTTACTAAGAATCCACATGGATCATGTGTTTTTGTTGAAAAAATGATTTGGAGCCTAAAAAATTTACAAAGATTTTGGACCGTTGATTTTTGGAACTTTATAAAACCTGCCAATGTGTTGAAATCAAACACTTCAAGAGATGATCCCTATAAAATCAAGTACATAGATCACATCTGTACCCTCAGAAATTAAAAATAAAATGAAAAAAATCCAAAAAACTATTTAGCATGCAGTTTATTACTAAATGGGTTTAGCACGACCCATTACTCTCTCTCTCTCTATATATATATATATATATATATATATGAGTCATGGGCAAACTCGGCCTAGTCATGCTAAAACTTGGCCGATTAGGCCATGACACGGCGGAGTCAACTCATGAGTGTTCTGAGTTTTGTACATAGACGAGTTGTACTGGATTTTGATTCAATACTTAGATTATTTGGGCTGAGTCAATCGAGTCACCGGGTTAACCGGACAAGTTTTACAAGTCATGTGACTATGCCTTGAGCTACCAACTAGTCCTTGGACCCTTGTGCACTGGTATCTTAAAAATGGTTATGGGTAAAATTATGTTTTTACTTGTTGACATGTTGCAAAAGTTTTACCCTCCTTACCACATTGGGTTGTGATATGCTTGTGGGTGTCTGCCAAATACTTTTTTTCATCTCTCTCTTCATATTTAACTTTATTTATACTTTATGGCATACATGTAGAAAAAAGTATAGCTGCGCAGCCCTTAGGTGCACTGCTACGAAAGGAATTACTTTGGATGTCCATCCAGCATGCAGAAATGCACAAAAAAAAAACTGAAAAACATTTTTTGGCTCTAGCGGCGGTTCTACACCGCGGCTAATTCCCCCAGGTGATTCGTCGGGCATTAATAAAAGGCTCTTTTAGCGGTGGTCGAAGAGGGCTTCTTTTGCATTTTTGACACTGTTTTCAGCATTTTTTTTGGAAAAAACGCTGAGCGTCCATCACTCCCGCTAACGGTCCTCTCGGGGTTGCACTCCTATGGATTGGGCATAGCTACACCCCCACTCCATGTTATATATATATATATATCTATATATATATATATATGTGTGTGTCTTTGTTTATATATTGCTAAACGTGCACTGGCATGCATTTACAACAGACTGATATAGATTACTTTAATAATTGTAGGAAAAATGTCAATTTGGACGGGTTAAGATGTCAAAACAAAAGTTGTTGAAAAATACAACAATTCACATAGGAAAGGGAAATTTTTGACGTGACTGAGTTTGGTCGTCTTGCCGAAATTTATGACAAGCGATGGTGAAACGGCAACCCTGACTCTCACCATTTAAGCGACAACCTCCCTTCCAATTAATGTATCATTGAAACCGGAAGCTGCAACTTTCAATTAGTATCCACAGCTAACTGCTTACGTTTTGTTAAATGTTTTCAAGTCTAATACCAGCGCAAATTGCACATGGGCGAAGTAAACAAACCATAGGGGTGGGCTTGGGAGAATCTTATGATGCATTGGTTTTACAAGAATGCCCCTCTTTTCTAAGAGAAGGACAATCTAGGACCCGTTGAGGTGACACAAAGTCGGAAACGGACGTGGAAAAACACCACATCAGTACCACCGAGGTGGTATCCCATGTGGTTAGTGGGGTCCTGTGCCAAGATGAAGGCTCAGGTTCGAATCCCTCTGCCATATATTTTGTTGGTGTCTACCGCACGGACAGTGCACGTTAAAATATATCTTGGGATGTAAAATTTGTTTGATGGATTTTCCTGTCTCTGATTGTTAGCTTTCACAAAACAGTGGAAACTTGTTACTGTAGAATTCAGGCCTGATGCAGCAGGAGATAATTGTAGCCCTTTATTTATATGTTCTTTTCTCAAAACACCAGAATTTTTTTTGGGTAGGAATTTCACCATAAAAATCTTCAATACATTGAAAATTAGAAAGATGCCTTATGTTATAAATGGTTTTTCGGAAATTCTCAAGGGACGTATGCCAAACTTTGTACCTGGGGTGGTAGATCGGGACCGAAACTTTGGAAATGAAAAAGGCTCTGTGGAGCTTCCTCTTTAGAGCACATTGATAAATCGTTGAAGCTTTTTATCAGATGTGGTAACAACATGGATAACGTGTTCTTTTGACTAAATTAAAAGATTTCCCAAGAGGTTTAGGGTGGCTTATTAGGGGAAAGGGTCCCCCCTCATATAAGCTGGAAACAGCACAGGGTTGAGCTCTTCTAAAATAATAAAATAAGGTCAGATCTGTAAATACACACAAAAAGTGTCTTGATTATTTTAATATTACTCTTTTCAAGATTTCCCCCGCCCCCCCCCCCCTCCTTTTTTTTTTTTTAGTCCAAAACAGTTTTATAATTGTGCAGGCATGGGCTCTGTCCACTGTACTCTTCTAATCATTGATGAAAATAGAATTGTTTTCAGGGTACTCAACAGATTTCAGAATCTTCGTATATTTTTGCCTCTCATAAAATTTCAACTTATAACGGTGTGATATTAACAGTGGCCCTCACCAAATTAACTCTAACCCAATAAATTAACAAGACGGCCTTCATTATCATTACATAATTTGATTTGCATGCTATTGGCTCCCCATATTGAGAGAGAGAGAGGGAGGGGCATATACTAATTTTCTATGCGTATACTAATTTTATATGTTTATATTTCAAATCAATTTCTACAGTACTACCTATATCATCATCCTTTTTTCAAGCTTTTCCCGTTTTTATGTGGAACCTTGGTATAATAGGATGGGTGTCAAATTGCTTGTGGCTGAATATAACCCACCACCAATGTAAAATCAGCATGTTTCCCATGCTTGCTAATCTAAGGGAATTATTGTCAGTAGTTCTGGTTTTCCCTTTTTAAATGACGGGTTTGAAGAATGATTTTCAAATTAAGAGGGGACAGCCTGCTGTTTATTTTCTCAGAGAAAATATCAGAACAAAATTGCCCCACCATTATTCGATGTACAAGCTTTTGTAGATAGATGAGACATTTGCAAGTCAAGGTTATTAACCCATCCCCTCCTTCCAAAAGCCTCAGCTGCAATCACCCTCTTGACTGCGACCCCTTTCTTGAAGAGAGAATTCACTCTATAATCTTGGCCTCACTCCCCTCATCCTATCATTTCCTTTAAAAGAACTCATCTTATTCGACCTTTATTTCCTTCACTAAACCTGATCAAGATCCAATTTTTCGTTGACAAACCAAAACAATTTTAAGCATTCTCTGATTGTTGAGGACACCCTTTTGAAAAGCTCTCTCCAAGGGAGACTTGTGGAATCATGGGGCGCCACTCATGCTGCTATAAGCAGAAGCTGAGGAAGGGACTATGGTCACCAGAGGAAGATGAGAAACTGCTGAGATATATCACCAAGTACGGCCATGGCTGCTGGAGCTCAGTGCCTAAACAAGCAGGTGAGGGAGTCAGCCTTTAATTGTGGAGCACCACTGTAGTCATTCAGTCCTTGCATTCTCATTTCATTGGTCTTTGTTTGTGGGTATGCTTTTTCTTTTCCTTTTCTTTCTGCATCTCTTTCCTGGAAAATTATCAGGCCTGCAGAGGTGCGGCAAGAGTTGCAGATTGAGATGGATCAATTACCTGAGGCCAGATCTGAAAAGGGGCACATTTTCCCAGCATGAGGAGAATCTGATTATTGAACTTCATGAAGTCCTGGGGAACAGGTGAAGCTCTCTTGGTTCAAATCGCCATCATTATCTAATCTTCACTCTTTTTAACTGCAAAGGCTAACTGAATCATCCAATGCTAAATCTTTTCAATGAATTGCAGATGGTCTCAGATTGCTGCACAGCTGCAGGGGAGAACAGATAATGAGGTCAAGAATCTGTGGAATTCAAGCATTAAGAAGAAATTGAGGCAGAGGGGTATAGACCCCAATACCCATAAGCCACTTTCTGAGGCTGAGAATGGCGAGGACAAGGTTCAGAACCACAATGAGATAGCTTCAGGTCCAAGTGAAGTGAAGCTTCTCTCTACCACCACCATCATTGAGACCGACATAAAGCCAAATGCACCGCCGGTGGAAGGAGCATACCAACTCGAAGGATTCGTCTCAAAGAATAACATTAGCAGCAGCAGCAGCACCAACTCGGTATCAGCAAATTCTCTATCCAAGGAGTTCTTCCTAGACAGGATCATGAACGGCCAGGAGAGCTCTTCGAGCGGAAAAGCTCCAGAGTTGATGGGCTATTTCCGTCTTCAGCCTGTGAATTATGATGCAAATTCCAACCACCAAACTTCTTCTGTTGGGCTCTCTGAAAACCCAAGTTCAGTTCTCTTGTTCAATCAGAACTGCAGGCCTTTTGAGACTATTTCCGAGTACACGTTGAGTAATGTACAATCTATAGTCCCTTCTGTCATTCTGAATTCTCCGGTCTGCAAGCCGAGTTCGATCATACCTTCATCAATGAGCCATTCTTCCAACAGCTGCATTACCGGAGTTCAATTCTGGGAAGCCTGCATATCGTGTAACAGTAGCATCAGCAGTAGCAGCATTGAGCTGCAGAACAGCAATTCACTGTTCGAGAGCAGCAGGTTTCCATGGGGATTGGCAGATTGCAGAGTTGATTCATCGGAGCTTGATGACAAGGAAGCTCCAATCCAATTTGACGGCGAGCAGGAAGATGTTAAATGGTCAGAGTATCTCCAACCACCGTACATATTGCCTGCAACTCTTCCTAATCAGAATCAGGCATTATTTGGGGAAATTAAATCGGAGGACCATTTTGGTATCGAGAATTCCAGCTCTTGGGACCAACATCAGCAACAGGCACAGAGTTCAGACATCCATGGCAAGGACTTTCAGAGAATTGCAGCAGCATTTGGGCATATTTAGCCTGCAAATTTGAAAAGAGGAGACGAAAAAGAAGGATCCTCACATTTTCTATTTGACAGATTTGAATAAAGGCTTTTGGTTACAGGTGCGTGCCACAGTTTTTTCTCTTGTAAATAGGGCCTGATACAAATTCCAGTTTGTAATCTTTGGATATTTGTAGGGGAACAAGCTAACTCACATGGTTATTGGATGGCCAGAGGTGCAGAGTGATGCTTGTTTCTTTATTTTCTATTTGACCGTCACTCTCAGTTGTTTCTCATACACGGATTGCATTCTGTTTGTGCCTTGGACCGAGTTTATAAACCCTCTAAACTCTTGCTGAATTGTTTTCATCTTAAAACATCAAAACTCTCTCTTGCAATAAAAGGAATAGCTGGTTTTTGAGTCATATCTTAGCTAGGTTTATATGCTTCCAACGATGCTCTGCCTAGGCTATTCTGAGAGGCTGGATTTTGTACGCACCCTCTTATCCAGAAAAATTGGTATAAACTGGGAAATTACATGGTGATCCACAACGCAATATCCCACCTTGTCTCATTTATCTGGATAAGTCAGCGGATCCATGTAACTATGTTGCAGTTGATAAACATTTGAATCCATGGTTAAGATTTTATGGTGGCTTGTATCAAACGATCATATCAAAGGCATGTTGCAAAATTCCATTTCTACGGTTTTATAGTTTGTAGTGCCCCAGAAGCTTTGGATTTTTATTATCATTTAAAGGAGCTATACACTCTCTTACATTTGAAAAGCACATATCTTCTATAGGGATAGTGACATTCCACATGACAATGGCCATGGGGAGATAATGGATTTTTATTTTTCCCCCAAGATTGAAGTGTGGCCTTGGGATGGAGTTTGTTGGGGGATCAAATTTTGCATTTAAAGAAGCCAAACCACCTGTATGCCAAGAAGGAATGCTGTTGCATTGTGAATGCCATTAAGGTTTCTGTTTGGGAGGCTGAGTTGGAGGTGAAAGATACATTGCATTCTTGGAAGTAGGTGGCCTTGGTGTAGTAGCAACAGTTGAATGCTTTATGATGGGAAGTTTTGATGCTGATGGAAGGTCCTTGATTGTGATGTTCCCTTGGACAATTAAACCAAATCCTTACAAAAAGAAAGAAAGAAGTTTGGAACTGCTGGCAGAACCAATTGGACCATTCTATGTAGAGCAGCTTCTTGCCTCCTTTGGAGTTTTTCTCAAAATGGTTTGAGTTCTAAATGTCCAAGACATCTTCAAATGAAGATGTTTTTCATGACATGGTATCTATGATGAAAATAGTCAGGGCCCAGGGCCTGTTGTTATAGGCTCATAGTTGAAATTGGTAATGAAACATTAAAAGAAATCCATACCCAAGAGTTTCATGTCAAGACATCCTCATATGAAAATGTTTCCTGACATGGCATGACCAACATCATTAATGCTTGTTGAAGGTTTGGCTTCATATTTGACATTGGCAAGGTATTAAAAGAAATCATGTCAATCATAGACCCCCCCAAAATCCTAGCACATACAGAACCCTCTCTCTCTCTTAACCTGCTCTAGTTGTAAACGCCAGTGCATGTGATCAGGCTTGGCTTTAAGATTTGTTAAATTTCTCATTCTTGGACGCTAACACAAGGGTTGACTCTGGAAACCCCAATAGTGCCAAAGAGAAAAATAAAAGAAAGAAAAAGACTAAACAACCCATGAGTGCGTCTCTCTTGCTGAGGTGAGAGCATAAGATAGAGTTTTTTATTTTATTTTATTTTTCCTCTCTCTCTCTCTCTCTCTCTCTCTCTCTCTCTTTAATGAAACTTCCAAGAGAGCGTTGGAAGTAAAAAACAGAATCAGCATTATTGTAATGATAGTTTTATCTTGTCGTTTTTTGGTGGTAATGTTTGTTCTGCTATTACTTTACTCTCGTTTCTTTGCTCAATGATCAAGCTCTGTTAGTAAAGTCAGCAGAAAAACATCTTAGGCTTTGGCTTTTACTTTCGGTTCCGTTTGGCAGCAAAGATTTGGAAGGAATGGGAGGATTTGGGTTGTATTACGAAAAGGATAGTGAAAGAATGAGTTAAAAATTTGGACATCCCCTATCATTTCCCTTAAATTATTATATGAAGGCAGGTTGACAGTACTAATGTTCTGTATGAAGAGTGGATCGTCCAAAGAACCTTGAACAAGAAATTGTACGTCCAAGGCACCTTGGATATCGTCAAGATGAACGGCACCTAAAGGCCACCAAAATGAATGGTCCCACCGGGATGGGCTGCATAAGGTTTTGTGATGTCATCCACTCTCTAGATAAACAGTGCCGATGGCTAAAAAATTAGTGGCCAGTTCAAGACATGAATTCTTGGGTGGGTTTTGGGTGTCCATCTTGGTGACTAACAATATCCAAGGCACTTTGGATTCTTCGTCAAAAATTCTTTGAACATAATCCGCTCCGAGACGTGGTTAGGTGTAGGGCTGGGAAACGAGATGAGATGCTCATGGCTCAGCTCATAAAGAACTAGTTCAAACTCATGAAATAGGCTCGACAGGCTCAAACAAGAACAACCAACGTTCGTCTAGGCTTGGCTCGGCTCATATAGCCTCTTTTATCAATTATAAATACATTTTACTTATATTTTATATTATAGAATGAAGGTGAAGTGTTAAGGTTAAGGGCAAATCTTCTCCCCGTTCAAGTTAAGGGTTAAGTTTGAGCCTCATTCCATGAGGTGAATTTCTTTTTCATTTAGGATAAGGTATTAAACCTGAACCTCATTTTATGAGGGCTTTTCAAAAATCAATTCTTTTATAATCAGTTCAGATATTCTAACTAAGGCATTTTGCTTTCAAAATTTGGTGAGTTTTTCTTTTGCCACTAAGCTCGATTTTCAACCGGCTTAGCAGCAAAGAGAAGCATATGTAAACACCCCAAATTTTTCAGGTTCATCTCTGGGCACCTCCATTTCACAGATACCAACCCTATAGTACAGTGTAAGAGACTAACTTCCAGACCCGTTCCAGTTTAAGTGTCATTTCACCCATTTTTCTCAATAAAATTATCATTTTACCCCTAAGTCACCTTAGACCTATGTCAGTTAGGTTCAACCCAACTCATTTTAAGTTCAAAAGAGTTAGAATGTTAATCATTTCTAGCTCACCTGAGCTCACGATGAGCAATGTCATTTCATTCCAGCTAAATTTGGTTCATTTCACGTGAAATGAGCTCATTTCTAGCTCAAATTTCATTTAATTGTCTTCAAGTCAGTCAATCCTAGTCGATCCTATTTCCATATATCTAATTTGAGTTCATCAGAAGTTCAAGTGGTCCATCTCCAGTTCAAATTTGCTTCCCACATTCTTGGAGTCTATTTTATCCCATTTCAGCTAAAATTGAGCTTACCCCAGTCAGTCTAGCTAGTGTTTAAGCTCCAAATTTAGTTCACTTCAGTATATTCGATTGTCATCTCAACTCAAACCCAGTACACTCTCGTTACTCACTTCACTCCACTGTGAATTTCTCATCATTTCCCTAAGAATTGTATCATTTCTCGATCATTCGGTCTAGGAGTCTAGTTGAGTCAGTGTCTTTTTAGTTTATCTTAGTTTAGAAACCCTAGAACCCAGTTCAGTCCAGTTTAAACTAGTTTAAACCAGTTCAATCTAGTGTCACTCTTCACCCTGCATGGCAAAAATCATTTCTCGATCATTTTTATTCAGAACATCAATTTTGTCGATTTTCAAGCTGGGTCAATTCTCAATTTGGACTCAAATCAATTCCTTTATCTGATATTTTATTTATATCCGAGATCCAAGTCATATTTTAATTTGATCGGATCCAATACTAGATCTGATATCCAATATCCAATTTCTATTCCAGACATGGATCCTATTATTTAATTAATTTTGCTATCCATATCTAGGGCCCAATTTGCTTTCTAAACCTGGATTATCTCATCATGTATCCAGAATCCAGTCATTTGTCATCTCAGATCCGTTCTTCAATCCAAGATCCATTTCCACCTTATTTCTAATCTAGGATCCACTTTTTAAGTCCATCTCTGATCCGGGAGCCATTTCATCTGTTTTATCAAGATCCAAAATTTATTTTCCAATTCTATCCAAGATCTTTCATCATTTTCAAACATGGATCAAACTTATGATCTGAGATCTAGATCCATTTATTACTTTAAAACTTTGGATCCAGATCCAAATTCAAACTTTCTTCTGATTTTAAACCTGGGGTTCAAATTTGATCTTTTAAATCTAAAACCCAGTGTTTTACATTTGACATTTTGAAATGCTTTTTCTGAAAAACATTTTTTTCAATGTGTCAGATCTGGATCCAGATCAAATTTTGTTTTTTATCAAACTTGAGTTTCAAAACGGATCTTAGATCCAATTTATTCCAGAAGAGACCCACCTGGGTGGCGTCACCTATGGATTCATCTTTTCATTCTGCCCTTGTTATTTTAGAGGTTTAGTTGGTTTAGAACTTTGTTTTTCACCTCTTTATCTTTTATTTTTATCCCTTTGTTTTTAACTTTATTTTAAAACCTCTTAATTGTTTTTAAAATCAAATGTGGGGCCAACCTAGGTGGTGCCACATTTAGTCTTCTTTTGTTAGAGTTTCAAATGATTTGAAATAAGAAAAATCAATAATCAAAAGGGGATTTCAATTAGGATTCAATTAAGAAATCGCACCCCCCCCTAATTATGTTAAATAATACCTAATTGTTAAGCCAATCCAAAATCCTCTAGAACCTCTATCCCCTTTCCAAACATTGTTATAAATAGAGCCCTTCTAGTGGACGTCCAGCCCATCTAAGATCTCTCACATCTATCAACCTTCTCTCTCCCTTCCCTTGCATCCCCAAGGCTCCCTCAAGCCTCCTTTTTCAGCTCCCAAGGTATAATCCTTTTTTTTCTTCTCTTGTTTTATTTTTTCTTGCTTTTCCATATTGTCGTCCCCTCTTTTCTTCTTTTATTCCTCTTTTCTATCTAATTTTTGTATGGTAGCATCAAGAACATGATCAGATGCATGCGAACTAATCTTTTTATATTTTTCTTTCATGAATCTTGCTCTTGAATGCTGTATTTTATTTCAGCCACAAGAAAGAAGGAGATTCAATCTTTCATAGATTGAATTCCTCTTTTGATCGGCTATATCAAAGCAAATCCCATGCTATTTTGTTTTCTCTATTTTGCTTTATTTTATATGCATATTAGATTTAGTTTTACATTATTTCATCCATAAAAAAATCAAAAAACATTGCATCTATAGTATCATTTTCGTTTATGCATGTTAGATCAAGTTCTTTAATGTTCTTTGGCAGTCCTGCGCGAATCTTGATTCTAGCCATGCGTTAGCATCATTATTTTATGTGCATTTTTTCATCGTTTTGATCTGATTTTTTTATGAGGGTTATATACATATGTTTGCATAAATCTGAAAAAATTTCCCAATTTTTGGGGATATGATGTCCCATTTATAAAATCAAGAACCGAAAAATGTTGTACAGAATCAAGAGCAAATTGCCGGAGTCATATTTCCTTAACCAGAGATCGTATTTCAGATCCGTAAAAAATGACATCTTTGTCTAAGTATCTAGTTTCTTTTGTGTGATTTTTTTATTTTTGTCTGAGTCATATCTCTCTAACCGGAGTCATATTTTATTTTTATCCAACATCAGAACCTACTTTTCTTTAATCGTCAGGCATGATTCAGATCCAGGTTCATCTTGTCAGAGTGATATCTCCCAAACCGAAGATGAACTCTCTGTTCCATAAAAAGTGACCAATCCATATGCATGTCTAGTTTATGTGGTGTGATTTTAGTGATTTTTTACCATCGTTTGCTATTTTCTTTTAACCTAAAACCAAAATCTGCTTTTCTTGAATCGTCAGGCATTGGCCAAAATCAAGTGCATCTTGCCGGAATCATATCTCCTAACCGAAGATGATTTTTCTAATCTGTCAAAAAGAGTCTCTCTGTCGTCATGTTTAATTTATCTTTGTCAAATTTCATAATTTTTTATCTCTGTTTGATATTTTATTATGATCTAACATCATGACAGACACATAATAGCATGTTATTCAACATGTTTTTCACTTTTTTTATTTAATATTTATTTTTAGCATTTTTATAAAATTTATTTTTCAATTCTATGCTATTTCTAGGGTTATTAACAGTGTCTATGTCAATTTTCATGATTTTTGAAGATCATTTGATGCTTTGTCTTGCTGTTTTGTAAAAATCGGTTCCCGCAGGAGCTCTGTTCTTCTGAAATACAGGCAAAAATCGGTCTTTTTCTATTATTTCATCTTTTTTATGAAAATTTTTATATTTTTATAATCAAATTATTTTTTTAATCATGTCAGGGCACTCTCCACCCCATTTGGCATCATTTTGAATTCGTTTGGTCTTTAGATTAAGAGTATTTTAAAACCATTTTTTAAAAACCCTCATTTTAAACCCTATTTTGCATATAATTCTAACTTGTAAGGGAATTTTGGTCTTTTTACCCTCAATTCCGAATTTCTAATTTTATAATCAGCTTAGTTTCATATCTTACTAAGTCATGCATTTTTCTTTATTTTATTTAGAATTTTTATTTTATGAATGCATGGAAAAAGACTTATTACAGACAATATCCCTCAATTTCAAGATATTATTGGATAAATCCTGAAAAGCCTACATTTTTCTACTAACATGTTTGTTAGTTTTGCAGGAAAACTCGAGATTGTATTTTTTTTATTTTTCCGCTTTTCTTGATTTATTTTAATATTCAATTATTCAATGTAAATTATAATCAATTATCAAAAATAATAGAAATTTACTTTTCTGCATAGATTAGGGTTGCATTTATATATAATTTATTTTCAATAATTAATTGCTATGGTTTGACATTCATATGCATATTTCAAATTCTATAATGGTCAACATGAATGGCACATGCACCTTTTTCTAAGAAGTCAATAAATTGTTTGAAGTTCGTATTTATGGCCATAGTCAGAATACGAACGAAACTCATATTTATTAATTTGTTTTCAGTTACAAATGACCTATACTCTTAGGTCATCTTTAGAAATCATTGCATATTTTCAACGATTTTCCATATTTCAAAACCCTCCTATTAGGATTCAATGCGATATATTCAATACATATTTGTGGCCATAGTCAGGTATATGTGACGAATTTATCTTATTCGAATTTTATAAGACAAAAAAAAAACCCTTTCTCTTTTTGCACAAAACAAATTTCTGAAACAAAGGGGATTTCTCAATGATTTTTCCCAAATCTTTTTTCAAAAAGAATTTGGATAAATTACATTCATGCATCACTTAGAATAAGGAGGCAGCATAGGGCCACAGCCCAATCATCTGAATTTTCGTTCTTCAAAAATTGATTTTCTCAAAATATCTCCTTTCAAAGTATTTTTTAAAGAAATTCCAAGAATGCATCATGTTTCCCATGAACTTTTTTTCCAAATCATGTCATGTGTATTTGATTCATTTTGCATTCTAAGATTTAGAATAATTTCTTAGACATTTAAGCAAAATAAGACATAATGTTCAATCCTTGGTTCAATTATCTTTGGTTAAGGCGCCATGAACAATTTAACCTCATACCGACAGGCGAGTCCAATTTCTCAATTTTTTTCATATTTTTTGAAACAGAGGCGAGTTTTTAAAATCTTTTTCAAAATGTCAGTGACTTGTAAAAATAAAATTTTGCATGATAACAAGTTTGGCGACCATGATGAGACCTATCCTTCAAATTGACTGAACTTATGTCTTGCCTTGTTTAATTGTCTGTTATTATTATACAAATATCGGCCTTTATTTGTGAACCTAGGAGCCTAGAATCTAACCTAGCTAACATTGGTGCATGTAGGCTTAGGTGTGGTTTGATAGGACTGATTGAGGAGATCTATTCTTGCTCACTTAGACCTAGGTCAAATACAACTCTCCTCAATCTAGGCTTGAATGCAAACCTTGTATGCAAGTGTATGCTCTTTTGTTATTTAAAGCTCTATCTTAGGTGAAATTGCATTAGAGCCCTCTGATTTCTTGTATGCTTGACTCATATTTCTAAAACATCCCCTACCTATATTATCTCGTCCACCACCTTGCTGGGCTTTCTCTCTGAACCATAGTTCGGGACAAAGCCTCACAACTGGGCCACTTATCTAGGCTAAAACCCCCTTGTCACGTACCGAGGGCTATAGTCCAAAGTATATCGACAGACACTCAAGGATGTCGAAGAACCATACCCTTAGAACCCTGGAGATATTTTTATGCCACGTATATTAAGCCCCAGCTCAAGTATATAGGCATAACATGATTGGACACAGATGATCTGAACCCTTAGAGTCAGGTTAGGGTCTTACGAGCCTTTTTTAAATTTTGCATGATAGAGTTAGCTTTTAGGGAGTGTTGTATGTGTATCCTTATTTGTGCAGTTTTGTTATGATATGAACGTGATTTTGTATAGTTTCTTGCTTATTTTTCATATTTTCTTGCATTCTTTCAGAATAATTTTCTCAAACCCTAGAGGTATTTTCCAAAATCTTCTAAAAACTCCAGGCGTGTGTTTTTTTCCTCCTCATTCTAGATCTCGAATCTTCAATTTCGATCCTTCCATCTATTATCTCTAGTTCTTCTCAAAACTTTGTTGTCCTCTTGTCTTAATCTCTTTCATATTTTCCAGTGTGCTCCTATGTCGTTCAGCCAGAATGACAGTTTTTCTTGAGGGCTATATCTCATATGAGATAAAGCGAGGTTTTCCCTAGCATAGAATCCTCAACACTGATCCTTTTATTACTCTTGGTTCACCAACTTCTCTCGTATGTTTTCAGACCATATGAATGATTGCAGATTGGAACTGACATCAATAGTAGGTAAGCAAACTATCAATGATAATCTTATCCAAGCCTTGGCAGAACGATGAAATCCTCATATCTGTACCTTCTGGTTTTCGTGGGGAGAGATGACACTGCTCCTGGATGAATTTTCAGATATCATGGGTCTACCTGAGCCAGTTGGTCAGCCTGACGATCTCTTAGTGTAAGGTCCACGATAATTTTAAGGTAATATTATGCGAAGTATTTTAGTGAATGAAAATTTCTTGTGTGATTCATGAATTTTTCATTTTTGTGGCTTTATGGATATACGAGGTCCGAAATTGCGTAAGTAGAATGTAAATGGCAAATGAAGAAAATACGTGATGAATTAACTTTCGAAATTTTAAGGATGAATCCATAATGTGTATACTCAGGTTGTTCCCGAAATTGAGGCTCAAACGACAGAAAAACCCCGTCAGTGCATGTGAATTACGGAGATCGCCTAGCAATAGAACGAGGGCCTATATGAGAGCAATTTTCCATAAGAGATGGAAAATTTTCTTGATATGATCTTTAGAAGTGTATTGTATTGAAAATTTAAAATAAGGATATACGTTAAGATATATGTATTTAACCTTAATTAACAAAATTGGGAAATTTTTTGTAAAAACTGTTTTGGGCAGGTTAGTCAAAGGGGGTCGACCAAGCCTTGGGTCGACCACTTTAGGCTATTATGGGATGACTTTAGCCACAAGACCAGCTGGTCAAGTTGACCAGCTGAGGCAATGGCGTTTTTGTAAGTTGTGAGGGGCAATTTGAAGGGAGGGCCACGATTGACGCTACCCATAAAGACATTTTCATGATGGTGCAAGGAGCACCATCATAAAGGTGGGGAGCCTCCCCAATGTAATCAGCATGGGGCTATGCCCCTTGGGGATTTCAAAAATCCCTTTATGCTTTTTCCAAAGAAGGCGCACATGCATTGGCTGGGAGGGGTGGCTATGCTGGGAATTCATTGCCCTTCCTTGGAGGGGCGTGTTTGACCCCAGCCACCCATCTCAAGCAACTTCAATCCCAGCCCTTGGTTCATTAGGCCCTTGATATAAAAACCTTAAAGTGAAGAGAGAGGGAACATTTGGAGCATCTCCCTCTTCTCTCTCATCTTCCTTAGCCATGTGGAGGGCGTCCTCCACCATTTTTGTGGCGCCTTCGCAACCGAAAACCCAACTCCAAGCGTAGCGCCATCTCTTCTGGATATTCAAGGTGAAGTCTACAACCCCTTATTCTCGTTTCTTTTGGAAGAAAATGTTATAGATAGTATAAACATGAAGCCCTAGAGTCAGTGCATCTATAGATGCTTGACTTATGGCGGATTAGCTACCTTGGTTATTGTTTTGGTCATTGAGAACCCTCTTTTTCATTTCATGGAACGTGAGGGACTCAAAACCATCGACTATGCATTCAGTTTGAAGGTTTGTTTCATTTCATAGTGTTAAAAAAAAATCTGCATAAAGTTTAGTATAACCCTATGCCTCCTAGTTTCGTAAATGATTTTGGTTGGAAGACATCTTGGGTTTCTTGTTGTCGTTAATCAGTAAATCGAATGCCACGTTTTTCCTTGATGCATGTACTAAAAACATGTTGTTGCTCAGCATTTTGTGAGTTTTCGTTTCAGTTTTTTGCATTTTGTCATTGTAACCAAATTAAGTTTTCTTTCTTTGGTTGTAGGGTGCATTCAGTTGGACTGTCCCCTATTGGGACAGACCTAGCTAGGTGCACCCTGTGTCGTGCCCCAGAATCTCTACTCGGAAAATCCTTTGGATTTTTAGGGAAAACTTTTTTCTTCTTTTTTTTTTGAAAACCAGAGAGCACAAGTGCGGAAAACTAAAAGGGAAGGACAAGTGGAAACTCTGGGCGAGCTACAGAGAACAACAATAAGGAAACAACTGAAAGGAAATATCTTTTTATTAAATACATTTACAAGTGTACAAATCTCATTTCCTTATACAAAACCCAAAACTGCCAAGATCCAGCGACTGTCAGAAGTGTGGGTTCAGAGTCTGCTGCATCACATCGAGCTCTATCGCACACCTAAGCAACCTGTAACCCCATAAAATGGGGTCAGTACTCTTTCGAGCTGGTGAGACAAACCAAACTCAAAATACCAAAGTGTGAAAAACGAAGCAGAGCTATACAAGACAATACATAGCATGCTTAATAGTAGTAAGTGAACATTTACACCAAAACAAGTGTACAAAACTGCACATGGATCTATAATAACTTGTAACTAACATGGATCAATGAAATCAGGCAAAGCATGTGCAATTAACTACGACTATTCATATCCATCAACATGGCATGCATCAAGGAGCATAAATAACCAATATCATGTAGGACCGGTAAATACAATAACTATCACAAGTGTTGAAAACAGGCAAGTGACCAAAGTAACAGAAACGCAAGTAACTAAAACAACAACTGAACTGTAACAAGTGCTGGAAACGAACAAGCAACTAGAGCAACCATGCAACAAGTAACTAAAACAACAAACTGAACGGTAACAAGTACTAAGCAACAAGCAATTACAGTAACAACTGAAATAAATGTAAAGCAAGCACTCAAGGCAGTAACAAACTATACCCAGTGCTGAGCAACAAGACAACCAAGGTAGCAATTGAACAAGAAAGGCAACTGAAGCACGGACCGAGTGAAGTAGCAACTACAGTAAGTCAACTGATTGGTTAGTCTTTAAGTTCTTTTGATTACTTCTTTGGGTACGCAAAGGAACGTCGCATTCTGTGAGACATGCACCCGGTGTCTATTATCCAATTCTAGTGTTGTAACCAGAGAAGCTACAGACCGAGTTCAACCTCATGCGAGCAGCACACGGCTAGGAGAAAATACTCGCATAGGCAAGGATTGCAATCCATACTATTGCACTAGTGAGGTCCTAAAAAGGTAACCTCGACCTCCCTAACTCTGAGTGACTGGAGGCCAAAGGACGCTACAACTCCTGTCAAAGTAAGTGTCGTAGTAACGATAAGTCACTCAGGGTTGTACCATCCACCCTCTTCCAAGGTGAACCGTTTTGTGAATGGGGCGAAGCAGGTTTATCTTTCTTAAGGCTCATGTTTAATCATACCTCACAACGAGGAATTTGCCTCGTGGTCCCCACAGGATACACAAAACGAGGACTTGGCCTGCCCATTCATGTACTTAGCCTCACGCGGCCAACAGAGCACACTGCTCGTGAAAGCAGTCATAACACCATATTATTCATTTCTGTTATAGGGTATATCACATAAGAGTTCACACAACACAAGGGCCACTGCCCGAAGACTCCAACTGAGCCCATATCAAGTCATATCATTATTCATACCCTATGGTGTTATATTTTCATTCCATGAAGTAAAGGCACATGGTGCGCTTACCAAAGCCTCAAGTAAAGTACCTCCTCAGGGTACATACTACTCAACAACTGTGTCAAGGTGGGTCAAGTGCAAAGTGTAAGAATATCACAAGTTCTATCTTTTGCACAAATATAACCACAAAGGCATTGCATATATCATTTCTGAGAGACAATTAAGTGTACAAGCAAATACACATTTACATGCATATGATATTTCATCAATATTCCATTACGTAAAGCATTGTCTCTAAATCATTAACAATGGCACTCGCATATCCACAAACAAGGCAAAACAGTACGAGTATGTACTGAACAATCAAGTGTGAGCATGCATCATATTTCAATGTAATTGTACGAGCTAAGCGAGTAAATCTCAAGTGCGAGTAGTCATGCAAGTGCAGAATACAACAAGTACACAAACAAGCTAATACAATATTGCCGAGAAACGTGCCTCATGATGAGACAGTTAGAACAATTTGGCCAAGGCAAAGCAACTCTCGAACCGATCAAGTGGTGTGCACAAGCATACAAAACATGTATTTTTAATGTAAGCGACCTCATCTCGCAAAGTGGGTCTACAACCCGAAAATGACTTGCTAAAGAGGTCTATGATAAGGATACACAGAGTGTTGTCGAACAACACTCGGGTCTCGTGAATCTCGTAGCTATACAACGAGGGACAAGCGCCTCGAAAGGTGTGCAATAGCCAAGTGTCATGAACACAAAGGAGAAGACACATGGTTCGAATCATCGAACCCAAAGCATTCAGATGATCTAATCTTATGCAAGACAATAGAACACACGACTCTCCTTGGTTAACACTGAATTGCACTATACCCCAGCGTTACTATGTTATACAATTTGCTTACCACATAAGCGGAGAGTACTAACTCCAATGCTTTTAACGTAACAAAACATGCGTAACAAAATACATATATAACTACTTATTTTTGCTATCCAGGCGGCAACAAAGACAGTCATTATAAACGAGTAAAGTGGCAACTATGTCGTGCGATGGGAAAGGTACGGCTAGTCAACTAGCCATCTTGTGCAAAGGACTACGAAACTACAAGGATGAAGCCCGAACACTTGCTGGACCGAAACCGCAGCAACCACAACCCAATCTGATTGTAATAAGGCCAAACTCTTGCCTAACACCCGTAGCACCATCCAACTAGAATGCAGTCAAAGTGCTGTAACGGCACGACTCGGAAACGAAGATTTCAAAATACCATAAAGGTAATACTACTATGCGAACCTACATGGCCCGCTTGTCTAGACAACTGTACAGACCTAGGTAGCAGGTTCATCGGGTTGTGAGTCGTAGGTATAAATGAAGCCCCATAGGCTGGAGTCCGGAGCTCTTTGACAAAATTGGAGAATAAGACAAACAGGAAGGAAGAATCCAACAGCTATGTTGGAACAGTTTCCAAAGAGGTTGGCAGCCTTACCAACCAGACTAATGTAAAAGACACTAAGCACACACAGGCCTGCCTGGTTTGGGCTGTGCCGCCGAACTGCGGCAACACCCGCGACGAGGTGGTAACACCCCATAAGAGTTCAACTGAAGAAGAGGATGGAGACGAACATCAAACTGTACTGTCCCATATCCCGCACACTACTGGGACCGAATCCCCTAGACCAAATGGGTTTGATCCCAAAAGAACCACCAAGGATAGTGATGGCAACCAGAAGAGGTACGCATCACAGAACATAAAGTTATTGATGTGACATCGTGAATTATATACAGATACACATGGACATGTATGTGCACCATGTCACAAGTGCGAGAACTAGTCAAGTGTCAATACAGACATTACACGCTATGATGGGACAGTTAGAAGCATTTGTCACGGTAAAGTGTGACTCAGAAGCTATGCCAAGGTTCTTAAACCATGCATCGCAACTACAAGCGAGCTCGTCTCGCTAAATGGGGCCATTGCCCGCAACTGGACTCGCCAAGGAGTTCCAACAGTTGCATAGGTCTCATAAGACTGCGACTATACATAAGTGTGCCACAAACTCCCTTCACGCTTAGGGAAAACATATAATTTGCCCAAAGCTTAATCATACATTCAAATACAATGAATATGATGATAGCATTAATCTGTTGATATACACTATGGGTTTCATAAGTAAATATAACTTTATTTGAAGGCATTCATGAAGGCATCAATTGCAACGATTCACATTCTAAGCGAAACAAGCACGTGTACAGGGATATGCATTGACATTACCCACATTGGTGGGTTTATCAATATATATATATATATATATATATATATATATATATATATAGTACATAACTCATTATGATCTCTTGCAACATCAACTCATGATGATTGCATAAAATAGACACGTGGTTGGTCATGCCGTATAGGACAAGAGAAGCGTCGTCAACTTCACACTATCGTAAAAACCTTAATTTTACAACGAGCATAAGCAAAGAGTCACGATGTCAATTACGTATGGCAAGGGGATTGCCAACGTTATATTTATTCCATTGACAAGAGCCAATGATTCCTTAACTATGCCAACTCTTCTTATTTATTTTGAAACCTACGATAGGGTGTCATTAGCACGAAGATCGTGTCCTATTGCAAAGCGGACATACGGACCCAAGTGAGAGTCCATCGCATCACGACGATGAGTTCAACATTACCATAACCAAATATATATAAGTTTGCTTTGATCGGCGTGCACTATTCGTTGCGACACAACGAGTCAAAACCGCAAGGTGATTGGGGTATTGGACCTTGTGCTAGAAGCCTGCTTGCAGCCCCCATAGGCTGCAACTGGAAGGCCTACTAACAGTACCAAGAACGCAGGATCAGGTCATATATTTAACTCTTTAGTTTCGCTGCCATGGCAGCGACAACAAGGGTGTTTGCGAAAATGAGGATTCAGCAACATAATCGAGCATAAAGCGGTGTGCTGCGAATCTAAGGTGGCTAAAGTATGCGAAGAACCCATGAAATGACACATGCAGGTCACGATTACTTGTCCCAAACAACCGCAACAGCCCCGCAAACAGGCTGCAACCAAGGCCATGCCTTGGCCCGAAAACCGTGACACTACTCAATCCGATAACGCAGCCAAAGTGCTGCCGCAACTCCGAACCTACACAAATAGGTTGCTGCTGCCCTGTGGTGCCCAAATGGCCCACCGGTCTGGACAACGGTCCAGACCCAGACAGCTGGACCATCGGGTCCGAAAGCATTTGGCAGCAGGTCTGGAAATGGGTCCAGACTTGCTCCAGCTCAAGTCCACGAAAAACACCATGAACCATGTTTGGTTCAGGTGTAACGGGGCCAAACATAAGTCTGGAACAAACTTGTGTCTGCGCCAAAGGGGCCAAGAATCCCACGGCAAGTCTGAACCAGACTTGCCTACGCAGAAGTATGCGCAACACCTGAACCGTGTTTGGTTCAGGTGCATGCGGCATGACTCGGGTCTGCTGCAGGCCCGAGTTCGACGCTGAAAGCATGGTCTAAACAAGAGTGTCCAGACCAGCAGGAGGGTGCAAAAATGCACCAACACAGAGTGGTGCAGGGCGCTTCAGCCGCACCAACCACGGTGGGTAAAAGGGTCGGCGCCTATGGCGCCAGCGCTGGGCGCATGGATGCCAGCGCACCCAGGTCACCCGAGTGCTATCCCAGCACTCGGCATGCCATGGGCTCAACGGGGCCTTCCCCATTGGTCTGAGCATGTGCTCAGGCCAGGAGAAACCAACGCCCAGCTTCCTCTCAAATAGGGAAAAGAAACACATGCAATCACAATCGTTAAAATTTACAAAGCTAAATTAAAACATGTAATGGAGGCTCACAAATCGTGCAAAAACACCAATACATAGCTAAATTGAAAACCCAACTTCAATGCATGCATGCTTACTCAACAAAATCAACAATGACAACAAAAACCTAAATGCTATTGGGCGAAAACCCACATTTGGGTGAGTAAGGGGGAAAAATCCACGAAAATGCAATAAGGCATAGAGGTGTGCTTAATCGAAACTTACATCACGTAGCATGCAAACTTGTTTAAAGAACTCATCAAGCTAAACCCAAAAATCAAAGTGCTCATATGCAAAAACCCACCTTAAGATAGGAAAAAGAGAATCTTACGAAATTTTGCACGAACATGTAAGACATGTTCAAAAACCGAAATCCATAAATGGTGAAGAGGGTAAGGTGTCTCACCTTCGAGGCTTTAGTGGAGCTGGAACTAGGTGCTCACGGTGGAGAGAAAGGGTGTAGAGAGAGGTAAGAGGAGAGAGCAAGAAGGGAGAGAGAGAGGAGCTCAAGAAACTCGCCCAAGGGGATCCCCTTTTTCTCTCTCTTCAAGACCCTAAATAGCTAGGGTTTAAGGAATGGATGGCTGGGATTAACCCAGTTAGGATGGAGGGCTGGGGTACTTCACGCCCCCCTCCTAGAAGCCCACGCCCAATGCATGTTGGTCTCTTGAACTTTTTAAAAGTCTTTTCAAAAATGCCATTTAAAAGTACCTTTAAAACTTGATGAAATAACATGGGCTGCCCCTAAGGCTCAGCCAATCAGTTTCTAGCATTTGAAATCCTTCAAAAATGTTGTAAAAATGCCATGGGGAGCCAGCCCCATGCTCTCTTTGAAAAGTGCGCCCCCTTATGATGCTTCATATCGGGGTTTTGAAAAGACCAAGGGCCAATGGTGGCCTCCTTTTCAAATGCCATGCAAAAGTTTTAAAATGTGCCATCCAGCTGGTCAAACCTTGACCAGCTGGTCAACTATGACCATGGAAGTGTTGAGAAACTATGTTTTGATGATACATGATAAATATGATATGCTTTCATGATGCATATATATGATACATGATAAATACATGATATGCTTTCATGAGATATGATAAATATGATATGCTTTCATATGTGAAACTGAATATGTTATATTATGACTGGATATGATGTGCTATGTATTTAACGAGTATTTGATGCAAGGTTATTTCACTTAAGAAGAGTGAAGACAACTTGATCAAGTGCAACTATTTGATGCAATCATACTACTCTGAAGAAAAAGCTTGATGGGCCATACATTCAAAAAGATTATCCAAGAAGATCGGCTACCTCAAGATGAAGATTTTTTTCTTCTTTAGAGTCATATGTAACAGAACCTTCAGAAGCATGCATATTTCATATTAGACTATATGCTTTGAAATCATACAAGCCATTTATTTACAAAAAGTTAAGCTTTCATAAAAGGATACGTTATGTATATTGTAGCATTTTAAAAACACCTTTTTGAAACAAATCATTGTATTTCCTACAAACATTTATGAAAAAGACATTTTGACAAGATATAATAGCTCATGATTTCAAAAGCATTAATTGTACTTTCTTACAAGCATTTATGAAAAAGACATTTTGACAAGATATAATAGCTCATGATTTCAAAAGCAGTAATTGTACCTTCTAACATGCATTTATGAAAAAGACAACTTGAAAAGATATAAAAGCTAATGATTTCAAATATGAAAGAAAAAGATAAAATGAATTAATTCATAATACACAAACATTTACGTAAGAAATTTTGGTTCATAATACATAAACATTTATGTAAGAAAAGACAAATTATGAAAAGATAATACACAAGCATTTATTTGAGAAATGACTATTTGTAATATAAGTATTACTCAAGCATTTAGAGTACTTCACAACCATTCATTTTAGAATTGACGATTTGAGAAAATAAATATTATTTTATTAAAATAAGAAATGACCATTTATTTCTTTAAGCATTAAATGCCACCTCAAAAAGCATTTGAGAAATGACTATTTATTTATAAATAAAACCCACACTCAAGAATGTCGACTTACTTAAAGTCATCATTCCTTTTGTAAACATTAAATGCTATTCCAAAAAGCTTTTAAGAAACGACCATTTATAAATAAAGTACTCAATAAACATTTATCACACTTACATACATTTATTATAAGTGACGACTTGTAAGAAAAATATTAATATACTAATATTCATTAAATTGAGTAAAGACAAAATTACATGATAGAATATATTCCAACATTCAATGTACTACAAACCATTAAATTGAGTAAAGACAAAACTACATGATAAACTACACTTCAACGTTCAAAAATACTACAGAACATTTATTATGAGAAAAGACCTAATACAAAGAATAACTCATTTAAAATACACCAACGAATAGTGTACTCCAAAAATACTTCGTTTGGAAAGAAGACTTTTTGAAAAAGCAAAATAGTACACTTATCTTTTTCACACTAAGTAGTTTTTGAAATGACCTGACTTCTCATATCCCAAAAGGACAATCATTTCAAAAAGACAACGACTAGTTTTCTAAAGACTATATATATACTGATGTCTTCTTTTAAATCGTTGTAATTTTGAAAAGATTTTTATATGTAAAACATGTGAAAACCAGACATCAAATAATAAAAACCGGTTCTCACTAGTGGATGAGACCGGGTCGAACTCAGGAAACGAGAATATTTCGTATTCAAACACACAATTCTAAACTATTCTTTATTGCAGTATTATTAAAATGTAAAATGTTCAAGAAAGGTAAAAACAACTAACTATTACAACAAATGAATACCCTTTGCATAGGGCGTAAAGTGCAATATTTACAAACTCAAAGTTAAATCTCTAATTCTAAACTAAAAAGTAAAAAGAAGCTCTACTCTTCGTACTTCGGGTCATTCCCTCGCTTCTGCTCCACTCCTGTGCTATCCTGCACAAATAAAATGAACACGAGCAGTACCAAATACTAACAGGTATGTTATACAAAATGTAAATCTAAAAATTGAATTAAAATCTATAAAATGATAAAACTACGTAAAGAACTTATATTATAGGTAAACAACTAAGTAACAAGTATTGAAAATTTGTAATGCTAATGTAATGACAACCTAATGAAAACGTAAAAATATAAAATGCTATACAGCTAACACACTACACTACTTACTGATTGAACCTGAAAATTAAGCAAAACAGGAATTAATGTGATGAAAAAATAGAAAAACACAGGCTGAGAATGAAGAAAACAGAAAAATGACTAAAAAAATTATAAGAACTAAATGTGCAATAAAACTAGAAATAAAAATGTAAAGAAACATAGGAAATGAATGTTTTAAAACAGGAAAATGACTTTAAAAACAAAACAAAGAATAATATGTACTCTATGTTAAAACTAAAACAGTAAATCAGGAAAACATTTGTAAAGTAATATGCATGAATTCAGAGTAAAAGTAAATTGCTCAAAAATGAAATGAAAATGCAAAATAAAATGACTGATACTGAAAGAAGAAAATGCAAGATGCAAAAAAATTTGAAAAACAACACAGATATGAAATGACAAAAATGAATCTACAGAGAGGCATATGAATCAAAAGCAATGTAAAGTCGTAACTGCTATGACAAAAAACAGGAAAAACTATGCATATAAACTAAAAACAACAGGAAATTTGTGTGATGAATGAAAACGGATAATGGAAGCAACAGAAAATTAAGGAAAAACTCAAGAAATTCAGAAAAAACAAAACAAATAGATGATAAATAGAAAACAGAAACAAAACTGAATGAAGAAACAACAAAACAACACACAGAACTCTAATACATGATCGACAGAAGAAATTAACAGAAAATCCAACAGAAAATAAACAAAAAAAAATCGATGCTTAACAAGAAACTTAAGGAATGAAATACAATGAAATTCACGACTAAAGATATATCAAGTGAAAAATGCACAAATGGATGAAAACAGAATGCACAAACAATGAAAATTACAAAACAGGATCGACTGAAAAGAACAGAAAAAAATGGAAACGGATGTGAATTACAATTTTTTTTTTTCCGATTTTCTGAAACAAAACATAACCTATTGAAGAGATAACGAATGAGAATGGATGAAGAAATTGAAAAAATAAGAAGAAGAATCTGAAGGAGAAGAAGAAGAAGAAGATGAAGAAGAAGAAGATGATGCTGAAATCAAACTCGATGTATTTATTTTTTTATTTTTCTAAAACAAAACAGAAACAGTTAGATGATCGATTGAAAAGAAAGAAAAAGACAAAGAAGAAGAAGAAGAAGAAGAAGATGCAGGACCTACCGTACCAGAGGGGTTAGAGGAGAAGTTGGCCTCCACCATCCACACCGTCGCCGGATTGAGTAGCCACCTCCACCGGAAAGAGAAGAGAGAAATAGGGGGAAGGAGAAGGAGGTAAGAAGAGGTGGAGGGAAAAGAGGGGAAAAGGGGAGACTCAGGCGCAAATGGTGAAGACCCTTATTTTTTTTTCGTTTTTGGGTTTTTAACAGCAAGCAAACTGGTTTGAACCGGTTTGTTGCTGTTTAGTTTTATTTTTCAGTTTTTTTAAAAAAACCAAACCGGCTTGAACCGGTTTGTAACACTTTTTTTTTCAGTTAAAAATAAAAAACCGTGTAAACCGGTTTATTCGATTTTTTTTTCAAAAAGTTACAAACAAAACTTTTTTTATTTATAAGGAAACTCAAAATAAAACTATTCTACTTATTTATATAATTTTTTTTCTTTTCTAAAAAAAAACAAACAATTAAAATGATTTTATTAACAATATAAAACTATTTTCTCCATTTTTTATTTTTTATTTTTAATTTTAATAAAAACTAAAACTAAACTACTATATTAATATCAAACATTAAAATATGTACTAAAATATACAAATAAAGCTATTTTTCATACATTTTCTGTTTTGAAATCATTTTAACTCATTTAATGAAAACTAGCATAAACTTGGATTTTAAAAGCATTTTTTCATAAAATCATGCATATTTTAATGTTAATTCTCCTTGAAATATATGCATGATCAAATACCCCCATGCTTATGTTTTGCTAGTCCTCGAGCAAACTAAAAAAATGCATGAAATGAAAACTATCACCTAACTCACTTTCGTAGGAATCACGGTTGCATTTAGCTCATGCAACAAGCCCTTTCAACCCTTGGGTTACCCCAGTGGACGAGTAAGGTCTCGTGAGGGTTTGCAGTGATGCTACCCACAAACATCTCTGTCATGTATGCAAAATATTACACATCCTCATAAGCAGTAAGTAATCAAAGACTTTATTTTCACCAATATTTCCTGTTATTTCAAAGTCATAATATAATTAGATTCTTTTATATACCACCACAAAAAAAGAATTTCTTTCACTTTTCTAAATATCACAATTATTTATGTTTTATTCTTGGAAAATCCAATAAAAACAAGTTATTATTTATTTATCCTCACTCATATGTTTTCTGCACAGGTTTTCTCAATCACACTTCTAAGCACTGAACTTTTCTTTCTTTTTCAGCTCTTTTCTCGATTTTTTCATTTTTTCACGCTTTTTCTTTTTGCGTATTCATTCTTCTCTTATAGCTTGTGTGTGGTCTGCTTTTATGCCTTGTGCAATGTCAATATCTTCTATACTTTTTCAATATATACCAAAAGATATCAACTAAGACATAAAAGTGACTTCCTTCATTCACCTTTATAACGTGAGAGTCAAATATTTCAACTTGTATTTGTTCTCAGCTACTTAGGATCATGAAGTTTTCCACTCTCCTTTTCGAAATGGAATTAAAAGTTTCAACTTACATCTAAATTCCATTTACTAAGGATTGTAAAATTATCAAAACAACCTAACGCATGCTTCTTTTTTTTCTCTCTTGAGCTCTTTTTTTACGCTTTTGTTCATTTGCTTAGTTTTTTTTAAAAATACAACTGTGCATATTCATATTTATGATTCAAAATAAATTCTAACATGTATCTATCATCATTTCTTCGAAATCCGCATAAACAACCATAATTTTTAGATCTATGTCAGAAAATTTTTTCGTGAGGCTTAAAAATCCTCTAAAAACATCAGATTTGAAATAACATTCATATAAGTTCAAACTCTTTCTTTAAAAACCTACTTTTCATGAGATATGTGTAAACATGTGCAAGAACGTCAACAGAAATATCAAGGTGTGCAAACTACACCCTCCCCCATGCTTAAATGACACTGTCCCAGTGGCACTCCCCCATGCTTATATGAAACTAAGTGAATGCACATGAGAGGAAATAAATGAGGGAAAAGAGTAGAATAACCTGACATGAATTAAAAATGTACGTTCTATGAATGTAATGAATGCAATGTATACATGACAAAACATGAAAACCATGAATGAAACAAAAAGAACATGAAAAACTCATGAAAAAAACTAAAAAGTAAAAACAAAATAAAATCTATAAAATCTAAGCAAATTTAATAATATACAAGATATGGGTTGCCTCCCATAAAGCGCTAAGTTTCACGTCCCCAGCCAGACGGATCCTTGGAAAAATCCTTCATTGTCCATGAGATCAATGGACATGAAGTCAGGCTCAACTGGGCTCTATGTAGAAAAGAGTGTCATCGGTGACACTACGCACTATGTTTCCATCCCTTCTACCTCTAAATGTAGTATCATGACTCTCTCGACATGAAGAACGGAGATTAGTCTCATCTGAGAGACTGGTCAAGAAATGAGAGTCTAGGACCAACCGAGTATCAATGAATGCAACTTCAGACAAGTGGTGAATATGATCAGGCTTGACTTGGTCAAGCACCTTCTGCATCTGCACCTCTTGCTTACTAAAAACAATCTGTGATCCTAAAGGCTGAGAGAATGGGGCTTTATATGATGATAATGCATGATGTGGGTCAGGCCCCTTCTGCTGAGATATCATGGAGATCGACTCGTCAGTAGAAATGATATGGGGCTCATGAATCGATTCCCGAGTGGAGAGACACGCCTTCCCCTACTGAAGGGATGTAACAGATTTAACCTGCTCATGATGTGAATCAGTGGGTTGCAAGTCAAATGACATGGAATCCTCTCCCTTGGATGTGACAACAGACGGACTATGAAGGTTCTCCTGGCTTTGCCTACTGAAGGTCTCAACCAATTGTCCCATTTGAGTCTCTAGCTTGGCTATTGACTGTGTATGGGAGCTCAAAATTTGTAATATCCTATCTTGGAAGGATTGACTAGGTGAAGGCTCATGAGAATGGGGTTGAGCATAAACAGGTTGGGCTGGGGGATGAACCTGTGGAAAAATGGGATGCGAGTAACCTTGTGAAGGGTTACTGGGTCTATACTGTGTCTGGGAGGGCTGATGGGATAGGGAAATCGACTGGTTTCGCCAACCTGGGTCATATGATGGTGTAAATGAATCAGGCATGGGTTTAGCGAAACCTTGGGCAGCATTCACCTGCTCCTGAACGAATTCAAGATATAATGGTGCTGCCGGACAATCTGAAACACAATGTGCAGGGCTAGCACATAGCTCGCACACTCTTTCTACTGGACTTCTCGAGGAATTGATCTAACTTCCTAGTCAACTGGTCAACCTTGGTACGTAATTCTAACTCGGACCCAACTTCGGAAATCCCAACTTTCCTAAGACCACTTGACAAAGATGTAGTCCTATCGAGCCGTGAAGACAAAGCATGATGCATTGTATTTTCACTCAAGGTCTCAAATAGAGACCACGCCTCGTCCTCACTCTTGAGCATAAAAGTGCCCCCACAAGACGAATCAACCATTTGACGGTGCTTCTCAGTAAGCCCGTCATAAAAATACTGCACCAACTGCCAACGAGGCACCTGGTGATGGGGACACTTGCGAAGAAGATCTTTCAATCTCTCCCAAGACTCGTGAAACTGTTCTCCCTCAATTTGAGAAAAACTGGTTATAGCTTTACAAAACTGATTCATTTTACCAATTGGGAAGTATTTTTTGAGGAATTCGCGCTGCATTCCTTCCCAAGTAGTGATATGAACCGTCTCAAGAGATTTTAGCCAGTGCTTGGCTTTATCTTTGAGAGAGAACGGAAACAAAGTCAACTTCATAGCGTCGTCTCCAAAGTTATTGATTCGCACAGTTGAGCAAATCTCAAGGAATTCGTCGAGATGACAATATGGGTCTTCATTGCTAAGGCCATAAAACAAAGGTAGCATTTGAATCACACTGGCCTTAATCTCAAAATGGCTCGCTCCTACATCAGGTCTCGTGATGCAGGAGGCGGGAATATACGTATTTGGCATGAAGTACTCCCTCAAAGGACGGATCAAATGATGATCGTCAGCCATTGCGTACACCTTGGAGTAGACCGGTGTAGCACACGTCCTAACTTGAGTTTTCTACATAACTAACGCACTAAGCGGCCAAACCACGCAAACCACAAAACGAGTAAACTAAAAACAACAAAAACTAAACAAACACCACGCAGTTACACATAATAGAGATTATGCAAAAGAAATATGAAATCTATGTGTACAGTACCAATTGTACACAGTCACCTCTAAGGGGATCCTAGTAGGTGGGCTGTGCAGAAAAGTAAGGTCATCTCTAAGATATGCACATACATGGTTCTAAACCTAAATGCAAGCAAACACTAGGCAATAAAGTGAATACTAATATTACGCCGATCCCCGGCAACGGCGCCAAAAATTTGATGTCTTCTTTTAAATCGTTGTAATTTTGAAAAGATTTTTATATGTAAAACATGTGAAAACCAGACATCAAATAATAAAAACCGGTTCTCACTAGTGGATGAGACCGGGTCGAACTCAGGGAACGAGAATATTTCGTATTCAAACACACAATTCTAAACTATTCTTTATTGCCGTATTATTAAAATGTAAAATGTTCAAGAAAGGTAAAAACAACTAACTATTACAAAAAATGAATACCCTTCGCAGAGGGCGTAAAGTGCAATATTTACAAACTCAAAGTTAAATCTCTAATTCTAAACTAAAAAGTAAAAAGAAGCTCTACTCTTCGTACTTCAGGTCGTGCCCTCGCTTCTGCTCCACTTCTGTGCTATCCTGCACAAATAAAATGAACACGAGCAGTACCAAATACTAACAGGTATGTTATACAAAATGTAAATCTAAAAATTGAATTAAAATCTATAAAATGATAAAACTACGTAAAGAACTTATATTATAGGTAAACAACTAAGTAACAAGTATTGAAAATTTGTAATGCTAATGTAATGACAACCTAATGAAAACGTAAAAATATAAAATGCTATACAGCTAACACACTACACTACTTACTGATTGAACCTGAAAATTAAGCAAAACAGGAATTAATGTGATGAAAAAATAGAAAAACACAGGCTAAGAATGAAGAAAACAGAAAAATGGCTAAAAAAATTATAAGAACTAAATGTGCAATAAAACTAGAAATGAAAATGTAAAGAAACACATGAAATGAATGTTTTAAAACAGGAAAATGACTTTAAAAACAAAACAAAGAATAATATGTACTCTATGTTAAAACTAAAACAGTAAATCAATAAAACATTTGTAAAGTAATATGCATGAATTCAAAGTAAAAGTAAATTGCTCAAAAATGAAATGAAAATGCAAAATAAAATGACTAAAACTGAAAGAAGAAAATGCAAGATGGAAAAAAAATTGAAAAGCAACACATACATGAAATGACAAAAATGAATCTACAGAGAGGCATATGAATCAAAAGCAATGTAAAACCGTAACTGCTATGACAGAAAACAGGAAAAACTATGCATATAAACTAAAAACAACAGGAAATTTGTGTGATGAATGAAAACGAATAATGGAAGCAACAAAAAATTAAGGAAAAACTCAAGAAATTCAGAAAAAACAAAAAAAATAGATGATAAATGGAAAACAGAAACAAAACTGAATGAAGAAACAACAAAACAACACACAAAACTCTAATACATGATCGACAAAAGAAATTAACAAAAAATCCAACAGAAAATAAACAAAAAAAATTCGATGCTTAACAAGAAACTTAAGGAATGAAATACAATGAAATTCACGACTGAAGATATATCAAGTGAAAAATGCACAAATGGATGAAAACAGAATGCACGAACAATGAAAATTACAAAACAGGATCGACTGAAAAGAACAGAAAAAATAGAAATGGATGTGAATTACAATTTTTTTTTTCCGATTTTCTGAAACAAAACATAACCTATTGAAGAGATAACGAATGAGAATGGATGAAGAAATTGAAAAAATAAGAAGAAGAATCTGAAGAAGAAGATGATGCTGAAATCAAACTCCATGTATTTATTTTTTTATTTTTCTGAAACAAAACAAAAACAGTTAAATGATCGATTGAAAAGAAAGAAAAAGACAAAGAAGAAGAAGAAGAAGAAGAAGAAGAAGAAGAAGAAGAAGAAGAAGATGCAGGACCTACCGTACCAGAGGGGTTAGAGGAGAAGTTGGCCTCCACCATCCACACCGTCGCCGAATTGAGTAGCCACCTCCACCGGAAAGAGAAGAGAGAAATAGGGGGAAGGAGAAGAAGGAGGTAAGAAGAGGTGGAGGGAAAAGAGGGGAAAAGGGGAGACTCAGGCGCAAATGGTGAAGACCCTTATTTTTTTTTCGTTTTTGGGTTTTTAACAACAAGCAAACCGGTTTGAACCGGTTTGTTGCTGTTTAGTTTTATTTTTCAGTTGTTTTAAAAAAACCAAACCGGCTTGAACCGGTTTGTAACAATTTTTTTTTTCAGTTAAAAATCAAAAACCGTGTAAACCAGTTTATTAGAAAAAAATTTCAAAAAGTTACAAACAAAACTTTTTTTATTTATAAAGAAACTCAAAATAAAACTATTCTACTTATTTATATAATTTTTTTTCTTTTCTAAAAAAAAACAAACAATTAAAATGATTTTATTAACAATATAAAACTATTTTCTCCATTTTTTTATTTTTTTTATTTTTAATAAAAACTAAAACTAAACTACTGTATTAATATCAAACATTAAAATATGTACTAAAATATACAAATAAAGTTATTTTTCATACATTTTCTATTTTGAAATCATTTTAACTCATTTAATGAAAACTAGCATAAACTTGGGTTTTAAAAGCATTTTTTCATAAAATCATGCATATTTTAATGTTAATTCTCCTTGAAATATATGCATGATCTTATACAAACACAACAGTGTGAAAAGACAAGCAAGCTTTCAACGAGAAAAATTCCTGCTCGACACTCTGAGAAAAGAGCTTAGAAAAAGAAAGAGAAAAAGAAAGAGAAAAAGTCAAGAAAAGCTCTCAGAAAAATACAAGAGTGTGTAATAAAAGAAAAAGATCATTCTGAGAATCTTGATACGTGCATTCATACTCTGCATATCATTCTGAAGGTTCTATAGGAAAGTGTTGTAACTTTCTGATTTCTGTTGTATCCCTTCTCTGTTGAGAGAAGTAGACCTCTGTGAAAGAGGGTGTTTCCCTTCTCTGTTGAGAGAAGTAGACCTCTCTGAAAGAGGGTGTTTTCCCTTCTCTGTTGAGAGAAGTAGACCTCTGAGGAAGAGGGTGTTTCCCTTCTCTGTTGAGAGAAGTAGACCTCTGAGGAAGATGGTGTTTCCCTTCTCTGTTGAGAGAAGTAGACCTCTAAGGAAGAGGGTGTTGTACTATTTATCCCGTAACACGGATTTTATAGTGGAAGACTCAAGTGTTTTACTTGGGGACTGGATGTAGGTCAGTAACTCGACCGAACCAGTATAAATCCTGTGTTTATTGTGTTGTGCCTTATTGCCTTATATTTTTATTTTATCGATCTGCATCGTATTTCACTATTCACCCCCACTCTAGTGGAATTTCATTTGGTATTAGAGCAGGTTCTGTTGATTTCGACATAACAAGTCTTCCAGCACAAAAATGACATCAACTTCTTATGTTCGTGATATTGAAGGTCAACACTCATCTCGCCCTCCTTTTTTTAATGGCACTAACTATGGCTACTGGAAATGTAGAATGACCATATTTCTCAAGTCTGTATATTTTGCTGTATGGAAAATTGTAGAATGTCCATATTCTTCTCCTACAACAGACTATTCTTCATGGACTGATGAAGAAAGAAAAACGGCAAACCTAAATGCAAAAGCCATGAATGCATTATACTGTGCCATAGATCAAAATGAATTTAACAGAATATTTATTTGTGATTCGGCTTATGATATTTGACACTCTCTGAAAGTTATTCATGAAGGAACAAACAGAGTAAAAGAAGCCAAGATCTCATCTTTGGTTCGTAAATATGAACTATTCAGAATGATCAAAGATGAAACCATTACTGAAATGTTCACAAGATTCACCAACATCACAAATGATCTTAAATCACTGGGAGAAATTTATTCCCAGACTGACAAGGTAAAAAAGGTGTTGAGATCTCTTACTTCAGATTGGGAGAAAAAGACTACGGCCATTGAAGAAGCCCAAGACCTATCCAAACTCACCTTGGATGACTTAATAGGAAATCTTATGGCCTATGAAGTCTATATGAAAGAAAGAAGGGAAGAAGAACAACCTACACAGAAAAATCTTGCCTTCCCAACTCTCTCAGAGGATGATGATTCAAAAAAAGATTCTGAAATTGCTCTTCTTACCCGAAGATTCCAATGCTTCATGAGAAAGGACAAGTTTTCCAAAAAGCTCAAAGAAAAGCAGGATAAAAAAGAAGAGACTATGTGCTATCAATGCAACAAGCTAGCTCATATAAGACGTGACTGTCCTCTCCTAAAAAGAAAATCCAAAATCGAGGAACCAAAGAAAAGGTTCTTCAAGAAAAAGGCTCTACATGCTCAATGGGATGATTCAGAACCATCCACCAGTGAAGAGTCAAGTGATGATGAAGCTGAAACTGCAAACATGTGCTTCATGGCAGAGGAAAGCTCTGTAAGTAAAACTTCTGACTTTTCTTTTGAAGAACTTCAAAATGCTTTTCAAGAACTTTTTGAAGAATCCAGAAAAATAATTCTCAAAAACAAAGTTTTAAAATCCGAGAATTTAGAGCTTTCCCAAAAAAATGAAAAACTCATTATTGAAAATTCTGAGTTGAAAAAGAAAAATTTTATGCTCACTTCTGAAATCACTTCTACTAGCTTCAAGACTAAAAATCTTCAAGTAGAAATTTCAGAATTAAAAAGTAAAACTGAAAACCTTATGAAAACGGTTTTCAAGTTTACCAAAGGAAAAGAGAACCTGGATAAACTTCTTTCCTCTCAAAAAATCTCTTTTTACAAGAATGGTATTAGTTACTCTCATTATAGTAAACCTTCTTGTACGAATCAAAAGACCACTTTTGTCAAAGGTTCTATTGAACCTAAGCAGGAGTATTATAATTTTAATTCCATGCACTCCTCTAAGATTATAGATAAACCCAAATCAAAGTGGATATGGGTTCCAAAATCTAACAAAAAGGGACCCGATCGGGTACCAAAAAGAATTTCTACTTGATCTATTGTAGGTATTGAAAAAGAAGAACAGATGGATATTAGACAGTGGATGTTCAAAACATATGATAGGACATCCAGATCTTTTTGCTGTTCTTCATCACAAAGAAGGAGAAACCGTCACCTTTGGAGATAACAACAAAGGTTTGATAATTGGTATTGGCAATATTGGTAATATCGATAAACCTCTTATCAAAGACGTTCTCCTTGTTAAAGGTTTAAAACATAATCTCTTAAGCATCAGTCAAATGTGTGACATAGGATATAGTGTCAGTTTTAAACATGATGCATGCCTCATAGTGGACACAAACAAAAATATTGTGTTAAAAGGTATAAGGAAAAATAATGTATATGAATTATACTTAGATAATATTACTGAACATTGTCTCATAGCAAATAATGACTCTAAAAATTTATGGCATATGAGAATGGGACATGTTAACTTTAAATATATCTCTAAACTGACTAAAAATAACTTGGTACGTGGGTTACCTAAAATACCATTTAAAAGGACTATTTTTGTGATGCATGTCAATTAGGAAAATTGTCAAAATCATCTTTCAAATAAAAAAATGTTGTTTCAAGTAAAAGACCTTTAGAGCTTCTCCACCTGGATCTTTTTGGTCCTTCTAGGGTAGCTAGTCTTAATCATAATAAATATGCTTTTGTCATTGTAGATGATTACTCAAGATTTACTTGGGTAATATTTTTGAAAAACAAAAGTGATATGTTTTGTGAATTTGAAATTTTATGTAAAAAGTTACAAAATGAAAAATCTTCCACTATTATCAAAATTCGTAGTGACCATGGAGGAGAATTTGATAATGATCTTTTTGTAAATTTTTGTAACTTGCATGGTATTTCACACAACTTTGCCTTTCCTAGAGCTGCACCTCAAAATGGTGTAGTAGAAAGAAAAAATAGAACCCTTCAGGAATCTGCTAGAACTATGCTCCAACATAATAATCTTGCTAAATATTTTTGGCAGAAGCTGTTAATACTGTATGCTATATATCAAATAGAGTTCTTATCAGACCCTTATTAAATAAAACTCCCTATGAACTATTCTATGACAGAACTCCAAGGATAGACTACTTTAAAGTCTTTGGGTGTAAATGCTTTATCCTTAACACAAAAGATAGCCTTGATCAATTTGATGCTAAATCTGTTGAAGGCATATTCTTAGGATATTCAAGTCATAGTAAAGCATACAAAGTTTTTAATAAGAGTTCAAATACTATTGAAGAATCTATGCATGTCAGTTTTTGTGAATCTATTGATCAATCTGTTCTTAAGCAGACTAACGATAATGATCTTGAAAGTGCAGATTTTTTTCTTAGATAACACAGCTAAACCCAATGAAGATGATCCTCAAAGAACATTTGCTGAAATCAGAGATCATCCTCAAAAGCAGATTTTGGGAGACCTGACCAAGGGGATTCAAACTAGAGCTCAGATGGAACATATTGCAAACATGGCATTCATTTCTCAACTTGAACCAAAGAAGATTGATGAAGCCATCATTGACAAGTTCTGGATGCTAGCCATGACTGAAGAACTAAATCAATTCCAAAGAAATGATGTGTGGGATCTTGTCCCAAGACCAAAAGATCATCAAATCATTAGGACAAGATGGATCTTCAGAAACAAGCTGGATGAAACAGGTAATGTCATAAGAAACAAGGCAAGGCTAGTGGCTCAAGGATATAATCAGGAGGAAGGTATTAATTTTGATGAAACATTTGCTCCTGTTGCTAGACTTGAATCTATAAGAATGTTTTTAGGATATACAAGCTATATGGATTTTAAACTATATCAAATGAATGTTAAAAGTGCTTTTCTAAATGGTTTTATAAATGAACAAGTTTATGTAAAACAACCTCCAGGTTTTGAAAATAAACAATTTCTTGATCATGTTTTTAAACTAAAACATGCTTTATATGGATTAAAACAAGCATCTCGTGCGTGATACGAGACTTAAAACTTTTCTATTTTACACTCTCGAACTAAACACATTCAAATTATACACCACTTTTTAAGAGAACAAGTCCTAAACAATATAATCAAACTGGAATTTATACCTACTAATTAAACAATTAACAAACATTTTCACTAAACCTTTAAAAAATGAAGACTTTGTAAGAATTAGAAGAAAATTAGGAATATGTAAATTAAGTGATTTATAAAATTAATTCATATGACTAATTAAAATATAGAAAAATGAGTCTACTCAAGTTCACCTTTATAAAATATTAAAATATAATCTTTACTTGACAAAATTCATCTTAACCAAAGCTGAATGGTAAATTCACTTTATGTCAAATCTTGTTTTCATTTACAAATTATTTTTTATCATAATCGAGTGTTTGTATTTCTTATTATTTTTATTTTGTCTTCATCCCATTCACCACCTTTTTCAAAGTTAAAAAAAAAATGTCCTTCATGTATTCACGTACATCACATGTTACCTTGAAAACAAAGACTTTATGTCATTTTTTTTCTATCTTTCAAAGTACAATCTACTTTTTGTTCTATCATCTTTCACACTTTTCTATAAAAAATCCATAAAAAAGACTCCTCGACAAACTTGTCTTTCATCTTATCTTTTAATTATTAAATGTTCTTTTCATTAGTACCTTTAGTACCATCTTTTTCTTTCTTTTCTCTCTCTCATACGAAATGTTCCTCCATTCTTTTCAATCCGTGACTTTGACTCCTTTACAAATTTAGAAAAACTTGATCTTTTTTTTCAAAAACTATGAACTCCTTCATATCGAGTTTCTCAAAAACTGTCTTTCAAATAAATATTAATTCTAAACAATCATGACATTACTTTATGTCATTCATCTCATATCAATCATCAATCAATTTTTTTTATTCATATCCTACTCGAAAATCCATATATGACATCACCTCTCTTTATGTCTACTCTTACTCCTTCCACACATATCCATAAAAATACTTCTTATATAAGCAATTATTACTCTTCACTCATGAATATCTTTTGTCTCCTTCTCATTTCATCTCTCGAATATATTTTTTATTATATATTTTAGATTTTTGAATCCGACTCCTCCATGTCTATTCTTATTTTTTAATCTATCATTTATCAATTCTTATTTTTTTTTCGAATATATTTTTTACTCTTTCTCTTTTTGTCTCATCATCTCTCTTACCACTATTCAAAGTCAAAGTGTGTCCTTCTCATATTCACGTATACTCATAAAAATTACAAATATGAAAACACATTAATCATGACACATTTTTTAAGTCATTCTTTTCTTTCAAAAATGTCATATCTTTCAAAGTACACATCACATGATCACCCTACGACCTATTTCCTTTCAAGTCTATCCATAAAAACTATTTATATATTAAATAAGCAATCATGACATTTCTTTATCTCCTTCATCTCATATCACTCATTAATTATTTTTGTCTTATTTGAAAATCCATGTCTGTCATCACTCTCTTCATACGCCCAACTTAAAATTTCTCATTATGTCTTTTCTGCTTGACTTTATCTCTATTCATCTCTCTCACATGAATTGAGCTCACTTCCTTCTTTACTCTGTCTCAAAACAATGGATCGCCCCATGTATTTTTTGAAATCCATTTCTTGACTTGTTGTCTTCAACTCTCAACTTGCTTCAACCTGGTCTATAATATTAACTCTTCGACTCTGATCCCTCCTTTTTGTCAATGACAAAGGGGGAGAGAAAACCTACCTCTCCTATGTAGGAGAAAAACGTTTAACTCTTTATCTCATACACATGAAGTATACACAAATTTTTTATGTTAATTTTGGTGTTTTTTATGATTACTATTTCTATGCATTTTCTGATATCATATTTAAATCATCATAATATATATGGCTTATTGACAGAGGGAGCATATATTGTCATCATAAAAAAGAAGGAGAATGTTGAGAAACTATGTTTTGATGATACATGATAAATATGATATGCTTTCATGATGCATATATATGATACATGACATGCTTTCATGAGATATGATAAATATGATATGCTTTCATATGTGAAACTGAATATGTTATATTATGACTGGATATGATGTGCTATGTATTTAACGAGTATTTGATGCAAGGTTATTTCACTTAAAAAGAGTGAAGACAACTTGATCAAGTGCAACTATTTGATGCAATCATATTACTCTGAAGAAAAAGCTTGATGGGCCATACATTCATAAAGATTATCCAAGAAGATCGGCTACCTCAAGATGAAGATTTTTTTCTTCTTTAGAGTCATATGTAACAGAACCTTCAGAAGCATGCATATTTCATATTAGACTATATGCTTTGAAATCATACAAGCCATTTATTTACAAAAAGTTAAGCTTTCATAAAAGGATACGTTATGTATATTGTAGCATTTCAAAAACACCTTTTTGAAACAAATCATTGTACTTCCTACAAACATTTATGAAAAAGACATTTTGACAAGATATAATAGCTCATGATTTCAAAAGCATTAATTGTACTTTCTTACAAGCATTTATGAAAAAGACATTTTGACAAGATATAATAGCTCATGATTTCAAAAGCAGTAATTGTACCTTCTAACATGCATTTATGAAAAAGACAACTTGAAAAGATATAAAAGCTAATGATTTCAAATATGAAAGAAAAAGATAAAATGAATTAATTCATAATACACAAACATTTACGTAAGAAATTTTGGTTCATAATACATAAACATTTATGTAAGAAAAGACAAATTATGAAAAGATAATACACAAACATTTATTTGAGAAATGACTATTTGTAATATAAGTATTACTCAAGCATTTAGAGTACTTCACAACCATTCATTTTAGAATTGACGATTTGAGAAAATAAATATTATTTTATTAAAATAAGAAATGACCATTTATTTCTTTAAGCATTAAATGCCACCTCAAAAAGCATTTGAGAAATGACTATTTATTTATAAATAAAACCCACACTCAAGAATGTCGACTTACTTAAAGTCATCATTCCTTCTGTAAACATTAAATGCTATTCCAAAAAGCTTTTAAGAAATGACCATTTATAAATAAAGTACTCAACAAACATTTATCACACTTACATACATTTATTATAAGTGACGACTTGTAAGAAAAATATTAATATACTAATATTCATTAAATTGAGTAAAGACAAAATTACATGATAGAATATATTCCAACGTTCAATGTACTACAAACCATTAAATTGAGTAAAGACAAAACTACATGATAAACTACACTTCAACGTTCAAAAATACTACAGAACATTTATTATGAGAAAAGACCTAATACAAAGAATAACTCATTTAAAATACACCAACGAATAGTGTACTCCAAAAATACTTCGTTTGGAAAGAAGACTTTTTGAAAAAGCAAAATAGTACACTTATCTTTTTCACACTAAGTAGTTTTTGAAATGACCTGACTTCTCATATCCCAAAAGGACAATCATTTCAAAAAGACAACGACTAGTTTTCTAAAGACTATATATATACAAACACAACAGTGTGAAAAGACAAGCAAGCTTTCAACGAGAAAAATTCCTGCTCGACACTCTGATAAAAGAGCTTAGAAAAAGAAAGAGAAAAAGAAAGATAAAAAGAAAGAGAAAAAGAAAGAGAAAAAGTCAAGAAAAGCTCTCAGAAAAATACAAGAGTGTGTAATAAAAGAAAAAGATCATTCTGAGAATCTTCATACGTGCATTCATACTCTACATATCATTCTGAAGGTTTTATAGGAAAGTGTTGTAACTTTCTGATTTCTGCTGTATCCCTTCTCTGTTGAGAGAAGTAGACCTCTGTGAAAGAGGGTGTTTCCCTTCTCTGTTGAGAGAAGTAAACCTCTGTGAAAGAGGGTGTTTTCCCTTCTCTGTTGAGAGAAGTAGACCTCTGAGGAAGAGGGTGTTTCCCTTCTCTATTGAGAGAAGTAGACCTCTGAGGAAGAGGGTGTTTCCCTTCTCTGTTGAGAGAAGTAGACCTCTGAGGAAGAGGGTGTTGTACTATTTATCCCGTAACACGGATTTTATAGTGGAAGGCTCAAGCGTTTTACTTGGGGACTGGATGTAGGTCAGTAACTCGACCGAACCAGTATAAATCCTATGTTTATTGTGTTGTGCCTTATTGCCTTATATTTTTATTTTATCGATCTGCATCGTATTTCACTATTCACCCCCTCTAGTGGAATTTCAGGAAGTCCACAAGAGAGGACGCCCAATGGATTTGGGTCCTCATTTAATTGATCTGCTCTAAATCCAAAAAATGCCACTTGTTAAACTTCAAAACTACGCTTAATTAATGCACTAAAATATTAATTAAATTTAAATAAATCATTCAGTTCTCTAATTAACCTCAATTAATACGAAATGGTCAAGGCCTTTCAATAAAATTGCCTTTCGTTTGCAAGAATTAAGCGTATTATGATTTCGGGTCCAAAACTCGTAATTCACATGCACTAACGAGGTTTTTACGTCATATAGGTCCCAAATTTGAAGACAAACTATAAAAACATATTATAAATTAATCCTTGAAATTTCAAGGCTTAATTCATCCAGAATTAGGCATTTCTTACTTACACAATATATTTACGTGATTTTCGGGTCGCGCGTACAAAGCCAAAACACAGGGCACATCCAAAATATACTTGATTATGCGATATAACCTTGTAATTATACAAAAGCACACATATAAACACTAAGTAAGCAGTAAACTCCTCAAAAATATTCGCGGACCTTACATCCTACCCTCCTTAAAAAGGATTTCGTCCGCGAAATCACAAAACAAGGAGTAACAACAAAATGGTCAGATCTCGTCTGACAACGCCTAATCGGCCACAACTAAGTCTCCCATAGACTTCTTGGGACAAAACTTGGCAACATGCCCGGGTTGTCCACACTTGAAACACTTGCCATCGAAGAGAGGACAAGTTCCAGGACTGTGATCTACGTCACATTGTTGACATTTTCGTTGAACTTTCGGTCAATGAGGTCACTTTCGTTGGACAATCGATTGCTGGGATCGCTTACGCTGGCGTTTCTGAGATACCTTCTGACGCTTCTGCTCTCCCTCACGTGTACTCGTCTCAGCAATCTCAGGTTCTGTCTCACTCTCAAAAGCAGGGAGATTCAAATCTATGGATAGCTTATAGGTTTCTGCACTATTATTCTGCCCACTTCGGGCTACATGCTGAAGATTCACATCCAACTGCTGAATCCCTACCGTTTGTTGTTGCACAACCTCTGCAAGGTTGTTCACAACACTCAAAATATCGTGGTATCTAGTCTTCTGAGTCATCTATCATGACGAAAAGACACAACAAATCAATCGAAAAGTCTGACAACCATGCTCGCTAAGTGATAACCGCTGCAATCACACAGAAATCACGAGCACACAACACACAAAATCAGGCAACATTCATCACAATTCAAATAAAAGTCACATTGCAACTCAATCGGGCAACAACACGACATAGAAAAATGTTCTACGAACAAACTCAAGCGACACCATATCAGGCCGCTATCTCTAGAAAGATCAAACATATAGATCACAACTAGCCATATCAATCAATATCAGGAGATCAAAATCACACAAGTTACCCGTCGGATCGTCAGATCTAGGAAACGTACAACCTCACACGGATTTAATGCCCTAGATGGCTTACCTGGTCTTGGACAGTACTCTTCCTCACAGTTCACCGTCTCGCAGCTACCCGGTCTTGGACAGTGGTTCCTCACAGAGATTCACCATGCTAGTCGGATTACCTGGTCTTGATCATACCTACCCTCACAGATACTCTGCACACAGAGATACATCAATACAATCAAATGACCAAGATCATTGACCGCACTCAGGGTTAGAAACCACTAACAAGGCATAGGCACATATTACTAACAACACACATCATAACACTTCTCAAGGCAAAACAGAACATGGAATCACACATTCTTTCAACAAGGTTCTATGAACCAAAATCATATATCGGATCTAAGCATCCGCCGCATGCTCTCGACGATTCTATTAGATAGCAAAACAATCATATCATAAAGGAGATTCACACTACGCTACTTATCACTGCCACTATAAGCATTACATTCTCAAAATAAGACCTCAAAGCATGTGTAATCAAAGTCATCTCATCCTTAACATGACTAGGATAATAATTCGATCGTCACCATAATAAATCAATTGACTCTACCACACAACGTGGAACGAGAAGGGCGAACTACACAAGTAGTCCCCTAGATCTCAACTCAAAAACTTCAACTCTCGATGGAGTCTACTCGAAACAGCTTGGGAAACTAGGTCCACAAGCGCAAACGAACCCTTAGGTTTCAACAATTGATATCTTAAGCCTGACATACGAAGCTTCGACATGAAATGGGGTCTCACATCGGACGACACCCGAAAAACACACAAGATCATCTAATCAAGCAGAAGAATTCATTAAACAATAAAAACTGAATTAGAAATACTTACAGTGCGATGGTCGATTGCTTGTAGAGACTTAAACCACACTTCTTTATCATTTTTAAAACACTGCTCTGAAACCATAACTGTCACGCCCCAGAATTTCTACTCGAAAAATCCTTTGGATTTTTAGGGAAAACTTTTTTCTTTTTGAAAACCAGAGAGCACAAGTGTGGAAAACCAAAAGGGAAGGACAAGTGGAAACTCTGAGCGAGTTACAGAGAACAACAATAAGGAAACAACTGAAAGGAAATATCTTTTTATTAAATACATTTACAAGTGTACAAATCTCATTCCCTTATACAAAACCCAAAACTGCCAAGATCCAGCGATTGTCAGAAGTGTGGGTTCAGAGTCTGCTGCATCACATCGAGCTCCATCGCACACCTAAGCAACCTGTAACCCTATAAAATGGGGTCAGTACTCTTTCGAGCTGGTGAGACAAACCAAACTCAAAATACCAAAGTGTGGAAAATGAAGCAGAGCTATACAAGACAACACATAGCATGCTTAATAGTAGTAAGTGAACATTTACACCAAAACAAGTGTACAAAACTGCACATGGATCTATAATAACTTGTAACTAACATGGATCAATGAAATTAGGCAAAGCATGTGCAATTAACTACGACTATTCATATCCATCAACATGGCATGCATCAAGGAACATAAATAACAAATATCATGTAGGACCGGTAAATACAATAACTATCACAAGTGTTGAAAACAGGCAAGTGACCAAAGTAACAGAAACACAAGTAACTAAAACAACAATTGAACTGTAACAAGTGCTGGAAACAAACAAGCAACTAGAGCAACCATGCAACAAGTAACTAAAACAATAAACTGAACGGTAACAAGTACTAAGCAACAAGCAATTACAGTAACAACTGAAATAAATGTAAAACAAGCACTCAAGGCAGTAACAAACTATACCCACTGCTGAGCAACAAGACAACCAAGGTAGCAATTGAACAACAAAGGCAACTGAAGCACAGACCGAGTGAAGTAGCAACTACAGTAAGTCAGCTGATTGGTTAGTCTTTAAGTTCTTTTGATTACTTCTTCGGGTACACGAAGGAACCTTGCATTCTGTGAGACATGCACCCTACGTCTGTTATCCAATTCTAGTATGGTAACCGGAGAAGCTACAGACCGAGTTCAACCTCATGCGAGCAACACACGGTGAGGAGAAAATACTCGCATAGGCAAGGATTGCAATCCATACTACTGCAGTAGTGAGGTCCTAAAAAGGTAACCTCGACCTCCCTAACTCTAAGTGACTGGAGGCCAAAGGACGCTACAACTCCTGTCAAAGTAAGTGTCGTAGTAACGACAAGTCACTTAGGGTTGTACCATCCACCCTCTTCCAAGGTGAACCGTTTTGTGAATGGGGCAAAGCAGGTTTATCTTTCTTAAGGCTCATGTTTAATCATACCTCACAACGAGGAATTTGCCTCGTGGTCCCCACAGGATACACAAAACGAGGACTTGGCCTGCCCATTCACGTGCTCAGCCTCACACGGCCAACAGAGCACACTGCTCGTGAAAGCAGTCATAACACCATATTATTCATTTCTGTTTTAGGGTATATCACACAAGAGTTCACACAACACAAGGGCCACTGCCCGAAGACTCCAACTGAGCCCATATCAAGTCATATCATTATTCATACCCTATGGTGTTATATTTTCATTCCATGAAGTAAAGGCACATGGTGCGCTTACCAAAGCCTCAAGTAAAGTACCTCCTCAGGGTACATACTACTCAACAACTGTGTCAAGGTGGGTCAAGTGCAAAGTGTAAGAATATCACAAGTTCTATCTTTTACACAAATATAACCACAAAGGCATTGCATATATCATTTCTGAGAGACAATTAAGTGTACAAGCAAATACACATTTACATGCATATGATATTTCATCAATATTCCATTACGTAAAGCATTGTCTCTAAATCATTAACAATGGCACTCGCATATCCACAAACAAGGCAAAACAGTACGAGTATGTACTGAACAATCAAGTGTGAGCATGCATCATATTTCAATGTAATTGTACGAGCTAAGCGAGTAAATCTCAAGTGCGAGTAGTCATGCAAGTGCAGAATACAACAAGTACACAAACAAGCTAATACAATATTGCCGAGAAACGTGCCTCATGATGAGACAGTTAGAACAATTTGGCCAAGGCAAAGCAACTCTCGAACCGATCAAGTGGTGTGCACAAGCATACAAAACATGTATTTTTAATGTAAGCGACCTCATCTCGCAAAGTGGGTCTACAACCCGAAAATGACTTGCTAAAGAGGTCTATGATAAGGATACACAGAGTGTTGTCGAACAACACTCGGGTCTCGTGAATCTCGTAGCTATACAACGAGGGACAAGCGCCTCGAAAGGTGTGCAATAGCCAAGTGTCATGAACACAAAGGAGGAGACACATGGTTCGAATCATCGAACCCAAAGCATTCAGATGATCTAATCTTATGCAAGACAATAGAACACACGGCTCTCCTTGGTTAACACTGAATTGCACTATACCTCAGCGTTACTATGCTATACAATTTGCTTACCACATAAGCGGAGAGTACTAACACCAACGCATTTAACGTAACAAAACATGCGTAACAAAATACATATATAACTACTTATTTTTGCTATCGAGGCGGCAACAGAGACAGTCATTGTAAACGAGTAAAGTGGCAACTATGTCATGCGATGGGAAAGGTACGACTAGTCAACTAGCCATCTCGTGCAAAGGACTACGAAACTACAAGAACGAAGCCCGAACACTTGCTAGACCGAAATTGCAGCAACCACAACCCATCTTGGTTGTAATAAGGCCAAACTCTTGCCTAACACCCGTAGCACCATCCAACTAGAATGCAGTCAAAGTGATGCAACGGCACGACTCGGGAACGAAGATTCCAAAATACCTTAAAGGTAATACTACTATGTGAACCTACGCGGCCCGCTTGTCTAGACAACTGTACAAACCTAGGTAGCAGGTTCATTGGGTTGTGAGTCGTAGGTATAAATGCAGCCCCATAGGCTGGAGTCTGGCACCCTCTGGCAAAATTGGAGAATGGGACAAACAGGAAGGAAAAATCCAACAGCTATGTTGGAACAATTTCCAAAGAGGTCGGCAGCCTTACCAACCACACTAATGTAGAAGACACTAAGCGCACACAGGCCTGCCCTATTTGGGTTGTGCCGCCGAACTGCGGCAACACCCACGACGAGGTGGTAACACCCCATAAGGGTTCAATTGAAGAAGAGGATGGAGACGAACATTAAACTGTACTGTCCCATATTCCGCACACTACTGGGACCGAATTCCCTAGACCAAATGGGTTTGGTCCCGAAAGAACCACCAAGGATAGTGATGGCAACCAGAAGAGGTACGCATCACAGAACATAAAGTTATTGATGTGACATCATGAATTGTATACAGATACACATGGACACGTATGTGCACCATGTCACAAGTGCAAGAACTAGTCAAGTGTCAATACAGACATTGCACGCTATGATAGGACAGTTAGAAGCATTTGTCACGGTAAAGCGTGACTCAGAAGTTGTGCCAAGGTTATTAAACCATGCATCGCAACTACAAGCGAGCTCGTCTCGCTAAGTGGGGCCATTGCCCGCAACTGGACTCGCCAAGGAGTTCCAACAGTCGCATAGGTCTCATAAGACTGCGACTATACATGATGTCTTCTTTTAAATCGTTGTAATTTTGAAAAGATTTTTATATGTAAAACATGTGAAAACCAGACATCAAATAATAAAAACCGCTTCTCACTAGTGGATGAGACCGGGTCGAACTCAGGGAACGGGAATATTATGTATTCAAACACACAAATCTAAACTAATCTTTATTGTCGAATTATAAAATATAAAATGTACGAGTAAAGTAAAAACAACTAACTATTACAACAAATGAATACCCTTCGCAGAGGGCGTAAAGTGCAATATTTACAAACCCAGAATCAAATTCCTAATTCTAAACTGAAAAGTAAAAAGAAGCTTCTACTCTTGCACTTCCGTGTCACGTATGTGCTTCAGCTCCACTCCTGTGCAATCCTGCACAAGTCAAAAGAAACACGAGCAGTACACGAGAGAAAAACAAAAACTAACTAACTAAATGTTAATACTGAAATGACAATTCATTAAGAAATTTTAAGACTAATTGTAGTATCAAAAACTAACTAACAATATTTTCTTAACTAAGTAATACTAACTGCTAATTAACTAAGTAATCTAATTACAACTAACAGCTAACTTAATCACTATTATTTAATCAAAACACTTAGTAAAAATCAGTGACACTTAGTAAAACACACGTAAAATTCAGTGAAACTCAGTAATTCAAACAATGAAGTTCAATCAGTGAATTTTAACATCCCAAATCTGGCAGCATTACCAAACTGTAATAAACTTCAGATTTTCAAATTTAATCAAAATCCACTTAACATTCAACAAAACCCAAATCTGATATAGTTAATATCAGTAAAAATCTGGGAATCAGATTTAATTTTACTGAGAATAGTAAAAAGAATGTCTGAGATTGCATATCGATCCAATTGTTCACATGCCGAATTTAGATTTCCAATGGATATCGATTTGCTTTGGAAACAATCAGTGATGGAAGACCTGTAAATCATGATTAGCCTAGAGGAATCCCGATTGCTCTTTAACTCATGGCTGAAACTCTCGATGTTACAGCTTACGCAGGGTGGAATCAGTTGGAAATCAATTGGACAATTACCAGAATTCCCTTGATCATGATCGATGATCAGAAAATTGCTTGCCAGAAAACAGTAACAGCACGGTGATTAGAGATCAAACACTTGCCGGAAAACAATAAAACTGATTCAAAAATCAGTCACCGGAAAAACAGTAAAACTGATTCAAAATCAGTATCTCTCACTCACATCGCATCCAATCATCCGATCATTTTTTTCAATACTCATCTTACTTTTAAACAACAATCACATTCACTAGGAACAACAATAGAATCAATTTGAAATAGCAATTGTGAAATGAATTTCACGGTGGCTCAAGAATGAAACCACTGGATTCACATCTTCACGATAAATGTGAAGTTATTCAGTTAAAGCAGGGGATTTTTGCAGGAGGATGCCAGATATCAGTAAACACGATTCCAATCTTTGAATGACAGAAGCCACAATGATTTCCAAAGAGATCAGACCTTCACCGAAACTCCACACCTCAACATCGTAAAAAAAATATTCCGGCGAAGATTCAGCCGATTTCTGGAATTACTTTGATCAGCAATCCGATGTCATCAAATTAAAGTTCAAACAGTTTAAATCAGGAATCAATTGGAAATAACAATTCTAGACATCTAATCGATGAAACTCAGCTAGTCGATCGATTAGATTTGAAGTATTCAGTTACCAGAATTCAATTAATAATCGATCAAATGATCAATTATCCTTTTTTTCTGAACTGGCTCTCAATTAGATGATCCAGATGATAATTGATCATCTACAGTAGTAAACAATCCGATGCAACTGAGTTTCATTTGATGAAAAACACACAGACGATCATATTTCAAAACATTATCCTTTGCTAATGCTGATGATTTTTTTTTAATGCTATTTACGATGAAGAAAAAAAAATACTATTGAAACTGAACTATGCAATACAGAATGCATATGAAATGAATCTTACAATACAAGTTGAAAATTTTTGAATTCTAAAACACAGAATCAAATGAAAATTAATCCACGATTTTATTTTCTTTTGATTTTAAGTAATATGTTTAACTAATCTCATGAGAAATAAAAGAAAGAAGACAAATAGAAGAAGAAGAGGAAGAAGCTGAAGATCTTACCGTGAACTTGAAGGGTTAGGAGAGAGGTGGAATCCTTTCTCTTGCTTCAGCCATTGTTGGAATTCTCCACCAGAAAGAGGATGATAAAAAGAGGGGAAAATAGAGAGAAGGAGAAGAAGAGGTAAGAAGAGGTGGAGAAGAAGGAGAAGAAGAGAGGGCTTAGGCAAGAAAGAGAAGACAATTTGAAATTCCCTCTACGTATCATATTTATAATTTTGAAGTTTTGTCCATAAGTCCATCTTCTTTTTAAAATTGCATTTCAAAACCTCTCTTCAAAAAGTTATTTGCAAAACAACTCAAAATGACTATGTTTTAGAAATTGTAACACTAATTCGATTTTAAATCTAACTTTTTTATGATTTTCAAAAACTAAACTACTACAATTATGTCAAACACTAAAATATGCATTAAAATGTAAAATAACACTATTTTTCATGCATTTTCTATTTTTAAATCATTTGAGCACATTTACTCGAAACTAACATAAAATTGGGGTTTTAAATCATTTTCTCATGAAATCATGCATATTTTTATATGAGATATCCCTAAAATATATGCATGATCAATACATAAGTGTGCCACAAACTCCGTTCACGCTTAGGGAAAACATATAATTTGCCCAAAACTGAATCATACATTCAAATACAACGAATATGATGATAGCATTAATTTGTTGATATACACTATGGGTTTCATAAGTAAATATAACTTTATCTGAAGGCATTCATGAAGGTATCAATTGCAACGATTCGCATTCTAAGCGAAACAAGCACGTGTACAGGGATATGCATTGACATTACCCACATTGGTGGGTTTATCAATATATATAGTACGTAGCTCATTACGATCTCTTGCAACATCAACTCGTGATGATTGCATAAAATAGACACGTGGTTGGTCGTGCCGTATAGGATAAGAGAAGCGTCGTCAACTTCTCACTATCGTAAAAACCTTAATTTTACAACAAGCATAAGAAAAGAGTCAGGATGTCAATTACGTACGGCAAGGGGATTGCCAACGTTATATTTATTCCATTGACAAGAGCCAATGATTCCTTAACTATGCCAACTCTTCTTATTTATTTAGAAACCTACGATAGGGTGTCATTAGCACGAAGATTGTGTCCTATTGCAAAGCGGACATATGAACCCAAGTGAGAGTCCACCGCATCACGACGATGAGTTCAACATTACCATAACTGAATATGTATAAGTTTGCTTTGATCGGCGTGCACTATTCATTGCGACACAACGAGTCAAAACCACAAGGTGATTGGGGTATTGGACCTCGTGCTATAAGCCTGCTCGCAGCCCCCATAGGCTACAGCTCGAAGGCCAACTAACAGAACCAAGAACGCAGGATCAGGTCATATATTTAACTCTTTAGTTTCGCTACCATGGCAGCGACAACAAGGGTGTTTGCGAAAAGGAGGATTCGGCAACCTATTTGAGCATAAGGCGGTGTGCTGCGAATCTAAGGCAGCTAAAGTATGCAAAGAACCCATGAAATGACACAGGCAGGTCACGATTACTTGCTGTCCCAAACAACCGCAACAGCCCCACAAACAGCCTGCAACCAAGGCCACGTTTTGGCCCAAAAACTACGATACTACTCAATCCGATAACGTAGCCAAAGTGCTGCCGCAACTTCGAACCTACACAAATATGTTGTTGCTGCCCTGCGGTGCCCAAATGGCCCGCCGATCTGGACAACGGTCCAGACCTAGACAGCTGGACCATGGGGTCCGAAAGCATTTGACAACAGGTCTGGAAATGGGTCCAGACTTGCTCCAACTCAAGTCCAGGAAAAACACCCTGAACCATGTTTGGTTCAGGTGTAACGGGGCCAAACATAAGTCTGGAACAGACTTGTGTCTGCGCCAAAGGGGCCAAGAAGCCCACGGCAAGTCTGAACCAGACTTGCCTACGCAGAAGTATGCGCAACACCTGAATCGTGTTTGGTTCAGGTGCAAGCGGCATGACTCAGGTCTGCTGCACGCCCGAGTCCGACGCTGAAAGCATGGTCTGAACAAGAGTGTCCAAACCAGCAAAAGGGTGCAGAAACACACCAACACAGAGTGGTGCAGGGCGCTTCAGCCGTACCAGCCACGAAGGGTAAAAGGGTCGGCGCCTATGGTGCCAGCGCTAAGCGCATGGACGCCAGCGCACCCAGGTCACCCGAGTGCTATCCCAGCACTCGGCGTGCCATGGGCTCAACGGGGCCTTCCCCATTGGTCTGAGCATGTGCTCAGGCTAGGAGAAACCAATGCCCAGCTTCCTCTCAAATAGGGAAAAGAAAACACATGCAATCACAACCGTTAAAATTTACAAAGCTGAATTAAAACATGTAATGGAGGCTCACAAATCATGCAAAAACACCAATACATAGCTAAATTGAAAACCCAACTTCAATGCATGCATGCTTATTCAACAAAATCAACAATGGCAACAAAAACCTTAATGCTATTGGGCGAAAACCCACATTCGGGTGAGTAAGGAGGGAAAATCCACGAAAATGCAATAATGCATAGAGGTGTGCTCAATCGAAACTTACATCACGTAGCATGCAAACTTGTTTAAAGAACTCATCAAGCTAAACCCAAAAATCAAAGTGCTCATATGCAAAAACCCACCTTTAGATAGGAAAAGGAGAATCTTACGAAATTTTGCAAGAACATGTAAGACATGTTCAAAAACCGAAATCCACTAATGGTGAAGAGGGTAAGGTGTCTCACCTTCGAGGCTTTAGTGGAGCTGGAACTAGGTGCTCACGGTGGAGAGAAAGGGTGTAGAGAGAGGTAAGAGGAGAGAGCAAGAAGGGAGAGAGAGAGGAGCTCAAGAAACTCGCCCAAGGGGTTCCCCTTTTTCTCTCTCTTCAAGACCCTAAATAGCTAGGGTATAAGGAGTGGATGGCTGGGATTAACCCAGCTAGGATGGAGGGCTGGGGTGCTCCACGCTCCCCTCCTAGAAGCCCACACCAAATGCATGTTGGTCTCTTGAACTTTTTAAAAGTCTTTTAAAAAATGCCATGTAAAAGTACTGATCATGTATATACTTTAGGGTTATTTCATATCAAAATTATGCATGATTTCATAAAAAATTGATTTAAAACCCAATTTTATACTGGTTTTGAGTGAATGAGCTAAAATGAATTAAAAAGAGAAAATGCTTGAAAATTAGTGTTATTTTGCAATTTAATGAATATTTTAATGTTTGTCATTGTGAGCTCCTAAAAATAAAATAAAAATTAGAGTTAAAAATAAAGTTAGTTAGTTAGTTTTAAAAATAAAGTTGAAATGAGGTTTAGTGTTTTTTTTAAGAAATAGTCTTTAGATTAAAATAATTTTGAGGTTTTTAGCAAATAGACTTTCTTTAAACATTTTTTTTATATTTTTGAAAATAATAGAACAAACCGTTACACGGTTTGTGATTTTAAAAACTGAAAAAAAATAATAACAAACCGGTTTAACCAGTTTGCGTTTTTCTTTAAACTGAAAAAATCTGTTACAAACCGGTTCAAGCCGGTTTGGGGTTTTTAAAACCCAAAAATGAAAAATCAAAAAAGATCTTCACCATTTGCGCCAGACCCTTCTTCTTTCCCCTCTTTCCCTCCACCGTGTTTCTTCCCTCTTTCTTCTCCTTCTCTCTATCTCTATTCTCTTTTCCGATGGAGGTGGCTACACAATCTGGCGACGGCGTGGTGGTGGAGGCCGCCATTTCTCCTCTAACCCCTCTGGTATGGTAAGTTCTACAACTTCATCTACTTCTTCTTCTTCTTCTTCTTCTTCCGATTCCTCATTTTTCTATTTTTTCTTTGTTTCTTTCAATCAAGTCCTGTTTTTGTTTCTGTGTGAAAAGAAAAGAAAAAAAATAGATCGCATGTTTTTCTTCTTCTTTTTTATTTTCCTGTTTTAGTTTCAAGTTAGATTGAATGTATTGATCGATTAAGTTCCAGAAATTAGTCACCTAATCTCCAATCACTACTGCGATCAATCTGTTTTTGATTGAATTCCTCTTATTTCTGGTTGAATCCAATGTTTGAGAGAATCTGATTTTTTATTTCATTGTGCCTGCTACAGACTGAGTGTTGGTCGATCATCTGGATCGATCAAACGTGCTTCACATTTCTGATCGAAAGTTCTGTTGTTCCGGTGATGAAATAATGGAGTCCGATCGAATGAATGTCCGATTTCAATCGATCGGACATCTGGATCATCTTTCATGTCCTGTTTGATTTTATATTTCTGATTGTCATGTTTGTTATATTATAAAAATTGCCTAAGGTCTGGATTTATTCCCGTCTGATGAGCCCTATTTGAACGTGGATTGAATAATTGGTTTGAATCCAATCAATCAATGGTTGTAACATTCTGATCATCGAATTGAATGTCTGAGTTTTGATCAATTGTAGCTGATTTCCGACAAGTAGTATTTGAATGCTGATTGATTGCACTCAGGAATTTTGGATTAAAGTTTTGGATCGATTTGATTTCTGATTTCTGATTTCGGGACTGCAGTTGAGATATCCTCTGGGTATTGTGTACAAAGTTAACTGATTTTCCTGTTTTCTAATTTGTTTAATTTCCTGTTTGTTTTCTGCTGAATTCTTGCTTGATTCCTGCATATTTCCTGTTCCTTCATGTTGTAACTGTTATCATAGTTAGTTAGTAGTAGATTTAATTAGAAGTTATTTTCAGTTAAAATTGTCATTAGATTTCTTTCTTTTCATCTTGCATTGTTTCTAGCATCTAATTAGTTTTTTTTTTAGTATAGTTTTACTTCTATCTCTGGTACTGCTCGTGTTCATTTGATTTATGCAGGATCGCAGAGGAGTGGAGCGAAAGCGCTACGTGACACGAAAGCGTAAGAGTAGAAGCTTTTTGTTTTCAGTTTAGAGTTAGGAATTTAATTCTGGGTTTGTAAATATTGCTTTTTATGCCCTCTGCGAAGGGTATTCATTTTTTGTAATAGTTAGTTGTTCTTATTGTCTAGCACATTTTAGACATCAAATTTTTACCTTTCTTGAACATTTTATATTTTAATAATACAACAATAAAGAATAGTTTAGATTTGTATGCTTGAATACGAAATATTCCCGTTCCCAGAGTTCGATCCGGTCTCATCCACTAGTGAGAACCGGTTTTTATTATTTGATGTCTGGTTTTCACATGTTTTACATATAAAAATCTTTTCAAAATTACAACGATTTAAAAGAAGACATCAAATTTTTGGCGCCGTTGCCGGGGAACGGCGTAATATTAGTATTCACTTTATTGCCTATTGTTTGTTTGCATTTAGGTTTAGAACCACGTATGTGCATATCGTAGAGACGAGCTTACTTTTCTGCACAGCCTACCTACTAGGATCTCCTTAGAGGTGACTGTGTACGATTGGTACCGTACACTTAGATTTCATATTTCTTTTGCATAATCTTTGTTGTGTGCAACTGCGTGGTGTTTGTTTAGTTTTATTGTTTTTAGTTTACTCGCTTTGTGGTTTGCGTGGTTTGGCCGCTTAGTGCGTTAGTTAGGTAGAAAACCCAAAGTTAAGACATGTGCTACACTAGTTTACTCCAAGGTGTACGCAATGGCTGACGATCATCATTTGATCCATCCTTTGAGGGAGTACTTCATGCCAAATACATATACTTCCGCCTCCTGCATCACGAGACCTGATGTAGAGGCGAGCCATTTTGAGATAAAGGCCAGTGTGATCCAGATGCCACCTTCATTTTATGGCCTTAGTAATGAGGACCCATATCGTCATCTTGATGAATTCCTTGAGATTTGCTCGACAGTGCGAATCAATAACTTTGGAGATGATGCTATGAGATTGACTTTGTTTCCATTCTTGCTCAAAGATAAAGCCAAGCACTGGCTAAAATCTCTTGAGACGGTTCGTATTACTACTTGGGAAGGAATGCAACGCGAATTCCTCAAAAAGTACTTCCCAATTGGTAAAATGAATCAGTTTCGTAAAGCTATAACCAGTTTTTCTGAAATTGAGGGAGAACAGTTTCACGAGTCTTGGGAGAGATTGAAAGATCTTCTCCGCAAGTGTCCCCATCACCAGGTGTCTTGTTGGCAGTTGGTGCAGTATTTCTATGACGGGCTTACTAAGAAGCACCGTCAAATGGTTGATTCGTCTTGTGGGGGCACTTTTATGCTCAAGAGTGAGGATGAGGCATGGTCTCTATTTGAGACCTTGAGTGAAAACACGATGCATCATGCTTTGTCTTCACGGCTCGATAGGACTACATCTGTGTCTAGTGGTCCTAGGAAAGTAGGGTTTTCCGAAGTAGGGTCCGAGTTAGAATTGTATACCAAGGTTGACCAGTTGACTAGGAAGTTAGATCAATTCCTAGCCGATTCTTCGAGAAGTCCATTAGAAAGAGTGTGCGAGCTATGTGCTAGCCCTGCATATTGTGTTTCAGATTTTCTGGCAGCACCATTATATCCTGAATTCGTTCAGGAGCAGGTGAATGCTGCCCAAGGTTTCGCTAAACCCATGCTTGATTCATTTACACCATCGTACAACCCAGGTTGGCGAAACCAGTCCATTTCCCTATCCCATCAGCTCTCCCAGACACAGTAACCCTTCACAAGGTTACTCGCATCCCATTTTTCCACAGGTTCATCCCCTAGCCCAACCTGCTTATACTCAGCCTCATTCTCATGAGCCTTTATCTAGTCAATCCTTCCAAGATAGGATATTACAAGTTTTGAGCTCCCATACGCAGTCAATAGACAAGCTAGAGACTCAAATGGGACAGTTGCTTGAGACCTTCAGTAGGCAAAGCCAGGGGAACCCTCATAGTCAGTCTGTTGTCACATCCAAGGGAGAGGATTCCATGTCATTTGACTTGCATCCCACTGCTTCACATCATGAGCAAGTCAAATCTGATACATCCCTTCAGAGCGGGAAGGCGTATCAGACCATTCAGGAATCGACTCATGAGCCCCATATCACTTCTACTGACGAGTCAAATTTCATGATACCTCAGCAGAAGGGGAAATGCCCTCAGTTGTTACAGTCTTCACATAAAGCCCCATTTTCTAAGCCTTTAGGATCATCGATTTTTAGTAAGCAAGAGGTAAAAATGCAGAAGGTGCTTGACCAAGTCAAGCCAGATCATATTCACCGCTTGTCTGAAGTTGCATTCATTGATAGTCGATCGGTCCTAGACTCTCATTTCCTGACTAGTGTCTCAGATGAAACTAATCTCCATCCTTTATGTCGAGAGAGTCATGATACTACATTTAGAGGTAGACGAGATGGAAACACAGTGCGCAGTGTCACAGATGACACTCTTTTCTACATAGAGCCCGGTTGAGCAATACTTCATGTCCATTGATCTCATGGACGATGAAGGTTTTTCCAGGGATCCGTCTGGCTGGGGACGTGAAACTTAGCGCTTTATGGGAGGCAACCCATATTTTGTACAGTATTACATTCGTTGTTAGGATTTGTAGATTTTCGTTGGTTTTATTTTTCGTTTTCTATCTCTTTCTATGAGTTTTGTTGTAGATTTTCTTTGGTTTTTTTTTTGTTTTCTATCTTTTTCTATGAGTTTTATGTTTTGTCATGTATACATTACATTCATTACATTCATAGAACATGCATTTTTTTAATTCATGTCAAGTTGATTCTACTCTTTTCCCTCATTTATTTCCTCTCATGTGCATTCATGTAGTTTCATATAAGCATGGGGGAGTGTCACTGAGACAGTGTCATTCAAGCATGGGGGAGGGTGTAGTTTGCATACCTTGATATTTCTGTTTACGTTCTTGCACATGTTTACACATCTCTCATGAAAAGTAGATTTTTAAAGAAAGAGTTTGAACTTATATGAATGTTATTTCAAATCTTATGTTTTTAGAAGATTTTTAAGCCCCACGAAAAAAAAATTCTGACATAGATCTAAAAAATTATGGTTGTTTATGCGGATTTCGAAGAAATGATGATAAATACATATTAGAGTTTATTTTGAATCATAAATATGAATATGCACAGTTCTATTTTTGAAAAACTAAGCAAATGAACAAAAGCGTAAAATGAGCTCAAAAAGTGAAAAAGAAGAAGCATGCGTTAGGTTGTTTGGATAATTCCACAATCCTTAGTAGATGGAACTTAGATGTAAGTTGAAACTTTTAATTCCATTTCGAAAAGGAGAGTGGAAAACTTCGTGATCCTAAGTAGCTGAGAACAGATACAAGTTGAAATGTTTGACTCTCACGTTGCAAAGGTGAATGAAGGAAGTCACTTTTATGTCTGAGTTGATATCTTTTGGTATGCATTGAAAAAGTATAGAAGATGTTGACATTGCACAAGGCATAAAAGCAGACCACACGCAAGCTATAAGAGAAGAATGAATGCGCAAAAAGAAAAAGCGTGAAAAAATAAAAAAAATCGAGAAAAGAGCTGAAAAAGAAAGAAAAGTTCAGTGCTTAGAAGTGTGATTGAGAAAACCTGTGCAGAAAACATATGAGTGAGGATAAGTAAATAATAACTTGTTTTTATTGAATTTTTCAAGAATAAAACATAAATAATTGTGATATTTAGAAAAGTGAAAGAAATTTTTTTTCTGTGGTGATATATAAAAGATTCTAATTATATTGTGATTTTGAAATAACAGGAAATATTTGTGAAAATAAAATCTTTAATTACCTACTACTTATGAGGATGTGTAATATCTTGCATACATGACAGAGATGTTTGTGAGTAGCATCCCTGCAAACCCTCACGAGACCTTACTCGTCCACTGGGGTAACCCAGGGGTTGAAAGGGCTTGTTGTATGAGCTAAATGCAACCGTGATTCCTACGAAAGTGAGTTAGGTGATAGTTTGATTTCTTGCATTTTTTTAGTTTGCTCGAGGACTAGCAAAACATAAGCATGGGGGTATTTGATCATGCATATACTTTAGGGTTATTTCATATAAAAAATATGCATGATTTCATAAAAAAATGATTTAAAACCCAATTTTATGCTGGTTTTGAGTGAATGAGATAAAATGTATTAAAAAGAGAAAATGCTTGAAAATTAGTGTTATTTTGCAGTTTAATGAATATTTTAATGTTTGTCATTGTGAGTTCCTAAAAAAAAAATAAAAATTAGAGTTAAAAATAAAGTTAGTTAGTTAGTTTTAAAAATAAAGTTGAAATGAGGTTTAGTATTTTTTTTTAAGAAATAGTCTTTAGATTAAAATAGTTTTGAGGTTTTTAGCAAATAGAATTTCTTTAAACATTTTTTTTTATATTTTTGAACATAATAGAACAAACCATTACATGGTTTGTGATTTTAAAAACTGAAAAAAAATAATAACAAACCAGTTTAACCGGTTTGCATTTTTTTTAAAACTGAAAAAATCTGTTACAAACCGGTTCAAGACGGTTTTGGGTTTTTAAAACCCAAAAACGAAAAATCAAAAAAGGTCTTCACCATTTGCGCCAGACCCTTCTTCTTTCCCCTCTTTCCCTCCACCGTGTTTCTTCCCTCTTTCTTCTCCTTCTCCCTATCTCTATTCTCTTTTCCGGTGGAGGTGGCTACACAATCCGGCGACGGCGTGGTGGTGGAGGCCGCCATTTCTCCTCTAACTCCTCTGGTACGGTAAGTTTTTCAACTTCATCTACTTCTTCAACTTCTTATTCTTCCGATTCCTCATTTTTCTTATTCTTCTTCGTTTCTTTCAATTGAGTCCTGTTTTTGTTTCTGTGTGAAAAGAAAAAAAAAATAGATCGCATGTTTTTCTTCTTCTTTTTGATTTTCCTGTTTTAGTTTCAAGTTAGATTGAATGCATTGATCGATTAAGTTCCAGAAATCAGTCACCTAATCTCCAATCACTACTGCGATCAATCTGTATTTGACTGAATTCCTCTTATTTCTGTTTGAATCCAATGTTTGAGAGAATCTGATTTTTTATTTCATTGTGCCTGCTACAGACTGAGTGTTGGTCGATCATCTGGATCGATCAAACGTGCTTCACATTTCTGATCGAAAGTTCTGTTGTTCCGGTGATGAAATAATGGAGTCCGATCGAATGAATGTCCGATTTCAATCGATCAGACATCTGGATCATCTTTCATGTCATGTTTGATTTTATATTTCTGATTGTCATGTTTGTTATATTATAAAAATTGCCTAAGGTCTGGATTTATTCCCGTCTGATGAGCCCTATTTGAACGTGGATTGAATAATTGGTTTGAATCCAATCAATCAATGGTTGTAACATTCTGATCATCGAATTGAATGTCTGAGTTTTGATCAATTGTAGCTGATTTCTGACAAGTAGTATTTGAATGCTGATTGATTGCACTCAGGAATTTTGGATTAAAGTTTTGGATCGATTTGATTTCTGATTTCGGGACTGTAGTTGAGATATCCTCTGGGTATTGTGTACAAAGTTAACTGATTTTCCTGTTTTCTAATTTGTTTAATTTCCTGTTTGTTTTCTGCTGAATTCTTGCTTGATTCCTGCATATTTCCTGTTCCTTCATGTTGTAACTGTTATCATAGTTAGTTAGTAGTAGATTTAATTAGAAGTTATTTTCAGTTAAATTTGTCATTAGATTTCTTTCTTTTCATCTTGCATTGTTTCTAGCATCTAATTAGTTTTTTTTTAGTATAGTTTTACTTCTATCTCTGGTACTGCTCGTGTTCATTTGATTTATGCAGGATCGCAGAGGAGTGGAGCGAAAGCGCTACGTGACACGAAAGCGTAAGAGTAGAAGCTTTTTGTTTTCAGTTTAGAGTTAGAAATTTAATTCTGGGTTTGTAAATATTGCTTTTTATGCCCTCTGCGAAGGGTATTCATTTTTTGTAATAGTTAGTTGTTCTTATTGTCTAGCACATTTTAGACATCAAATTTTTACCTTTCTTGAACATTTTATATTTTAATAATACAGCAATAAAGAATAGTTTAGATTTGTATGCTTGAATACGAAATATTCCCGTTCCCTGAGTTCGATCCGGTCTCATCCACTAGTGAGAACCGGTTTTTATTATTTGATGTCTGGTTTTCACATGTTTTACATATAAAAATCTTTTCAAAATTACAACGATTTAAAAGAAGACATCAAATTTTTGGCGCCGTTGCCGGGGAACGGCGTAATATTAGTATTCACTTTATTGCCTATTGTTTGTTTGCATTTAGGTTTAGAACCACATATGTGCATATCGTAGAGACGAGCTTACTTTTCTGCACAGCCTACCTACTAGGATCTCCTTAGAGGTGACTGTGTACGATTGGTACCGTACACTTAGATTTCATATTTCTTTTGCATAATCTTTGTTGTGTGCAACTGCGTGGTGTTTGTTTAGTTTTATTGTTTTTAGTTTACTCGCTTTGTGGTTTGCGTGGTTTGGCCGCTTAGTGCGTTAGTTAGGTAGAAAACCCAAAGTTAAGACATGTGCTACACTAGTTTACTCCAAGGTGTACGCAATGGCTGACGATCATCATTTGATCCATCCTTTGAGGGAGTACTTCATGCCAAATACATATACTTCCGCCTCCTGCATCACGAGACCTGATGTAGAGGCGAGCCATTTTGAGATAAAGGCCAGTGTGATCCAGATGCCACCTTCATTTTATGGCCTTAGTAATGAGGACCCATATCGTCATCTTGATGAATTCCTTGAGATTTGCTCGACAGTGCGAATCAATAACTTTGGAGATGATGCTATAAGGTTGACTTTGTTTCCATTCTTGCTCAAAGATAAAGCCAAGCACTGGCTAAAATCTCTTGAGACGGTTCGTATTACTACTTGGGAAGGAATGCAGCGCGAATTCCTCAAAAAGTACTTCCCAATTGGTAAAATGAATCAGTTTCGTAAAGCTATAACCAGTTTTTCTGAAATTGAGGGAGAACAGTTTCACGAGTCTTGGGAGAGATTGAAAGATCTTCTCCGCAAGTGTCTCCATCACCAGGTGTCTTGTTGGCAGTTGGTGCAGTATTTCTATGACGGGCTTACTAAGAAGCACCGTCAAATGGTTGATTCGTCTTGTGGGGGCACTTTTATGCTCAAGAGTGAGGATGAGGCATGGTCTCTATTTGAGACCTTGAGTGAAAACACGATGCATCATGCTTTGTCTTCACGGCTCGATAGGACTACATCTGTGTCTAGTGGTCCTAGGAAAGTAGGGATTTCCGAAGTAGGGTCTGAGTTAGAATTGTATACCAAGGTTGACCAGTTGACTAGGAAGTTAGATCAATTCCTAGCCGATTCTTCGAGAAGTCCATTAGAAAGAGTGTGCGAGCTAGCCCTGCACATTGTGTTTCAGATTTTTTGGCAGCACCATTATATCCTGAATTCGTTCAGGAGCAGGTGAATGCTGCCCAAGGTTTCGCTAAACCCATGCTTGATTCATTTACACCATCGTACAACCCAGGTTGGCGAAACCAGTCCATTTCCCCATCCCATCAGCTCTCCCAGACACAGTAACCCTTCACAAGGTTACTCGCATCCCATTTTTCCACAGGTTCATCCCATAGCCCAACCTTTTTATACTCAGCCTCATTCTCATGAGCCTTTATCTAGTCAATCCTTCCAAGATAGGATATTACAAGTTTTGAGCTCCCATACGCAGTCAATAGACAAGCTAGAGACTCAAATGGGACAGTTGCTTGAGACCTTCAGTAGGCAAAGCCAGGGGAACCCTCATAGTCAGTCTGTTGTCACATCCAAGGGAGAGGATTCCATGTCATTTGACTTGCATCCCACTGCTTCACATCATGAGCAAGTCAAATCTGATACATCCCTTCAGAGCGGGAAGGCGTATCAGACCATTCAGGAATCGACTCATGAGCCCCATATCACTTCTACTGACGAGTCAAATTTCATGATACCTCAGCAGAAGGGGAAATGCCCTCAGTTGTTACAGTCTTCACATAAAGCCCCATTTTCTAAGCCTTTAGGATCATCGATTTTTAGTAAGCAAGAGGTAAAAATGCAGAAGGTGCTTGACCAAGTCAAGCCAGATCATATTCACCGCTTGTCTGAAGTTGCATTCATTGATAGTCGATCGGTCCTAGACTCTCATTTCCTGACTAGTGTCTCAGATGAAACTAATCTCCATCCTTTATGTCGAGAGAGTCATGATACTACATTTAGAGGTAGACGAGATGGAAACACAGTGCGCAGTGTCACAGATGACACTCTTTTCTACATAGAGCCCGGTTGAGCGATACTTCATGTCCATTGATCTCATGGACGATGAACGTTTTTTCAGGGATCCGTCTGGCTGGGGATGTGAAACTTAGCGCTTTATGGGAGGCAACCCATATTTTGTACAGTATTACATTCGTTGTTAGGATTTGTAGATTTTCGTTGGTTTTATTTTTCGTTTTCTATCTCTTTCTATGAGTTTTGTTGTAGATTTTCTTTGGTTTTATTTTTTGTTTTCTATCTTTTTCTATGAGTTTTATGTTTTGTCATGTATACATTACATTCATTACATTCATAGAACATGCATTTTTTTAATTCATGTCAAGTTGATTCTACTCTTTTCCCTCATTTATTTCCTCTCATGTGCATTCACGTAGTTTCATATAAGCATGGGGGAGTGTCACTGAGACAGTGTCATTCAAGCATGGGGGAGGGTGTAGTTTGCATACCTTGATATTTCTGTTTACGTTCTTGCACATGTTTACACATCTCTCATGAAAAGTAGATTTTTAAAGAAAGAGTTTGAACTTATATGAATGTTATTTCAAATCTTATGTTTTTAGAAGATTTTTAAGCCCCACGAAAAAAAAAAATTCTGACATAGATCTAAAAAATTATGGTTGTTTATGCGGATTTCGAAGAAATGATGATAAATACATATTAGAGTTTATTTTGAATCATAAATATGAATATGCACAGTTCTATTTTTGAAAAACTAAGCAAATGAACAAAAGCGTAAAATGAGCTCAAAAAGTGAAAAAGAAGAAGCATGCGTTAGGTTGTTTGGATAATTCCACAATCCGTAGTAGATGGAACTTAGATGTAAGTTGAAACTTTTAATTCCATTTCGAAAAGGAGAGTGGAAAACTTCGTGATCCTAAGTAGCTGAGAACAGATACAAGTTGAAATGTTTGACTCTCACGTTACAAAGGTGAATGAAGGAAGTCACTTTTATGTCTTAGTTGATATCTTTTGGTATGCATTGAAAAAGTATAGAAGATGTTGACATTGCACAAGGCATAAAAGCAGACCACACGCAAGCTATAAGAGAAGAATGAATGCGCAAAAAGAAAAAGCGTGAAAAAATGAAAAAAATCGAGAAAAGAGCTGAAAAAGAAAGAAAAGTTCAGTGCTTAGAAGTGTGATTGAGAAAACCTGTGCAGAAAACATATGAGTGAGGATAAGTAAATAATAACTTGTTTTTATTGAATTTTTCAAGAATAAAACATAAAAAATTGTGATATTTAGAAAAGTGAAAGAAATTTTTTTTCTGTGGTGATATATAAAAGATTCTAATTATATTGTGATTTTGAAATAACAGGAAATATTTGTGAAAATAAAATCTTTAATTACCTACTACTTATGAGGATGTGTAATATCTTGCATACATGACAGAGATGTTTGTGGGTAGCATCCCTGCAAACCCTCACGAGACCTTACTCGTCCACTGGGGTAACCCAGGGGTTGAAAGGGCTTGTTGTATGAGCTAAATGCAACCGTGATTCCTACGAAAGTGAGTTAGGTGATAGTTTAATTTCTTGCATTTTTTTAGTTTGCTCGAGGACTAGCAAAACATAAGCATGGGGGTATTTGATCATGCATATACTTTAGGGTTATTTCATATAAAAAATATGCATGATTTCATAAAAAATTGATTTAAAACCCAATTTTATGCTGATTTTGAGTGTATGAGATAAAATGAATTAAAAAGAGAAAATGCTTGAAAATTAGTGTTATTTTGCAATTTAATGAATATTTTAATGTTTGTCATTGTGAGTTCCTAAAAATAAAATAAAAATTACAGTTAAAAATAAAGTTAGTTAGTTAGTTTTAAAAATAAAATTGAAATGAGGTTTAGTATTTTTTTTTAAGAAATAGTCTTTAGATTAAAATAGTTTTGAGGTTTTTAGCAAATAGAATTTCTTTAAACATTTTTTTTTATATTTTTGAACATAATAGAACAAACCATTACATGGTTTGTGATTTTAAAAACTGAAAAAAAATAATAACAAACCGGTTTAACCGGTTTGCATTTTTTTTAAAACTGAAAAAATCTGTTACAAACCGGTTCAAGACGGTTTGGGGTTTTTAAACCCAAAAACGAAAAATCAAAAAAGGTCTTCACCATTTGCGCCAGACCCTTCTTCTTTCCCCTCTTTCCCTCCACCGTGTTTCTTCCCTCTTTCTTCTCCTTCTCCCTATCTCTATTCTCTTTTCCGGTGGAGGTGGCTACACAATCCGGCGACGGCGTGGTGGTGGAGGCCGCCATTTCTCCTCTAACCCCTCTGGTACGGTAAGTTTTTCAACTTCATCTACTTCTTCAACTTCTTATTCTTCCGATTCCTCATTTTTCTTATTCTTCTTTGTTTCTTTCAATTGAGTCCTGTTTTTGTTTCTGTGTGAAAAAAAAAAATAGATCGCATGTTTTTCTTCTTCTTTCTGATTTTCCTATTTTAGTTTCAAGTTAGATTGAATGTATTGATCGATTAAGTTCCAGAAATCAGTCACCTAATCTCCAATCACAACTGCGATCAATCTGTATTTGATTGAATTCCTCTTATTTCTGGTTGAATCCAATGTTTGAGAGAATCTGATTTTTTATTTCATTGTGCCTGCTACAGACTGAGTGTTGGTCGATCATCTGGATCGATCAAACGTGCTTCACATTTCTGATCGAAAGTTCTGTTGTTCCGGTGATGAAATAATGGAGTCCGATCGAATGAATGTCTGATTTCAATCGATCGGACATCTGGATCATCTTTCATGTCCTGTTTGATTTTATATTTCTGATTGTCATGTTTGTTATATTATAAAAATTGCCTAAGGTCTGGATTTATTCCCGTCTGATGAGCCCTATTTGAACGTGGATTGAATAATTGGTTTGAATCCAATCAATCAATGGTTGTAACATTCTGATCATCGAATTGAATGTCTGAGTTTTGATCAATTGTAGCTGATTTCCGACAAGTAGTATTTGAATGCTGATTGATTGCACTCAGGAATTTTGGATTAAAGTTTTGGATCGATTTGATTTCTGATTTCGGGACTGTAGTTGAGATATCCTCTGGGTATTGTGTACAAAGTTAACTGATTTTCCTGTTTTCTAATTTGTTTAATTTCCTGTTTGTTTTCTGCTGAATTCTTGCTTGATTCCTGCATATTTCCTGTTCCTTCATGTTGTAACTGTTATCATAGTTAGTTAGTAGTAGATTTAATTAGAAGTTATTTTCAGTTAAAATTGTCATTAGATTTCTTTCTTTTCATCTTGCATTGTTTCTAGCATCTAATTAGTTTTTTTTTTAGTATAGTTTTACTTCTATCTCTGGTACTGCTCGTGTTCATTTGATTTATGCAGGATCGCAGAGGAGTGGAGCGAAAGCGCTACGTGACACGAAAGCGTAAGAGTAGAAGCTTTTTGTTTTCAGTTTAGAGTTAGAAATTTAATTCTGGGTTTGTAAATATTGCTTTTTATGCCCTCTGCGAAGGGTATTCATTTTTTGTAATAGTTAGTTGTTCTTATTGTCTAGCACATTTTAGACATCAAATTTTTACCTTTCTTGAACATTTTATATTTTAATAATACAGCAATAAAGAATAGTTTAGATTTGTATGCTTGAATACGAAATATTCCCGTTCCCTGAGTTCGATCCGGTCTCATCCACTAGTGAGAACCGGTTTTTATTATTTGATGTCTGGTTTTCACATGTTTTACATATAAAAATCTTTTCAAAATTACAACGATTTAAAAGAAGACATCAAATTTTTGGCGCCGTTGCCGGGGAACGGCGTAATATTAGTATTCACTTTATTGCCTATTGTTTGTTTGCATTTAGGTTTAGAACCACATATGTGCATATCGTAGAGACGAGCTTACTTTTCTGCACAGCCTACCTACTAGGATCTCCTTAGAGGTGACTGTGTACGATTGGTACCGTACACTTAGATTTCATATTTCTTTTGCATAATCTTTGTTGTGTGCAACTGCGTGGTGTTTGTTTAGTTTTATTGTTTTTAGTTTACTCGCTTTGTGGTTTGCGTGGTTTGGCCGCTTAGTGCGTTAGTTAGGTAGAAAACCCAAAGTTAAGACATGTGCTACACTAGTTTACTCCAAGGTGTACGCAATGGCTGACGATCATCATTTGATCCATCCTTTGAGGGAGTACTTCATGCCAAATACATATACTTCCGCCTCCTGCATCACGAGACCTGATGTAGAGGCGAGCCATTTTGAGATAAAGGCCAGTGTGATCCAGATGCCACCTTCATTTTATGGCCTTAGTAATGAGGACCCATATCGTCATCTTGATGAATTCCTTGAGATTTGCTCGACAGTGCGAATCAATAACTTTGGAGATGATGCTATAAGGTTGACTTTGTTTCCATTCTTGCTCAAAGATAAAGCCAAGCACTGGCTAAAATCTCTTGAGACGGTTCGTATTACTACTTGGGACGGAATGCAGCGCGAATTCCTCAAAAAGTACTTCCCAATTGGTAAAATGAATCAGTTTCGTAAAGCTATAACCAGTTTTTCTGAAATTGAGGGAGAACAGTTTCACGAGTCTTGGGAGAGATTGAAAGATCTTCTCCGCAAGTGTCTCCATCACCAGGTGTCTTGTTGGCAGTTGGTGCAGTATTTCTATGACGGGCTTACTAAGAAGCACCGTCAAATGGTTGATTCGTCTTGTGGGGGCACTTTTATGCTCAAGAGTGAGGATGAGGCATGGTCTCTATTTGAGACCTTGAGTGAAAACACGATGCATCATGCTTTGTCTTCACGGCTCGATAGGACTACATCTGTGTCTAGTGGTCCTAGGAAAGTAGGGATTTCCGAAGTAGGGTCTGAGTTAGAATTGTATACCAAGGTTGACCAGTTGACTAGGAAGTTAGATCAATTCCTAGCCGATTCTTCGAGAAGTCCATTAGAAAGAGTGTGCGAGCTATGTGCTAGCCCTGCACATTGTGTTTCAGATTTTTTGGCAGCACCATTATATCCTGAATTCGTTCAGGAGCAGGTGAATGCTGCCCAAGGTTTCGCTAAACCCATGCTTGATTCATTTACACCATCGTACAACCCAGGTTGGCGAAACCAGTCCATTTCCCCATCCCATCAGCTCTCCCAGACACAGTAACCCTTCACAAGGTTACTCGCATCCCATTTTTCCACAGGTTCATCCCATAGCCCAACCTTTTTATACTCAGCCTCATTCTCATGAGCCTTTATCTAGTCAATCCTTCCAAGATAGGATATTACAAGTTTTGAGCTCCCATACGCAGTCAATAGACAAGCTAGAGACTCAAATGGGACAGTTGCTTGAGACCTTCAGTAGGCAAAGCCAGGGGAACCCTCATAGTCAGTCTGTTGTCACATCCAAGGGAGAGGATTCCATGTCATTTGACTTGCATCCCACTGCTTCACATCATGAGCAAGTCAAATCTGATACATCCCTTCAGAGCGGGAAGGCGTATCAGACCATTCAGGAATCGACTCATGAGCCCCATATCACTTCTACTGACGAGTCAAATTTCATGATACCTCAGCAGAAGGGGAAATGCCCTCAGTTGTTACAGTCTTCACATAAAGCCCCATTTTCTAAGCCTTTAGGATCATCGATTTTTAGTAAGCAAGAGGTAAAAATGCAGAAGGTGCTTGACCAAGTCAAGCCAGATCATATTCACCGCTTGTCTGAAGTTGCATTCATTGATAGTCGATCGGTCCTAGACTCTCATTTCCTGACTAGTGTCTCAGATGAAACTAATCTCCATCCTTTATGTCGAGAGAGTCATGATACTACATTTAGAGGTAGACGAGATGGAAACACAGTGCGCAGTGTCACAGATGACACTCTTTTCTACATAGAGCCCGGTTGAGCGATACTTCATGTCCATTGATCTCATGGACGATGAACGTTTTTTCAGGGATCCGTCTGGCTGGGGATGTGAAACTTAGCGCTTTATGGGAGGCAACCCATATTTTGTACAGTATTACATTCGTTGTTAGGATTTGTAGATTTTCGTTGGTTTTATTTTTCGTTTTCTATCTCTTTCTATGAGTTTTGTTGTAGATTTTCTTTGGTTTTATTTTTTGTTTTCTATCTTTTTCTATGAGTTTTATGTTTTGTCATGTATACATTACATTCATTACATTCATAGAACATGCATTTTTTTAATTCATGTCAAGTTGATTCTACTCTTTTCCCTCATTTATTTCCTCTCATGTGCATTCACGTAGTTTCATATAAGCATGGGGGAGTGTCACTGAGACAGTGTCATTCAAGCATGGGAGAGGGTGTAGTTTGCATACCTTGATATTTCTGTTTACGTTCTTGCACATGTTTACACATCTCTCATGAAAAGTAGATTTTTAAAGAAAGAGTTTGAACTTATATGAATGTTATTTCAAATCTTATGTTTTTAGAAGATTTTTAAGCCCCACGAAAAAAAAAAATTCTGACATAGATCTAAAAAATTATGGTTGTTTATGCGGATTTCGAAGAAATGATGATAAATACATATTAGAGTTTATTTTGAATCATAAATATGAATATGCACAGTTCTATTTTTGAAAAACTAAGCAAATGAACAAAAGCGTAAAATGAGCTCAAAAAGTGAAAAAGAAGAAGCATGCGTTAGGTTGTTTGGATAATTCCACAATCCGTAGTAGATGGAACTTAGATGTAAGTTGAAACTTTTAATTCCATTTCGAAAAGGAGAGTGGAAAACTTCGTGATCCTAAGTAGCTGAGAACAGATACAAGTTGAAATGTTTGACTCTCACGTTACAAAGGTGAATGAAGGAAGTCACTTTTATGTCTTAGTTGATATCTTTTGGTATGCATTGAAAAAGTATAGAAGATGTTGACATTGCACAAGGCATAAAAGCAGACCACACGCAAGCTATAAGAGAAGAATGAATGCGCAAAAAGAAAAAGCGTGAAAAAATGAAAAAAATCGAGAAAAGAGCTGAAAAAGAAAGAAAAGTTCAGTGCTTAGAAGTGTGATTGAGAAAACCTGTGCAGAAAACATATGAGTGAGGATAAGTAAATAATAACTTGTTTTTATTGAATTTTTCAAGAATAAAACATAAATAATTGTGATATTTAGAAAAGTGAAAGAATTTTTTTTTCTGTGGTGATATATAAAAGATTCTAATTATATTGTGATTTTGAAATAACAGGAAATATTTGTGAAAATAAAATCTTTAATTACCTACTACTTATGAGGATGTGTAATATCTTGCATACATGACAGAGATGTTTGTGGGTTGCATCCCTGCAAACCCTCACGAGACCTTACTCGTCCACTGGGGTAACCCAGGGGTTGAAAGGGCTTGTTGTATGAGCTAAATGCAACCGTGATTCCTACGAAAGTGAGTTAGGTGATAGTTTAATTTCTTGCATTTTTTTAGTTTGCTCGAGGACTAGCAAAACATAAGCATGGGGGTATTTGATCATGCATATACTTTAGGGTTATTTCATATAAAAAATATGCATGATTTCATAAAAAATTGATTTAAAACCCAATTTTATGCTGGTTTTGAGTGTATGAGATAAAATGAATTAAAAAGAGAAAATGCTTGAAAATTAGTGTTATTTTGCAATTTAATGAATATTTTAATGTTTGTCATTGTGAGTTCCTAAAAATAAAATAAAAATTACAGTTAAAAATAAAGTTAGTTAGTTAGTTTTAAAAATAAAATTGAAATGAGGTTTAGTATTTTTTTTTAAGAAATAGTCTTTAGATTAAAATAGTTTTGAGGTTTTTAGCAAATAGAATTTCTTTAAACATTTTTTTTTATATTTTTGAACATAATAGAACAAACCATTACATGGTTTGTGATTTTAAAAACTGAAAAAAAATAATAACAAACCGGTTTAACCGGTTTGCATTTTTTTTAAAACTGAAAAAATCTGTTACAAACCGGTTCAAGACGGTTTGGGGTTTTTAAACCCAAAAACGAAAAATCAAAAAAGGTCTTCACCATTTGCGCCAGACCCTTCTTCTTTCCCCTCTTTCCCTCCACCGTGTTTCTTCCCTCTTTCTTCTCCTTCTCCCTATCTCTATTCTCTTTTCCGGTGGAGGTGGCTACACAATCCGGCGACGGCGTGGTGGTGGAGGCCGCCATTTCTCCTCTAACCCCTCTGGTACGGTAAGTTTTTCAACTTCATCTACTTCTTCAACTTCTTATTCTTCCGATTCCTCATTTTTCTTATTCTTCTTCGTTTCTTTCAATTGAGTCCTGTTTTTGTTTCTGTGTGAAAAAAAAAAAAATAGATCGCATGTTTTTCTTCTTCTTTTTGATTTTCCTATTTTAGTTTCAAGTTAGATTGAATGTATTGATCGATTAAGTTCCAGAAATCAGTCACCTAATCTCCAATCACAACTGCGATCAATCTGTATTTGATTGAATTCCTCTTATTTCTGGTTGAATCCAATGTTTGAGAGAATCTGATTTTTTATTTCATTGTGCCTGCTACAGACTGAGTGTTGGTCGATCATCTGAATCGATCAAACGTGCTTCACATTTCTGATCGAAAGTTCTGTTGTTCCGGTGATGAAATAATGGAGTCCGATCGAATGAATGTCTGATTTCAATCGATCGGACATCTGGATCATCTTTCATGTCCTGTTTGATTTTATATTTCTGATTGTCATGTTTGTTATATTATAAAAATTGCCTAAGGTCTGGATTTATTCCCGTCTGATGAGCCCTATTTGAACGTGGATTGAATAATTGGTTTGAATCCAATCAATCAATGGTTGTAACATTCTGATCATCGAATTGAATGTCTGAGTTTTGATCAATTGTAGCTGATTTCCGACAAGTAGTATTTGAATGCTGATTGATTGCACTCAGGAATTTTGGATTAAAGTTTTGGATCGATTTGATTTTTGATTTCGGGACTGTAGTTGAGATATCCTCTGGGTATTGTGTACAAAGTTAACTGATTTTCCTGTTTTCTAATTTGTTTAATTTCCTGTTTGTTTTCTGCTGAATTCTTGCTTGATTCCTGCATATTTCCTGTTCCTTCATGTTGTAACTGTTATCATAGTTAGTTAGTAGTAGATTTAATTAGAAGTTATTTTCAGTTAAAATTGTCATTAGATTTCTTTCTTTTCATCTTGCATTGTTTCTAGCATCTAATTAGTTTTTTTTTAGTATAGTTTTACTTCTATCTCTGGTACTGCTCGTGTTCATTTGATTTATGCAGGATCGCAGAGGAGTGGAGCGAAAGCGCTACGTGACACGAAAGCGTAAGAGTAGAAGCTTTTTGTTTTCAGTTTAGAGTTAGAAATTTAATTCTGGGTTTGTAAATATTGCTTTTTATGCCCTCTGCGAAGGGTATTCATTTTTTGTAATAGTTAGTTGTTCTTATTGTCTAGCACATTTTAGACATCAAATTTTTACCTTTCTTGAACATTTTATATTTTAATAATACAGCAATAAAGAATAGTTTAGATTTGTATGCTTGAATACGAAATATTCCCGTTCCCTGAGTTCGATCCGGTCTCATCCACTAGTGAGAACCGGTTTTTATTATTTGATGTCTGGTTTTCACATGTTTTACATATAAAAATCTTTTCAAAATTACAACGATTTAAAAGAAGACATCAAATTTTTGGCGCCGTTGCCGGGGAACGTCGTAATATTAGTATTCACTTTATTGCCTATTGTTTGTTTGCATTTAGGTTTAGAACCACGTATGTGCATATCGTAGAGACGAGCTTACTTTTCTGCACAGCCTACCTACTAGGATCTCCTTAGAGGTGACTGTGTACGATTGGTACCGTACACTTAGATTTCATATTTCTTTTGCATAATCTTTGTTGTGTGCAACTGCGTGGTGTTTGTTTAGTTTTATTGTTTTTAGTTTACTCGCTTTGTGGTTTGCGTGGTTTGGCCGCTTAGTGCGTTAGTTAGGTAGAAAACCCAAAGTTAAGACATGTGCTACACTAGTCTACTCCAAGGTGTACGCAATGGCTGACGATCATCATTTGATCCATCCTTTGAGGGAGTACTTCATGCCAAATACATATACTTCCGCCTCCTGCATCACGAGACCTGATGTAGAGGCGAGCCATTTTGAGATAAAGGCCAGTGTGATCCAGATGCCACCTTCATTTTATGGCCTTAGTAATGAGGACCCATATCGTCATCTTGATGAATTCCTTGAGATTTGCTCGACAGTAAGAATCAATAACTTTGGAGATGATGCTATGAGGTTGACTTTGTTTCCATTCTTGCTCAAAGATAAAGCCAAGCACTGGCTAAAATCTCTTGAGACGGTTCGTATTACTACTTGGGAAGGAATGCAGCGCGAATTCCTCAAAAAGTACTTCCCAATTGGTAAAATGAATCAGTTTCGTAAAGCTATAACCAGTTTTTTCTGAAATTGAGGGAGAACAGTTTCACGAGTCTTGGGAGAGATTGAAAGATCTTCTCCGCAAGTGTCCCCATCACCAGGAGTCTTGTTGGCAGTTGGTGCAGTATTTCTATGACGGGCTTACTAAGAAGCACCGTCAAATGGTTGATTCGTCTTGTGGGGGCACTTTTATGCTCAAGAGTGAGGATGAGGCATGGTCTCTATTTGAGACCTTGAGTGAAAACACGATGCATCATGCTTTGTCTTCACGGCTCGATAGGACTACATCTGTGTCTAGTGGTCCTAGGAAAGTAGGGATTTCCGAAGTTGGGTCCGAGTTAGAATTGTATACCAAGGTTGACCAGTTGACTAGGAAGTTAGATCAATTCCTAGCCGATTCTTCGAGAAGTCCATTAGAAAGAGTGTGCGAGCTATGTGCTAGCCCTGCACATTGTGTTTCAGATTTTCTGGCAGCACCATTATATCCTGAATTCGTTCAGGAGCAGGTGAGTGCTGCCCAAGGTTTCGCTAAACCCATGCTTGATTCATTTACACCATCGTACAACCCAGGTTGGCGAAACCAGTCCATTTCCCCATCCCATCAGCTCTCCCAGACACAGTAACCCTTCACAAGGTTACTCGCATCCCATTTTTCCACAGGTTCATCCCCTAGACCAACGTGCTTATACTCAGCCTCATTCTCATGAGCCTTTATCTAGTCAATCCTACCAAGATAGGATATTACAAGTTTTGAGCTCCCATACGCAGTCAATAGACAAGCTAGAGACTCAAATGGGACAGTTGCTTGAGACCTTCAGTAGGCAAAGCCAGGGGAACCCTCATAGTCAGTCTGTTGTCACATCCAAGGGAGAGGATTCCATGTCATTTGACTTGCATCCCACTGCTTCACATCATGAGCAAGTCAAATCTGATACATCCCTTCAGAGCGGGAAGGCGTATCAGACCATTCAGGAATCGACTCATGAGCCCCATATCACTTCTACTGACGAGTCAAATTTCATGATACCTCAGCAGAAGGGGAAATGCCCTCAGTTGTTACAGTCTTCACATAAAGCCCCATTTTCTAAGCCTTTAGGATCATCGATTTTTAGTAAGCAAGAGGTAAAAATGCAGAAGGTGCTTGACCAAGTCAAGCCAGATCATATTCACCGCTTGTCTGAAGTTGCATTCATTGATAGTCGATCGGTCCTAGACTCTCATTTCCTGACTAGTGTCTCAGATGAAACTAATCTCCATCCTTTATGTCGAGAGAGTCATGATACTACATTTAGAGGTAGACGAGATGGAAACACAGTGCGCAGTGTCACAGATGACACTCTTTTCTACATAGAGCCCGGTTGAGCGATACTTCATGTCCATTGATCTCATGGACGATGAAGGTTTTTCCAGGGATCCGTCTGGCTGGGGACGTGAAACTTAGCGCTTTATGGGAGGCAACCCATATTTTGTACAGTATTACATTCGTTGTTAGGATTTGTAGATTTTCGTTGGTTTTATTTTTCGTTTTCTATCTCTTTCTATGAGTTTTGTTGTAGATTTTCTTTGGTTTTATTTTTTGTTTTCTATCTTTTTCTATGAGTTTTATGTTTTGTCATGTATACATTACATTCATTACATTCATAGAACATGCATTTTTTTAATTCATGTCAAGTTGATTCGACTCTTTTCCCTCATTTATTTCCTCTCATGTGCATTCACGTAGTTTCATATAAGCATGGGGGAGTGTCACTGAGACAGTGTCATTCAAGCATGGGGGAGGGTGTAGTTTGCACACCTTGATATTTCTGTTTACGTTCTTGCACATGTTTACACATCTCTTATGAAAAGTAGATTTTTAAAGAAAGAGTTTGAACTTATATGAATGTTATTTCAAATCTTATGTTTTTAGAAGATTTTTAAGCCCCACGGAAAAAAAAAAATTCTGACATAGATCTAAAAAATTATGGTTGTTTATGCGGATTTCGAAGAAATGATGATAAATACATATTAGAGTTTATTTTGAATCATAAATATGAATATGCACAGTTCTATTTTTGAAAAACTAAGCAAATGAACAAAAGCGTAAAATGAGCTCAAAAAGTGAAAAAGAAGAAGCATGCGTTAGGTTGTTTGGATAATTCCACAATCCGTAGTAGATGGAACTTAGATGTAAGTTGAAACTTTTAATTCCATTTCGAAAAGGAGAGTGGAAAACTTCGTGATCCTAAGTAGCTGAGAACAGATACAAGTTGAAATGTTTGACTCTCACGTTGCAAAGGTGAATGAAGGAAGTCACTTTTATGTCTTAGTTGATATCTTTTGGTATGCATTGAAAAAGTATAGAAGATGTTGACATTGCACAAGGCATAAAAGCAGACCACACGCAAGCTATAAGAGAAGAATGAATGCGCAAAAAGAAAAAGCGTGAAAAAATGAAAAAAATCGAGAAAAGAGCTGAAAAAGAAAGAAAAGTTCAGTGCTTAGAAGTGTGATTGAGAAAACCTGTGCAGAAAACATATGAGTGAGGATAAGTAAATAATAACTTGTTTTTATTGAATTTTTCAAGAATAAAACATAAATAATTGTGATATTTAGAAAAGTGAAAGAAATTTTTTTTCTGTGGTGATATATAAAAGATTCTAATTATATTGTGATTTTGAAATAACAGGAAATATTTGTGAAAATAAAATCTTTAATTACCTACTACTTATGAGGATGTGTAATATCTTGCATACATGACAGAGATGTTTGTGGGTAGCATCCCTGCAAACCCTCACGAGACCTTACTCGTCCACTGGGGTAACCCAGGGGTTGAAAGGGCTTGTTGTATGAGCTAAATGCAACCGTGATTCCTACGAAAGTGAGTTAGGTGATAGTTTAATTTCTTGCATTTTTTTAGTTTGCTCGAGGACTAGCAAAACATAAGCATGGGGGTATTTGATCATGCATATACTTTAGGGTTATTTCATATAAAAAATATGCATGATTTCATAAAAAATTGATTTAAAACCCAATTTTATGCTGGTTTTGAGTGTATGAGATAAAATGAATTAAAAAGAGAAAATGCTTGAAAATTAGTGTTATTTTGCAATTTAATGAATATTTTAATGTTTGTCATTGTGAGTTCCTAAAAATAAAATAAAAATTACAGTTAAAAATAAAGTTAGTTAGTTAGTTTTAAAAATAAAATTGAAATGAGGTTTAGTATTTTTTTTTAAGAAATAGTCTTTAGATTAAAATAGTTTTGAGGTTTTTAGCAAATAGAATTTCTTTAAACATTTTTTTTTATATTTTTGAACATAATAGAACAAACCATTACATGGTTTGTGATTTTAAAAACTGAAAAAAAATAATAACAAACCGGTTTAACCGGTTTGCATTTTTTTTAAAACTGAAAAAATTTGTTACAAACCGGTTCAAGACGGTTTGGGGTTTTTAAACCCAAAAACGAAAAATCAAAAAAGGTCTTCACCATTTGCGCCAGACCCTTCTTCTTTCCCCTCTTTCCCTCCACCGTGTTTCTTCCCTCTTTCTTCTCCTTCTCCCTATCTCTATTCTCTTTTCCGGTGGAGGTGGCTACACAATCCGGCGACGGCGTGGTGGTGGAGGCCGCCATTTCTCCTCTAACCCCTCTGGTACGGTAAGTTTTTCAACTTCATCTACTTCTTCAACTTCTTATTCTTCCGATTCCTCATTTTTCTTATTCTTCTTCGTTTCTTTCAATTGAGTCCTGTTTTTGTTTCTGTGTGAAAAAAAAAAAAATAGATCGCATGTTTTTCTTCTTCTTTTTGATTTTCCTATTTTAGTTTCAAGTTAGATTGAATGTATTGATCGATTAAGTTCCAGAAATCAGTCACCTAATCTCCAATCACAACTGCGATCAATCTGTATTTGATTGAATTCCTCTTATTTCTGTTTGAATCCAATGTTTGAGAGAATCTGATTTTTTATTTCATTGTGCCTGCTACAGACTGAGTGTTGGTCGATCATCTGGATCGATCAAACGTGCTTCACATTTCTGATCGAAAGTTCTGTTGTTCCGGTGATGAAATAATGGAGTCCGATCGAATGAATGTCTGATTTCAATCGATCGGACATCTGGATCATCTTTCATGTCCTGTTTGATTTTATATTTCTGATTGTCATGTTTGTTATATTATAAAAATTGCCTAAGGTCTGGATTTATTCCCGTCTGATGAGCCCTATTTGAACATGGATTGAATAAATGGTTTGAATCCAATCAATCAATGGTTGTAACATTCTGATCATCGAATTGAATGTCTGAGTTTTGATCAATTGTAGCTGATTTCCGACAAGTAGTATTTGAATGCTGATTGATTGCACTCAGGAATTTTGGATTAAAGTTTTGGATCGATTTGATTTCTGATTTCGGGACTGTAGTTGAGATATCCTCTGGGTATTGTGTACAAAGTTAACTGATTTTCCTGTTTTCTAATTTGTTTAATTTCCTGTTTGTTTTCTGCTGAATTCTTGCTTGATTCCTGCATATTTCCTGTTCCTTCATGTTGTAACTGTTATCATAGTTAGTTAGTAGTAGATTTAATTAGAAGTTATTTTCAGTTAAAATTGTCATTAGATTTCTTTCTTTTCATCTTGCATTGTTTCTAGCATCTAATTAGTTTTTTTTTTAGTATAGTTTTACTTCTATCTCTGGTACTGCTCGTGTTCATTTGATTTATGCAGGATCGCAGAGGAGTGGAGCGAAAGCGCTACGTGACACGAAAGCGTAAGAGTAGAAGCTTTTTGTTTTCAGTTTAGAGTTAGAAATTTAATTCTGGGTTTGTAAATATTGCTTTTTATGCCCTCTGCGAAGGGTATTCATTTTTTGTAATAGTTAGTTGTTCTTATTGTCTAGCACATTTTAGACATCAAATTTTTACCTTTCTTGAACATTTTATATTTTAATAATACAGCAATAAAGAATAGTTTAGATTTGTATGCTTGAATACGAAATATTCCCGTTCCCTGAGTTCGATCCGGTCTCATCCACTAGTGAGAACCGGTTTTTATTATTTGATGTCTGGTTTTCACATGTTTTACATATAAAAATCTTTTCAAAATTACAACGATTTAAAAGAAGACATCAAATTTTTGGCGCCGTTGCCGGGGAACGGCGTAATATTAGTATTCACTTTATTGCCTATTGTTTGTTTGCATTTAGGTTTAGAACCACATATGTGCATATCGTAGAGACGAGCTTACTTTTCTGCACAGCCTACCTACTAGGATCTCCTTAGAGGTGACTGTGTACGATTGGTACCGTACACTTAGATTTCATATTTCTTTTGCATAATCTTTGTTGTGTGCAACTGCGTGGTGTTTGTTTAGTTTTATTGTTTTTAGTTTACTCGCTTTGTGGTTTGCGTGGTTTGGCCGCTTAGTGCGTTAGTTAGGTAGAAAACCCAAAGTTAAGACATGTGCTACACTAGTTTACTCCAAGGTGTACGCAATGGCTGACGATCATCATTTGATCCATCCTTTGAGGGAGTACTTCATGCCAAATACATATACTTCCGCCTCCTGCATCACGAGACCTGATGTAGAGGCGAGCCATTTTGAGATAAAGGCCAGTGTGATCCAGATGCCACCTTCATTTTATGGCCTTAGTAATGAGGACCCATATCGTCATCTTGATGAATTCCTTGAGATTTGCTCGACAGTGCCAATCAATAACTTTGGAGATGATGCTATAAGGTTGACTTTGTTTCCATTCTTGCTCAAAGATAAAGCCAAGCACTGGCTAAAATCTCTTGAGACGGTTCGTATTACTACTTGGGAAGGAATGCAGCGCGAATTCCTCAAAAAGTACTTCCCAATTGGTAAAATGAATCAGTTTCGTAAAGCTATAACCAGTTTTTCTGAAATTGAGGGAGAACAGTTTCACGAGTCTTGGGAGAGATTGAAAGATCTTCTCCGCAAGTGTCTCCATCACCAGGTGTCTTGTTGGCAGTTGGTGCAGTATTTCTATGACGGGCTTACTAAGAAGCACCGTCAAATGGTTGATTCGTCTTGTGGGGGCACTTTTATGCTCAAGAGTGAGGATGAGGCATGGTCTCTATTTGAGACCTTGAGTGAAAACACGATGCATCATGCTTTGTCTTCACGGCTCGATAGGACTACATCTGTGTCTAGTGGTCCTAGGAAAGTAGGGATTTCCGAAGTAGGGTCTGAGTTAGAATTGTATACCAAGGTTGACCAGTTGACTAGGAAGTTAGATCAATTCCTAGCCGATTCTTCGAGAAGTCCATTAGAAAGAGTGTGCGAGCTATGTGCTAGCCCTGCACATTGTGTTTCAGATTTTTTGGCAGCACCATTATATCCTGAATTCGTTCAGGAGCAGGTGAATGCTGCCCAAGGTTTCGCTAAACCCATGCTTGATTCATTTACACCATCGTACAACCCAGGTTGGCGAAACCAGTCCATTTCCCCATCCCATCAGCTCTCCCAGACACAGTAACCCTTCACAAGGTTACTCGCATCCCATTTTTCCACAGGTTCATCCCATAGCCCAACCTTTTTATACTCAGCCTCATTCTCATGAGCCTTTATCTAGTCAATCCTTCCAAGATAGGATATTACAAGTTTTGAGCTCCCATACGCAGTCAATAGACAAGCTAGAGACTCAAATGAGACAGTTGCTTGAGACCTTCAGTAGGCAAAGCCAGGGGAACCCTCATAGTCAGTCTGTTGTCACATCCAAGGGAGAGGATTCCATGTCATTTGACTTGCATCCCACTGCTTCACATCATGAGCAAGTCAAATCTGATACATCCCTTCAGAGCGGGAAGGCGTATCAGACCATTCAGGAATCAACTCATGAGCCCCATATCACTTCTACTGACGAGTCAAATTTCATGATACCTCAGCAGAAGGGGAAATGCCCTCAGTTGTTACAGTCTTCACATAAAGCCCCATTTTCTAAGCCTTTAGGATCATCGATTTTTAGTAAGCAAGAGGTAAAAATGCAGAAGGTGCTTGACCAAGTCAAGCCAGATCATATTCACCGCTTGTCTGAAGTTGCATTCATTGATAGTCGATCGGTCCTAGACTCTCATTTCCTGACTAGTGTCTCAGATGAAACTAATCTCCATCCTTTATGTCGAGAGAGTCATGATACTACATTTAGAGGTAGACGAGATGGAAACACAGTGCGCAGTGTCACAGATGACACTCTTTTCTACATAGAGCCCGGTTGAGCGATACTTCATGTCCATTGATCTCATGGACGATGAAGGTTTTTCCAGGGATCCGTCTGGCTGGGGACGTGAAACTTAGCGCTTTATGGGAGGCAACCCATATTTTGTACAGTATTACATTCGTTGTTAGGATTTGTAGATTTTCGTTGGTTTTATTTTTCGTTTTCTATCTCTTTCTATGAGTTTTGTTGTAGATTTTCTTTGGTTTTATTTTTTGTTTTCTATCTTTTTCTATGAGTTTTATGTTTTGTCATGTATACATTACATTCATTACATTCATAGAACATGCATTTTTTTAATTCATGTCAAGTTGATTCTACTCTTTTCCCTCATTTATTTCCTCTCATGTGCATTCACGTAGTTTCATATAAGCATGGGGGAGTGTCACTGAGACAGTGTCATTCAAGCATGGGGGAGGGTGTAGTTTGCACACCTTGATATTTCTGTTTACGTTCTTGCACATGTTTACACATCTCTTATGAAAAGTAGATTTTTAAAGAAAGAGTTTGAACTTATATGAATGTTATTTCAAATCTTATGTTTTTAGAAGATTTTTAAGCCCCACGAAAAAAAAAAAATTCTGACATAGATCTAAAAAATTATGGTTGTTTATGCGGATTTCGAAGAAATGATGATAAATACATATTAGAGTTTATTTTGAATCATAAATATGAATATGCACAGTTCTATTTTTGAAAAACTAAGCAAATGAACAAAAGCGTAAAATGAGCTCAAAAAGTGAAAAAGAAGAAGCATGCGTTAGGTTGTTTGGATAATTCCACAATCCTTAGTAGATGGAACTTAGATGTAAGTTGAAACTTTTAATTCCATTTCGAAAAGGAGAGTGGAAAACTTCGTGATCCTAAGTAGCTGAGAACAGATACAAGTTGAAATGTTTGACTCTCACGTTGCAAAGGTGAATGAAGGAAGTCACTTTTATGTCTGAGTTGATATCTTTTGGTATGCATTGAAAAAGTATAGAAGATGTTGACATTGCACAAGGCATAAAAGCAGACCACACGCAAGCTATAAGAGAAGAATGAATGCGCAAAAAGAAAAAGCGTGAAAAAATGAAAAAAATCGAGAAAAGAGCTGAAAAAGAAAGAAAAGTTCAGTGCTTAGAAGTGTGATTGAGAAAACCTGTGCAGAAAACATATGAGTGAGGATAAGTAAATAATAACTTGTTTTTATTGAATTTTTCAAGAATAAAACATAAATAATTGTGATATTTAGAAAAGTGAAAGAATTTTTTTTTCTGTGGTGATATATAAAAGATTCTAATTATATTGTGATTTTGAAATAACAGGAAATATTTGTGAAAATAAAATCTTTAATTACCTACTACTTATGAGGATGTGTAATATCTTGCATACATGACAGAGATGTTTGTGGGTAGCATCCCTGCAAACCCTCACGAGACCTTACTCGTCCACTGGGGTAACCCAGGGGTTGAAAGGGCTTGTTGTATGAGCTAAATGCAACCGTGATTCCTACGAAAGTGAGTTAGGTGATAGTTTGATTTCTTGCATTTTTTTAGTTTGCTCGAGGACTAGCAAAACATAAGCATGGGGGTATTTGATCATGCATATACTTTAGGGTTATTTCATATAAAAAATATGCATGATTTCATAAAAAATTGATTTAAAACCCAATTTTATGCTGGTTTTGAGTGTATGAGATAAAATGAATTAAAAAGAGAAAATACTTGAAAATTAGTGTTATTTTGCAATTTAATGAATATTTTAATGTTTGTCATTGTGAGTTCCTAAAAATAAAATAAAAATTACAGTTAAAAATAAAGTTAGTTAGTTAGTTTTAAAAATAAAATTGAAATGAGGTTTAGTATTTTTTTTTAAGAAATAGTCTTTAGATTAAAATAGTTTTGAGGGTTTTAGCAAATAGAATTTCTTTAAACATTTTTTTTTATATTTTTGAACATAATAGAACAAACCATTACATGGTTTGTGATTTTAAAAACTGAAAAAAAATAATAACAAACCGGTTTAACCGGTTTGCATTTTTTTTAAAACTGAAAAAATCTGTTACAAACCGGTTCAAGACGGTTTGGGGTTTTTAAACCCAAAAACGAAAAATCAAAAAAGGTCTTCACCATTTGCGCCAGACCCTTCTTCTTTCCCCTCTTTCCCTCCACCGTGTTTCTTCCCTCTTTCTTCTCCTTCTCCCTATCTCTATTCTCTTTTCCGGTGGAGGTGGCTACACAATCCGGCGACGGCGTGGTGGTGGAGGCCGCCATTTCTCCTCTAACCCCTCTGGTACGGTAAGTTTTTCAACTTCATCTACTTCTTCAACTTCTTATTCTTCCGATTCCTCATTTTTCTTATTCTTCTTCGTTTCTTTCAATTGAGTCCTGTTTTTGTTTCTGTGTGAAAAAAAAAAAAAATAGATCGCATTTTTTCTTCTTCTTTTTGATTTTCCTATTTTAGTTTCAAGTTAGATTGAATGTATTGATCGATTAAGTTCCAGAAATCAGTCACCTAATCTCCAATCACAACTGCGATCAATCTGTATTTGATTGAATTCCTCTTATTTCTGGTTGAATCCAATGTTTGAGAGAATCTGATTTTTTATTTCATTGTGCCTGCTACAGACTGAGTGTTGGTCGATCATCTGGATCGATCAAACGTGCTTCACATTTCTGATCGAAAGTTCTGTTGTTCCGGTGATGAAATAATGGAGTCCGATCGAATGAATGTCTGATTTCAATCGATCGGACATCTGGATCATCTTTCATGTCCTGTTTGATTTTATATTTCTGATTGTCATGTTTGTTATATTATAAAAATTGCCTAAGGTCTGGATTTATTCCCGTCTGATGAGCCCTATTTGAACGTGGATTGAATAATTGGTTTGAATCCAATCAATCAATGGTTGTAACATTCTGATCATCGAATTGAATGTCTGAGTTTTGATCAATTGTAGCTGATTTCCGACAAGTAGTATTTGAATGCTGATTGATTGCACTCAGGAATTTTGGATTAAAGTTTTGGATCGATTTGATTTCTGATTTCGGGACTGCAGTTGAGATATCCTTTGGGTATTGTGTACAAAGTTAACTGATTTTCCTGTTTTCTAATTTGTTTAATTTCCTGTTTGTTTTCTGCTGAATTCTTGCTTGATTCCTGCATATTTCCTGTTCCTTCATGTTGTAACTGTTATCATAGTTAGTTAGTAGTAGATTTAATTAGAAGTTATTTTCAGTTAAAATTGTCATTAGATTTCTTTCTTTTCATCTTGCATTGTTTCTAGCATCTAATTAGTTTTTTTTTTAGTATAGTTTTACTTCTATCTCTGGTACTGCTCGTGTTCATTTGATTTATGCAGGATCGCAGAGGAGTGGAGCGAAAGCGCTACGTGACACGAAAGCGTAAGAGTAGAAGCTTTTTGTTTTCAGTTTAGAGTTAGAAATTTAATTCTGGGTTTGTAAATATTGCTTTTTATGCCCTCTGCGAAGGGTATTCATTTTTTGTAATAGTTAGTTGTTCTTATTGTCTAGCACATTTTAGACATCAAATTTTTACCTTTCTTGAACATTTTATATTTTAATAATACAACAATAAAGAATAGTTTAGATTTATATGCTTGAATACGAAATATTCCCGTTCCCTGAGTTCGATCCGGTCTCATCCACTAGTGAGAACCGGTTTTTATTATTTGATGTCTGGTTTTCACATGTTTTACATATAAAAATCTTTTCAAAATTACAACGATTTAAAAGAAGACATCAAATTTTTGGCGCCGTTGCCGGGGAACGGCGTAATATTAGTATTCACTTTATTGCCTATTGTTTGTTTGCATTTAGGTTTAGAACCACGTATGTGCATATCGTAGAGACGAGCTTACTTTTCTGCACAGCCTACCTACTAGGATCTCCTTAGAGGTGACTGTGTACGATTGGTACCATACACTTAGATTTCATATTTCTTTTGCATAATCTTTGTTGTGTGCAACTGCGTGGTGTTTGTTTAGTTTTATTGTTTTTAGTTTACTCGCTTTGTGGTTTGCGTGGTTTGGCCGCTTAGTGCGTTAGTTAGGTAGAAAACCCAAAGTTAAGACATGTGCTACACTAGTCTACTCCAAGGTGTACGCAATGGCTGACGATCATCATTTGATCCATCCTTTGAGGGAGTACTTCATGCCAAATACATATACTTCCGCCTCCTGCATCACGAGACCTGATGTAGAGGCGAGCCATTTTGAGATAAAGGCCAGTGTGATCCAGATGCCACCTTCATTTTATGGCCTTAGTAATGAGGACCCATATCGTCATCTTGATGAATTCCTTGAGATTTGCTCGACAGTAAGAATCAATAACTTTGGAGATGATGCTATGAGGTTGACTTTGTTTCCATTCTTGCTCAAAGATAAAGCCAAGCACTGGCTAAAATCTCTTGAGACGGTTCGTATTACTACTTGGGAAGGAATGCAGCGCGAATTCCTCAAAAAGTACTTCCCAATTGGTAAAATGAATCAGTTTCGTAAAGCTATAACCAGTTTTTCTGAAATTGAGGGAGAACAGTTTCACGAGTCTTGGGAGAGATTGAAAGATCTTCTCCGCAAGTGTCCCCATCACCAGGAGTCTTGTTGGCAGTTGGTGCAGTATTTCTATGACGGGCTTACTAAGAAGCACCGTCAAATGGTTGATTCGTCTTGTGGGGGCACTTTTATGCTCAAGAGTGAGGATGAGGCATGGTCTCTATTTGAGACCTTGAGTGAAAACACGATGCATCATGCTTTGTCTTCACGGCTCGATAGGACTACATCTGTGTCTAGTGGTCCAGGAAAGTAGGGATTTCCGAAGTAGGGTCCGAGTTAGAATTGTATACCAAGGTTGACCAGTTGACTAGGAAGTTAGATCAATTCCTAGCCGATTCTTCGAGAAGTCCATTAGAAAGAGTGTGCGAGCTATGTGCTAGCCCTGCACATTGTGTTTCAGATTTTCTGGCAGCACCATTATATCCTGAATTCGTTCAGGAGCAGGTGAATGCTGCCCAAGGTTTCGCTAAACCCATGCTTGATTCATTTACACCATCGTACAACCCAGGTTGGCGAAACCAGTCCATTTCCCCATCCCATCAGCTCTCCCAGACACAGTAACCCTTCACAAGGTTACTCGCATCCCATTTTTCCACAGGTTCATCCGCTAGACCAACCTGCTTATACTCAGCCTCATTCTCATGAGCCTTTATCTAGTCAATCCTTCCAAGATAGGATATTACAAGTTTTGAGCTCCCATACGCAGTCAATAGACAAGCTAGAGACTCAAATGGGACAGTTGCTTGAGACCTTCAGTAGGCAAAGCCAGGGGAACCCTCATAGTCAGTCTGTTGTCACATCCAAGGGAGAGGATTCCATGTCATTTGACTTGCATCCCACTGCTTCACATCATGAGCAAGTCAAATCTGATACATCCCTTCAGAGCAGGAAGGCGTATCAGACCATTCAGGAATCGACTCATGAGCCCCATATCACTTCTACTGACGAGTCAAATTTCATGATACCTCAGCAGAAGGGGAAATGCCCTCAGTTGTTACAGTCTTCACATAAAGCCCCATTTTCTAAGCCTTTAGGATCATCGATTTTTAGTAAGCAAGAGGTAAAAATGCAGAAGGTGCTTGACCAAGTCAAGCCAGATCATATTCACCGCTTGTCTGAAGTTGCATTCATTGATAGTCGATCGGTCCTAGACTCTCATTTCCTGACTAGTGTCTCAGATGAAACTAATCTCCATCCTTTATGTCGAGAGAGTCATGATACTACATTTAGAGGTAGACGAGATGGAAACACAGTGCGCAGTGTCACAGATGACACTCTTTTCTACATAGAGCCCGGTTGAGCGATACTTCATGTCCATTGATCTCATGGACGATGAAGGTTTTTCCAGGGATCCGTCTGGCTGGGGACGTGAAACTTAGCGCTTTATGGGAGGCAACCCATATTTTGTACAGTATTACATTCGTTGTTAGGATTTGTAGATTTTCGTTGGTTTTATTTTTCGTTTTCTATCTCTTTCTATGAGTTTTGTTGTAGATTTTCTTTGGTTTTATTTTTTGTTTTCTATCTTTTTCTATGAGTTTTATGTTTTGTCATGTATACATTACATTCATTACATTCATAGAACATGCATTTTTTTAATTCATGTCAAGTTGATTCTACTCTTTTCCCTCATTTATTTCCTCTCATGTGCATTCACGTAGTTTCATATAAGCATGGGGGAGTGTCACTGAGACAGTGTCATTCAAGCATGGGGGAGGGTGTAGTTTGCACACCTTGATATTTCTGTTTACGTTCTTGCACATGTTTACACATCTCTTATGAAAAGTAGATTTTTAAAGAAAGAGTTTGAACTTATATGAATGTTATTTCAAATCTTATGTTTTTAGAAGATTTTTAAGCCCCACGAAAAAAAAAAAATTCTGACATAGATCTAAAAAATTATGGTTGTTTATGCGGATTTCGAAGAAATGATGATAAATACATATTAGAGTTTATTTTGAATCATAAATATGAATATGCACAGTTCTATTTTTGAAAAACTAAGCAAATGGACAAAAGCGTAAAATGAGCTCAAAAAGTGAAAAAGAAGAAGCATGTGTTAGGTTGTTTGGATAATTCCACAATCCTTAGTAGATGGAACTTAGATGTAAGTTGAAACTTTTAATTCCATTTCGAAAAGGAGAGTGGAAAACTTCGTGATCCTAAGTAGCTGAGAACAGATACAAGTTGAAATGTTTGACTCTCACGTTGCAAAGGTGAATGAAGGAAGTCACTTTTATGTCTGAGTTGATATCTTTTGGTATGCATTGAAAAAGTATAGAAGATGTTGACATTGCACAAGGCATAAAAGTAGACCACACGCAAGCTATAAGAGAAGAATGAATGCGCAAAAAGAAAAAGCGTGAAAAAATGAAAAAAATCGAGAAAAGAGCTGAAAAAGAAAGAAAAGTTCAGTGCTTAGAAGTGTGATTGAGAAAACCTGTGCAGAAAACATATGAGTGAGGATAAGTAAATAATAACTTGTTTTTATTGAATTTTTCAAGAATAAAACATAAATAATTGTGATATTTAGAAAAGTGAAAGAAATTTTTTTTCTGTGGTGATATATAAAAGATTCTAATTATATTGTGATTTTGAAATAACAGGAAATATTTGTGAAAATAAAATCTTTAATTACCTACTACTTATGAGGATGTGTAATATCTTGCATACATGACAGAGATGTTTGTGGGTAGCATCCCTGCAAACCCTCACGAGACCTTACTCGTCCACTGGGGTAACCCAGGGGTTGAAAGGGCTTGTTGTATGAGCTAAATGCAACCGTGATTCCTACGAAAGTGAGTTAGGTGATAGTTTGATTTCTTGCATTTTTTTAGTTTGCTCGAGGACTAGCAAAACATAAGCATGGGGGTATTTGATCATGCATATACTTTAGGGTTATTTCATATAAAAAATATGCATGATTTCATCAAAAAATGATTGAAAACCCAATTTTATGCTGGTTTTGAGTGAATGAGATAAAATGAATTAAAAAGAGAAAATGCTTGAAAATTAGTGTTATTTTGCAGTTTAATGAATATTTTAATGTTTGTCATTGTGAGTTCCTAAAAATAAAATAAAAATTAGAGTTAAAAATAAAGTTAGTTAGTTAGTTTTAAAAATAAAGTTGAAATGAGGTTTAGTATTTTTTTTTAAGAAATAGTCTTTAGATTAAAATAGTTTTGAGGTTTTTAGCAAATAGAATTTCTTTAAACATTTTTTTTTATATTTTTGAACATAATAGAACAAACCATTACATGGTTTGTGATTTTAAAAACTGAAAAAAAATAATAACAAACCAGTTTAACCGGTTTGCATTTTTTTTAAAACTGAAAAAATCTGTTACAAACCGGTTCAAGACGGTTTGGGGTTTTTAAAACCCAAAAACGAAAAATCAAAAAAGGTCTTCACCATTTGCGCCAGACCCTTCTTCTTTCCCCTCTTTCCCTCCACCGTGTTTCTTCCCTCTTTCTTCTCCTTCTCCCTATCTCTATTCTCTTTTCCGGTGGAGGTGGCTACACAATCCGGCGACGGCGTGGTGGTGGAGGCCGCCATTTCTCCTCTAACTCCTCTGGTACGGTAAGTTTTTCAACTTCATCTACTTCTTCAACTTCTTATTCTTCCGATTCCTCATTTTTCTTATTCTTCTTCGTTTCTTTCAATTGAGTCCTGTTTTTGTTTCTGTGTGAAAAGAAAAAAAAAATAGATCGCATGTTTTTCTTCTTCTTTTTGATTTTCCTGTTTTAGTTTCAAGTTAGATTGAATGTATTGATCGATTAAGTTCCAGAAATCAGTCACCTAATCTCCAATCACTACTGCGATCAATCTGTATTTGATTGAATTCCTCTTATTTCTGTTTGAATCCAATGTTTGAGAGAATCTGATTTTTTATTTCATTGTGCCTGCTACAGACTGAGTGTTGGTCGATCATCTGGATTGATCAAACGTGCTTCACATTTCTGATCGAAAGTTCTGTTGTTCCGGTGATGAAATAATGGAGTCCGATCGAATGAATGTCCGATTTCAATCGATCAGACATCTGGATCATCTTTCATGTCATGTTTGATTTTATATTTCTGATTGTCATGTTTGTTATATTATAAAAATTGCCTAAGGTCTGGATTTATTCCCGTCTGATGAGCCCTATTTGAACGTGGATTGAATAATTGGTTTGAATCCAATCAATCAATGGTTGTAACATTCTGATCATCGGATTGAATGTCTGAGTTTTGATCAATTGTAGCTGATTTCCGACAAGTAGTATTTCAATGCTGATTGATTGCACTCAGGAATTTTGGATTAAAGTTTTGGATCGATTTGATTTCTGATTTCTGATTTCTGATTTCGGGACTGCAGTTGAGATATCCTTTGGGTATTGTGTACAAAGTTAACTGATTTTCCTGTTTTCTAATTTGTTTAATTTCCTGTTTGTTTTCTGCTGAATTCTTGCTTGATTCCTGCATATTTCCTGTTCCTTCATGTTGTAACTGTTATCATAGTTAGTTAGTAGTAGATTTAATTAGAAGTTATTTTCAGTTAAAATTGTCATTAGATTTCTTTCTTTTCATCTTGCATTGTTTCTAGCATCTAATTAGTTTTTTTTTTAGTATAGTTTTACTTCTATCTCTGGTACTGCTCGTGTTCATTTGATTTATGCAGGATCGCAGAGGAGTGGAGCGAAAGCGCTACGTGACACGAAAGCGTAAGAGTAGAAGCTTTTTGTTTTCAGTTTAGAGTTAGAAATTTAATTTTGGGTTTGTAAATATTGCTTTTTATGCCCTCTGCGAAGGGTATTCATTTTTTGTAATAGTTAGTTGTTCTTATTGTCTAGCACATTTTAGACATCAAATTTTTACCTTTCTTGAACATTTTATATTTTAATAATACAGCAATAAAGAATAGTTTAGATTTGTATGCTTGAATACGAAATATTCCCGTTCCCTGAGTTCGATCCGGTCTCATCCACTAGTGAGAACCGGTTTTTATTATTTGATGTCTGGTTTTCACATGTTTTACATATAAAAATCTTTTCAAAATTACAACGATTTAAAAGAAGACATCAAGTACCTTTAAAACTTGATGAAATAACATGGGCTGCCCCTAAGGCTCAGCCAATCAGTTTCTAGCATTTGAAATCCTTCAAAAATATTGCAAAAATGCCATGGGGTGCCAGCCCCATGCTCTCTTTGAAAAGTGTGCCCCTTATGATGCTTCATAATGGGGTTTTGAAAAGACCAAGGGCCAATGGTCGCCTCCTTTTCAAATGCCATGCAAAAGTTTTCAAATGTGCCATCCATCTGGTCAAACCTTGACCAGCTGGTCAACCATGACCATGGACGTCCATAAGAGAGGACGCCCAATGGATTTGGGCCCTCATCTAATTGATCCGCTCCAAATCCAAAAATCGCCACTTGTTAAACTTCAAAACTATGCTTAATTAATGCACTAAAATATTAATTAAATTCAAATAAATCATTCAGTTCTCTAATTAACCTCAATTAATATGAAATGGTCAAGGCCTTTCAATAAAATTGCCTTTCGTTTGCAAAAATTAAGCGTATTATGATTTCGGGTCCAAAACTCATAATTCACATGCACTGACGAGGTTTTTACGTCGTATAGGTCCCAAATTCGAGGACAAACTATAAAAACATATTATAAATTAACCCTTAAAGTTTTAAGGCTTAATTCGTCCAGAATTAGGCACTTCTTACTTACACAGTATATTTACGTGATTTTTGTGTCGCGTGTACAAAGCCAAAACATAGGGCACTTCCAAAATATACTTGATTATGCGATATAACCTCGTAATTATACAAAAGCACACATATCAACACTAAGTAAGCAGTAAACTCCTCAAAAATATTCGCGGACCTTACATGCTACCGTCCTTAAAAAGGATTTCGTCCGCGAAATCACAAAACAAGGAGTAACAACAAAATGGTCAGATCTTGTCTGACAACGCCTAATTGGCTACAACTAAGTCTCCCATAGACTTCTTGGGACAAAACTTGGCAACATGCCCAGGTTGTCCACACTTGAAACACTTGCCATCGAAGAGAGGACAAGTTCCAAAACTGTGATCTACATCACATTGTCGACATTTCTGTTGAACTTCCAGTCGCTGAGGTCACTTTCGCTAGACAATCAATCGCTGGGATCGCTTACGCTGGCATTTCTGAGATACCTTCTGATGCTTCTGCTCTCACTCACGTGTACTCAACTCGGCAATCTCAGGTTCTGTCTCACTCTCAAAAGCAAGGAAATTCAAATCTATGGATAGCTTATAGGTTTCTGCACTATTATTCTGCCCACTTTGGGCTACACGCTGAAGATTCACTTCCAACTGCTAAATCGCTACCGTTTGTTGTTGCACAACCTCTGCAAGGTTGTTCACAACACTCAAAATATCATGGTATCTAGTCTTCTGAGTCATCTATCATGACGAAAAGACACAACAAATCAATCAAAAAGTCTGACAACCATGCTCACTAAGTGATAACCATCGCAATCACACAAAAATCACGAGCACACAACACACAAAATCAGACAACATTCATCACAATTCAAATAAAAGTCACATTGCAACTCAATTGGGAACAACACGACATAGAAACATGTTCTATGAACAAACTCAAGCGAGACCATATCAAGCCTCTATCGCTAGAAAGATCACAACTAGCCATATCAATCAATATCAGGAGATCAAAATCACACAAGTTACCCGTCGGATCGTCAGATCTGGGAAACGTACAACCTCACACGGATTTACCGCCCTATATGGCTTACCTGGTCTTGGACAGTACACTTCCTCACAGTTCACCGTCTCGCGGCTACCCGGTCTTGGACAGTGGTTCCTCACAGAGATTCACCATGCTAGTTGGATTATGATGTCTTCTTTTAAATTGTTGTAATTTTGAAAAGATTTTTAAATGTAAAACATGTGAAAACCAGACATCAAATAATAAAAACCGGTTCTCACTAGTGGATGAGACCTGGTCGAACTCAGGGAACGTGAATATATCGTATTCAAGTACACAAATCTAAACTAATCTTTATTGCCGAATTATTGAAATGTAGAATGTTTAAGAAAAGTAAAACAACTAACTATTACAACAAATGAATACCCTTCGCAGAGGGCGTAAAGTGCAATATTTACAAACCCAATTAAATTCCTAATTCTAAACTGAAAAGTAAAAAGAAGCTTTATTCTTCGTACTTCATGTCACATAATCGCTTCCGCTCCAGTCTGTGCTATCCTGCACAATTCAAATGAACACGAGCAGTACCAGATATAGAATAAATAACATGTATACTAAAAAAACTAATTAATTGCTAGAAATATGAAAGACATCAGAAAAGAAATCTAAATGACTACTTACAATTGGAAACTGATTCTAATTAAATCTATTATTAACTAACTAATTACAAATCAATTAACTAACTATTTACTGAACTACTAACTAATGTTGAAGAACACAAGAAAATAAACGAATTAAAAACAATAGGAATTTAATTGAAAAACAAGAAATGTTAACATCTATCAGTTATTTACTAAACTAATTATTACAAAATGAAAACAGGAAATGAATAAAACTGGAAAATGAAATGAAAAAAAAAACAGAAAATATAACAACTAAACTAGATGAATGCCAGAACAAATTATGCAGATGAAGAAGGGAAGGAACAAATGGAAATGCAGTTATCAGAAGCAAAGAATGTAAAACAAGAACTTCAAATTAAATGAGGCATCAAACAGAAATCATTAAACAAAAATCAGCATCAATTATTGAAATAGGAAATGAAAATCACATTAAAACAGAAAATGAAAATCACATTAAAACAGAAAATGAAAATCACGATGAAACATAAAATGAAAACAGAATTTATGGAACACGGTAAAACCAGAAATTAAAAAAAAAAAATGCAAAACAGGAAAACATCAACTGAATATAAAGCAAATCTGTGCGATGAATGGAACAAAGTGAAAATAACAGAAAATTAAGAAAAAATGCTTTAAACAACTAATGAATGAACAAAAATTGAAAATGTACAGCTGTAAAAAAATATTACACAAAACTATGAATTAATCAACAAAATCTAGCTAAAGAATCACTGCAAAGTAAAGGATCAGCCGATGAACAGAAAACAAATCTGGAATATATGTTTTTTTTCTATTTTCGTTTTTCAGAAGTAACACAACACAACAGAAATGAAGAAACAACAGAGAAACTGAAGAAGATGAAGATCAATCGAAAGAAGAAGAAAAAGAAGAAGAAGGATTGAAAATCAGAGGAAGAAGAAGAAGAAGAAGAAATCGGAAGAAGAAGAAAAAGAAGTAGAAATCAGAAGAAGAAGAGGAAGAAGAAGAAGAAGAATTTGGAAGAAGAAGAGGACTTACCGTGAAATGGAGGGAATCGGGGAAGAAGCGGCGACCTCCACCACCACTGCCGTCGCCGGAAGGAAGAGTCCACCACCACTGCCGTCGCCGGAAGGAAGAGTCCACCACCACCGCCGTCGCCGGAATATAGACAGAGAAAGAGAGAGAAGGGGAAGTTAGGAAAAGAAGCAGCCACCGGCGATGGTGAAAGAGATTGAGAAAAGAGAGAAGAGAGGGAAGAGTGGGAAAGAGGGGAAAGAGGAGCTTCAGCCGTGAATGGGGGAGGCGCTGTTTTTTTCTTGTTTTGGGGTTTTTAAAAACATCAAACCGGTTTGTAACAAAAGTTTTTTTTTCAGTTTTAAAAATTCAAACTGGTTCAAGCCGGTTTGCTTATTATTTTTTCATTTTTTTCCAAGAAACCCAAACCGTGTAAACCGGTTGGTTATTTTATATTTTTTTTTCAGTTTTTTTAAAAAAAAACAAAAACTATGTAAACTAGTTTATTATAAAGTTTTCAAAAATTAAAATCAAAACTTATTTATAAAGAAACTCAAAAACTATTCTAACTATTTATATTTATATTTAATTTTTTCTTTTCTAAAAACAAACATTTAAAATGATTTTATTAACAATATAAAACTATTTTCTCTATTTTTTTTATTTTTAATTTTATTTTTAATTAAAAACTAAAACTAAACTACTATGACTATAACAAAAACTAAAATATGCATAAAAATGTAAAATAAAACTATTTTTCATGCATTTTCTATTTTTAAATCATTTTAGCACATTTACTCGAAAACTAACATAAAATTGGGTTTTTGAAACATTATTTCATAAAATCATGCATATTTAAATGTTAATTAACCCTGAATTATATGCATGATCAGATTACCTGGTCTTGATCATACCTACCCTCACAGATACTCCGCACACAGAGATACATCAATACAATCAAATGATCAAGATCATTGACCACACTCAGGGTCAGAAACCACTAACAAGGCATAGGCACATATTACTAACAACACACATCATAACACTTTTCAGGCAAAACAGAACATGGAATCACACATTCTTTCAACAAGGTTCTATGAACCAAAATCATATATCGGATCTAAGCATCCGCCGCATGCTCTCGACGATTCTATTAGATAGCAAAACAATCATATCATAAAGGAGATTCACACTACGCTACTTATCACTGCCACTATAAGCATTACATTATCAAAATAAGACCTCAAAGCATGTGTAATCAAAGTCATCTCATCCTTAACATGACTAGGATAATAATTTGATCGTCACCATAATAAATCAATCGTCTCTACCACACAACGTGGAACGAGAAGGGCGAACTACGCAAGTAGTCCCCTAGATCTCAACTCAAAAGCTTCAACTCTCATAGGAGTCTACTCGAAACAGCTTAAGAAACTAGGTCCACAAGCGCAAACGAACCCTTAGGTTTCAACAATCGATATCTTAAGCCCGACATACGAGGCTTAGACATAAAATGGGGTCTCACATCGGACGACACTCGAAAAACACACTAGATCATCTAATCAAGCAGAAGAAGTCATTAAACAATAAAAACTGAATTAGAAATACTTACAGTGCGATGGTCCATTGCTTGCAGAGACTTGAACCACACTTCTTTGTCATTTTTAAAACACTGCTTTGATACCATAACTGTCGCGCCCCAGAATTTCTACTCGGAAAATCCTTTGGATTTTTAGGGAAAACTTTTTTTTTTTGAAAACCAGAGAGCACAAGTGCGGAAAACCAAAAGGAAAGGACAAGTGAAAACTCTGGGCGAGCTACAGAGAACAACAATAAGGAAACAGTTGAAAGGAAATATCTTTTTATTAAATACATTTACAAGTGTACAAATCTCATTCCCTTATACAAAACCCAAAACTGCCAAGATCCAGCGACTGTCAGAAGTGTGGGTTAAGAGTCTGTTGCATCACATCGAGCTCCATCGCACACCTAAGCAACCTGTAACCCCATAAAACAGGGTCAGTACTCTTTTGAGCTGGTGAGACAAACCAAACTCAAAATACGAAAGTGTGGAAAACAAAGCAGAGCTATACAAGACAGTACATAGCATGCTTAATAGTAGTAAGTGAACATTTACACCAAAACAAGTGTACAAAACTGCACATGGATCTATAATAACTTGTAACTAACATGGATCAATGAAATCAGGAAAAGCATGTGCAATTAACTACGACTATTCATATCCATCAACATGGCATGCATCAAAGACCATAAATAACCAATATCATGTAGGACCATTAAATACAATAACTATCACAAGTGCTGAAAACAGGCAAGTGACCAAAGTAACAAAAACACAAGTAACTAAAACAACAACTGAACTATAACAAGTGCTGGAAACGAAGAAGCAACTAGAGCAACCGTGCAACAAGTAACTAAAACAACAAACTGAACGGTAACAAGTACTAAGCAGCAAGCAATTACAGTAACAACTGAAATAAATGTAAAGCAAGCACTCAAGGCAGTAATAAACTATACCCAGTGCTGAGCAACAAGATAACCAAGGTAGCAATTGAACAAGAAAGGCAACTGAAGCACGAACCGAGTGAAGTAGCAACTAGAGTAAGTCAACTGATTGGTTAGTCTTTATGTTCTTTTGATTACTTCTTCGGGTACGCAAAGGAACCTCGCATTCTGTGAGACATGCACCCGGCGTCTGTTATCCAATTCTAGTGTGGTAACCGGGGAAGCTACAGACCAAGTTCAACCTCATGCGAGCAGCACACGGCTAGGAGAAAATACTCGCATTGGCAAGGATTGCAATCCATACTACTGCAGTGGTGAGGTCCTAAAAAGGTAACCTCGACCTCCCTAACTCTGAGTGACTGGAGGCCAAAGGACGCTACAGCTCCTGTCAAAGTAAGTGTCGTAGTAACGACAAGTCACTCAGGGTTGTACCATCCAACCTCTCCCAAGGTTAACCGTTTTGTGAATGGGGCGAAGCAGGTTTATCTTTCTTAAGGCTCATGATTAATCATACCTCACAACGAGGAATTTGCCTCATGGTCCCCGCAGGATACGCAAAACGAGGACTTGGCCTGCCCATTCACGTGCTCAGCCTCACACGGCCAACAGAGCACACTGCTCGTGAAAGCAGTCATAACACCATATTATTCATTTCTGTTTTAGGGTATATCACACAAGAGTTCACACAACACAAGGGCCACTGCCCGAAGACTCCAACTGAGCCCATATCAAGTCATATCATTATTCATACCCTATGGTGTTATATTTTCATTCCTTGAAGTAAGGGCACGTGGTGCGCTTACCAAAGCCTCAAGTAAAGTACCTCCTCAGGGTACGCACTACTCAACAACTGTGTCAAGGTGTTCCAAGTGCAAAGTGTAAGAATATCACAAGTTCTATCTTTTGCACAAATATAACCACAAAGGCATTGCATATATCATTTCTGAGAGACAGTTAAGTGTACAAGAAAATACACATTTACACGCATATTATATTTCATCAATATTCCATTACGTAAAGCATTGTCTCTAAATCATTAACAATGGCACTCGCATATCCACAAACAAGGCAAAATAGTACGAGTATGTACTGAACAATCAAGTGTGAGCATCCATCATACTTCAATGTAATTGTACGAGCTAAGCAAGTAAATCTCAAGTGCGAGTAGTCATGCAAGTGCAGAATACAATAAGTACACAAACAAGCTAATACAATATTGCAAAGAAACGTGCCTCATGATGAGACAGTCAGAAACATTTGGCCAAGGCAAAGCAACTCTCGAACCGATTGAGTGGTGTGCACAATCATACAAAACATGTATTTTTAATGTAAGCGAGCTCATCTCGCAAAGTGGGTCTACAACCCGAAAATGACTTGCTAAAGAGGTCTATGATATGGATACACAGAGTATTGTCAAACAACACTCGGGTCTCGTGAATCTCGTAGCTATACAATGAGAGACAAGTGCCTCGAAACCTGTGCAATAGCCAAGTGTCATGAACACAAAGGAGGAGACACATGGTTCGAATCATCGAACCCAAAGCATTCAGATGATCTAATCTTATGTAAGACAATAGAACACACAACTCTTCTTGGTTAACACTGAATTGCACTATACCCCAGCGTTACTATGCTATACAATTTGCTTACCACATAAGCGGAGAGTACTAACTCCAACACATTTAACGTAACAAAACATGCGTAACAAAATACATATATAACTACTTATTTTTGCTATCCAAGCGGCAACAGAGAAAGTCATTGTAAACGAGTAAAGTGGCAACTATGTCGTGCGATGGGAAAGGTACGGCTAGTCAACTAGCCATCTCGTGCAAAGGACTACGAAACTACAAGGACAAATCCCAAACACTTGCTGGACCGAAACTGCAGCAAACACAACCCAATCTGGTTGTAATAAGGCCAAACTCATGCCTAACACCCGTAGCACCATCCAACTAGAATGCAGTCAAAGTGCTGCATCGGCACGACTCGGGAATGAAGATTGCAAAATACCATAAAGGTAATACTACTATGCGAACCTACGCGGCCCGCTTGTCTAGACAACTGTACAGACCTAGGTAGCAGGTTCATCGGGTTGTGAGTCATAGGTATAAATGCAGCCCCATAGGCTGGAGTCCGGAGCCCTCTGACAAAATTGGAGAATGAGACAAACAGGAAGGAAGAATCCAACAACTATGTTGGAACAGTTTCCAAAGAGGTCGGCAGCCTTACCAACCACACTAATGTAAAAGACACTAAGCGCACACAGGCCTGTCCAGTTTGGGCTGTGCCGCCAAATTGCAGCAACACCCACGACAGGGTGGTAACACCCCATAAGGGTTCAACTGAAGAAGATGATGGAGACGAACATCAAACTGTATTGTCCCATATCCCGCACACTACTGGGACCGATTTCCCTAGACCAAATGGGTTTGGTCCCGAAAGAACCACCAAGGATAGTGATGGCAACCAGAAGAGGTACGCATCACAGAACATAAAGTTATTGATGTGACATCGTGAATTATATACAGATACACATGGACACGTATGTGCACCATGTCACAAGTGCGAGAACTAGTCAAGTGTCAATACACACATTGCACGCTACGATGGGACAATTAGAAGCATTTGTCACGATAAAGTGTGACTTAGAAGTTGTGCCAAGGTTCTTAAACCATGCATCGCAACTACAAGCGAGCTCGTCTCGCTAAGTGGGGCCTTTGCCCGCAACTGGACTCGACAAGGAGTTCCAACAGTCGCATAGGTCTCATAAGACTGCGACTATACATAAGTGTGCCACAAACTCCCTTCACGCTTAGGGAAAACATATAATTTGCCCAAAGCTGAATCATACATTCAAATACAACGAATATGATGATAGCATTAATCTGTTGATATACACTATGGGTTTCATAAGTAAATATAACTTTATCTGAAGGCATTCATGAAGGCATCAATTGCAACGATTCGCATTCTAAGCGAAACAAGCACGTGTACAGGGATATGCATTGACATTACCCACATTGGTGGGTTTATCAATATATATATATATATATATATATATATATATATATATATATATATATATATATATATAGTACGTAGCTCATTACGATCTCTTGCAACATAAACTCGTGATGATTGCATAAAATAGACACGTGGTTGGTTGTGCCGTATAGGATAAGAGAAGCGTCGCCAACTTCTCACTGTCGTAAAAACCTTAATTCTACAACAAGCATAAGCAAAGAGTCGCGATGTCAATTACGTATGGCAAGGGGATTGCCAACGTTATATTTATTCCATTGACAAGAGCCAATGATTCCTTAACTATGCCAACTCTTCTTATTTATTTAGAAACCTACGATAGGGTGTCATTAGCATGAAGATTGTGTCCTATTGCAAAGCGGACATATGAACCCAAGTGAGAGTCCATCGCATCACGACGATGAGTTCAACATTACCATAACTGAATATGTATAAGTTTGCTTTGATCGGCGTGCACTATTCATTGCGACACAACGAGTCAAAACCGCAAGATGATTGGGGTATTGGACCTCGTGCTATAAGCCTGCTCGCATCCCCCATAGGCTACAGCTCGAAGGCCAACTAACAGAACCAAGAACGCAGGATCAGGTCATATATTTAATTCTTTAGTTTCGCTACCATGGCACCGACAACAAGGGTGTTTGCGAAAAGGAGGATTCGGCAACCTAATCAAGCATAAGGCGGTGTGCTGCAAATCTAAGGCGGCTAAAGTATGCGAAGAAGCCATGAAATGACACAGGCAGGTCACGATTACTTGCTGTCCCAAACAACCGCAACAGCCCCACAAACAGGCTGCAACCAAGGCCACGCCTTGGCCCGAAAACTACGACACTACTCAATCCGATAACGTAGCCAAAGTGCTGCCGCAACTTCGAACCTTCACAAATAGGTTGCTGCTGCCCTGCAGTGCCCAAATGGCCCACCGATCTGGACAACGGTCCAGACCTAGACAGCTGGACCATGGGGTCCGAAAGCATTTGACAGCAGGTCTGGAAATGGGTCCAGACTTGCTCCAGCTCAAGTCCACAAAAAACACCCTGAACCATGTTTGGTTCAGGTGTAACGGGGCCAAACATAAGTCTGGAACAGACTTGTGTCTGCGCCAAAGGGGCCAAGAAGCCCATGGCAAGTCTGAACCAGACTTGCCTACGCAGAAGTATGCGCAACACCTGAATTGTGTTTGGTTCAGGTGCATGCGGCATGACTCGGGTCTACTGCACGCCTGAGTCTGACGCTGAAAGCATGGTCTCGACAAGAGTGTCCAGACCAACAGGAGGGTGCAGAAACACACCAACACAGAGTGGTGCAGGGCGCTTCAGCCACACCAGCCACGGAGGGTAAAAGGGTCGGCGCCTATGGCGCCAGCGCTAAGCGCATGGATGCCAGCTCACCCAGGTCACCCAAGTGCTATCCCAGCACTCGGCGTGCCATGGGCTCAACGGGGCCTTCCCCATTGGTCTGAGCATGTGCTCAGGCCAGGAGAAACCAACGCCCAACTTCCTCTCAAATAGGGAAAAGAAAACACATGAAATCACAACCGTTAAAATTTACAAAGCTGAATTAAAACATGTAATGGAGGCTCACAAATTGTGCAAAAACACCAATACATAGCTAAATTGAAAACCCAACTTCAATGCATGCATGCTTATTCAACAAAATCAACAATGGCAACAAAAACCTAAATGCTATTGGGCAAAAACCCACATTCGGGTGAGTAAGGGGGAAAAATCCATGAAAATGCAATAATGCATAGAGGTGTGCTCAATCGAAACTTACATCACGTAGCATGCAAACTTGTTTAAAAAACTCATCAAGCTAAACCCAAAAATCAAAGTGCTCATATGCAAAAACCCACCTTAAGATAGGAAAAGGAGAATCTTACGAAATTTTGCAAGAACATGTAAGACATGTTCAAAAACCGAAATCCACAAATGGTGAAGAGGGTAAGGTGTCTCACCTTCGAGGCTTTAGTGGAGCTGGGACTAGGTGCTCACAGTGGAGAGAAAGGGTGTAGAGAGAGGTAAGAGGAAAGAGCAAGAAGGGAGAGAGAGAGAAGAGCTCAAGAAACTCGCCCAAGGGGTTCCCCTTTTTCTCTCTCTTCAAGACCCTAAATAGCTAGGGTATAAGGAGTGGATGGATGGGATTAACCCAGCTAGGATGGACGGCTGGGGTGCTGTTATCGTCGCAAAATTTTTCCCGTCTTCCCTTCCTTGCGGAAGAGGGAAAGAGGAAAATGCTTCAGCGATTCAAACTTGACCGGATTTTTTGGAAATTTGTTTTGAAATACTCGCCTCCGTTTTGAAAATTGCGGGAAAATCCATGGGATGGGGCTCGACCTGTCGGTACGAGGTTCGACCGTTCCTGCCGCCTTTAACAGGGGTAATCGAATCAAGGACCAAAACTATGCTTGACTTAGTTAAATCATCAAAATCATGTTTTATCCTAAATGCACAGAGAATTCAGGCATGTGCTATGAGATTTTGGAAAATGGAAGTAGGAAAAACATGATGTATGCTTGGAAAATATTGGGAGTTGAAAGATATTTCTCAGGGAAAAGGTGAAAGTCAATTTCTCAGGAAACTCAGACGAAGAAGATTTGAAATCTCGAGAAAATTTATGAAGATTTGGGAAAGTCATGAATGGTTGAAAATCCTGGGAAAATAGAAGTGATTCTTGAGAAAAAGGTGAACACTGGAAGGGAAAATGCTTGTCAAGAAAAGCTTCAAGTTTTGAAAGCTTTCTTTGGAAAATGGTTAAGATTCATTAGAAAATTCTTTGGGGAAGGAAAATTGAAACTCGGGAAACTGAAATCCTGAGAATCTTAGCCTTGAAACACTTGGAAATTGATTTTGATATTTGAGAAAGGTGAGAGACTCCCTTTTGAACATCTTGAGAAAATAACCTTTTCCATGGAAAACTGTGGAAAAACTTCACTTGGGAAAACCGATTTTGAAAAATTCTCAGAGTTTCTTGAGAAATTGATTTCTTGAGAATGAAATTTTCTTAAGAAAATCATGAGAAAACCAATGATTTCATGATGCAAATGATATGAGCGAATGAATGCATTTTGAGAAGGTTTTCTGAGAGATTTTGTTGGAAAAATGTGTATTAAGTCGAAATAAATCCTTCCCATATTCTGACTGTGGCCATGAATATGTTCAGAGTTCATTTGAATTAATTCACAATATTTTGAAAAATTGGAAATATGATGTGCATTTTAAGATAGCCTAAGAGTGTAGGCTCAATGTGACTGGTAGAGAGATGATGGATCTGGGCCTCGTCTATATTCTGACTAGGGCCGTAAATATGGTCTCCACCGAGTTCATTAACTCCCTAAGAGTTGGTGCATGTGCCATTCGTGTACTTCCATAGTGCTTTTGAAATAAAATGCATGAATCACATAAACAGGATATTGCAGGAATTTAAACTATATGATATGCATCCTAGTCTAAGCAGAAAATAAAATCTCTTATTCCAAAATTTACATTATTACATCACTAAATAAATGAAATAAAAGGAAATTACAGACTTCAACTCCTTCCTTTGAATGTCCCTGCCAAACTTGAAATGGGGTTAGCTCAAATATGTGGGTTTTTCCAAGATTTTCCAATAATATTCTGAAATTATTGGACTTAGTTGGATATAAACCCTATTTTCATGCTTTCTTGATATTTGAAATGATGTAAATGCAAGAAATTCAGTAGAAAATAGTTTGAAATTCTAAATTATGGTTAAAATGACCAAAATACCCCTAATATTAAGGTTACACCTTTAAAATCAGGATTTTTTGAAGGAAATTTTGGTAAAATTGACATTTTGAAATTCGAAATGAAACAAATGATGATGAAATCCATGATGAGACATGATGACATGCTGCTAAACACATTAGGACTGTAAAATCAGAATTTGACATTTTGCAACTCATCCAAAATAATGAATTTTGCTTGTTTTTCGCTTGGATCAGGGTCCCACGGGGCCCTGTTTTGATGATATGGCTAAACTGAGCCTCAAATGAATTCCAAATCACACCAAATTCGGTATGAAGCATCTACCTATTCTTATAAATAGCCTAGAATGCTAAAACACATGAAATGACATGGTTTAGATACTAAAATTTAAAGAAAATCCTAAAAAGGGCAAATTTCGCCTACGGACCCGAACCAAATGCAACACTTAATGCAGTAATATGCGAATTACACCATAAAAACATCTGAGATTTTGCAGACTGATAAATGACATGAAAATAAGAAATTTTGTCTTTTACAGCTACGGGATTTGAACTACGGTGAGTTCGGTAACGAGAATTTGGTTCTGACGGAGGCAAAATCAACTTAATCCGATGTAAAATTGCATAAAAAATAACATATGACCGTAAACATTTCTGATATTTAACTTAGAAACTAAATTCGCACACGGGAACAACTTTCATTTTTGTGATTTTGGAATTTGATCAACAAAAACAGATATAAAAATACGACTTTTCATGCATAAATCAACAGAACAGACAAATGTGACAAAACAGGAGACTGACAAGCAAAATCCGAAAAAGATATTAATACTGTTCTAAAAATCATAAAATTTCAGATGCGAACAGAGGACATCCCGATCATGACATTCACTTTTTACAGATTCGGATTTGGAGCAATACTCAAAGAGAACCCATCGACTTAAGTCGATCCAAAATCTCAGAGACCCAAATCAGGCTCTGACATGTGTCTCGAACTCTTGTATGTTTGTCAAATACCAAAAAACATCGGAAACATATTAGAAAATAATATTAAATACTAGACATCATCCTGAGTTCAGGACATTTTTCGGATTGAAAATTGGATCTTATATGAAAGAGATCTCGATTTTACAAATCGAAAGTAAATTTTCTCAACGTATTCCAAGTAACAAAATTCGACCTATCATTTTGAACTTTTACCATAATAAATAAATTCAAATCATTCCGATTTTTTGTAAGATTGCTAGGGATACTTAGGGACGCGTACTGTGATTTTTTTGGCATTTTTAAAAAAAATTAAATACATGAAATGATGAGTGGACTGACTGACAAAAACAGAGAATTACTGAAATAACACAGGATACATGGAACATCAAATAAATTCCTAAACGATGCTATTTTAATGAAATAAGACATAAATCTACCTTAATTTACTGCATAAACATGATGAAATGCTAAAATTTGAATCAAGAAAGCATGAAAAACTCGTTTGCTATATGTCATTTTATGAGAATAGCTCGATCCATCCCTTAGATGAGCTCTTTCTTCAAACGACAACATGAATCAAATCATGATAAAATCGATTAGAATAGGGGATTACCTTGTGTTCTTCTGCGGTTTTGGAACTCCTGAAATGAACGGCTACCTTGATAATGGGCTCCAGAGGGGCGTGAATCCAAAGGAAACCAAAAAAAAAAAAAATGGAATTATGAAGTTCAGTTCTCAAACAGGGCTATCCTTCAGCTGGGCGTCGGCCCTTGTATTTATAGAAATTTTTGGAAAATTTTGAAATTCAAAGAGGCTTAATCTGAGCCCTCCATGTGGCGCCATCTCAGAGGGTGTTGTTTTGGAGTTTGAAATTCAAACTCTGCTTTATTCTGAAAGGAGGAGAGACTGCCATGTGGCGCCATCTCAGAGCATCCACATTGACAAGTGTCAAAAGCTGGAGGAGGCTCTCCAGATGGCGCCACCTCAGGAGGCATTTGAATTTCAAATTGGGTTGGCTTTGGAAGGATGGAGGGTGGCCATGTGGCGTCATCTCAGGGAGATCCTACAGTGACATGTGGAAAGAGGGAGGAAAAGGAGGGAAAGGGACACGTGGCACCATCTCAAAAAATGAGTTTAGGGAGGAGACTTCAGGATTTACGCCACCTCAGCCTGGAGTTTGAATATTTGAATTGTTGCTTTTTCTGAAGGAGGCATAAAGTGACATGTGTCACTTGCTTTTTCTGAAGAAAGCAGAGAGAGACACGTGTCCCTTGCTTTTTCTGAGAAGAGCAGAGAGTGACATGTGTCACTTGCTTTTTCTGAGAAAAGCAGGGAGTGACATGTGTCACTTGCTTTTTCTGAGAAGAGCAGAGAATGACACGTGTCACTTGCTTTTTCTGAGAAAAGCAGGGAGTGACATGTGTCACTTGTTTTTTCTGAGAAGATCAGAGAATGACACGTGTCTGCTGCAGGAGAGAATACTTCAGATGGTGCCACCTCAGAAGGAGACAACTCTACTTTTTCTGGACAGGGCAGCACATGACACATAGCATCTCAGGGTGACCTTGGAATGACACATGGCACAGGGTGAAGATGGTGGACACTGACACATGGCATGGAATGAAGAGGATGTCTAATGACATGTGGCGGCATCATAAGGTGGCCCCGCACTAACATGTGTCGGAGGATGGAAGGAGATAGAAAATGACATGTGGTGCTACCCCTAGGTGAACCCCACGCTGACACATGGCAGAGCAATGGGAGGATTGAGAAAAGGGTCCAATGGTGCCAATCCACGGACAAGGCTCCTATATTTCAAAACTCAGGTTTTTCAAAAGAAAAGCCTATGTGACACCACCTCAATGTGGGTCCCATATTGCTTCTTTATTGAAATAAGGACAAGACAGTAAAACCTCTTTTTTGAATTTTTATAAAATCTAGACTAATTGGCAAAACAGAAATTTTGAAAAGAGTTGGCCCCTGTAGGGCGATTTTGTAAAAGGAAGATATTTGAAATTGTTTGACAAAAGGGCAAAATCTAAAATGAAATTTATTGAAAATTATCCATATTGTTTTCCTGATAAAATATTTTCAAATTCAGAGTCCTGGCGGTAAAATGGGAAGAATTGATAATTTTGAAGACCCAGGGTTTTGAAATTGATTTTAAAAAGAGTTGAAATTCAAATCTGGATTGAAATCAAGAGTTTTGGACCTTGAAATGACATGTTGTGCAGTGCAGTGATATGAAATGTTCATGCAATGCTATGCAATGACATGTTTTATGAAATATAATCTTGAACCAAGACTTGAACATCTGAGCTGAAATAGAGAAAAATTGAGGGTTGTAGATGAAATTTGGACTTTTACAAGTTTTGAGCTCAGAAAATGACCATTTTGCCCTCTGGCGATCTCCGGGGAGGAGTTGTGATGTTTGGTGGAAATGTCGGGGAGGTGAGTGAAAATTTGAGGTGTTTACAAATGTCCCTCTTTGCTACTAAGTCGGCTTGTGGCCGAGCTTAGTGGCAAAGAAAAATACACCAAATTTGGGCTATATAAAATGCCTCAGTTAGAAGGATCTGACTGGGTGTGGAGAAATTAGCCCGAGGAAGATGGTAAATATGAAATGGAGAATGAAGAGAAAATATTTGCTCTGTGAGAGCGAAGTTCGGGTTTTTGCCATTAACCTGGATGGGACAAAAATACCTCGCATGGAACGAAGCTCAGGTTTTAACCCTTAACCTGATTGGGGGAATGAATATCTCATAGAAATGAGACTCAGGTTTGTACCCTTAACCTGATTGGGCAGAAAATGAAATACCTCATTAGATGAGGCTCAGATTTATACCCTTTTCCTGATTGGGCGGAAAATGGAATACCTCTTTGAATGAGATTCAGGTTTATACCCTTATCCTGATTGGGCGGAAAATGAAATACCTCTTTGAATGAGGCTCAGGTTTATACCCTTATCCTGATTGGGCGGAAAATGGAATACCTCTTTGAATGAGGCTCATGTTTATACCCTAATCCTGATTGGGCGGAAAATGGAATATTGGAAGGTGAATAAGACAACTTTTCTTGAAGATGAACGAGGTGATGGAAATGGAATTGTAGAAGGCAAATTTGGAAAATGATCAAGACGATCCGGTGAATTTTTCATCATTGTGAAATATGAATAAAGTAAGGAGTAAGATGACTCTTTCGACAACGCGAAAGATGGATACGACAACCTTTTGACGAGAATAAGGTAACTCTTTCGGCGACGTGAAAGACAGACAAGGCAAACTCTTTCAGAGAAGAGTAAGGCAACTCTTTTGACAACGCAAAAGATGAATAAGGCAATTTTTTTAACGAAGAATAACGCAACTCTTTCGGCAATAAGAAAGATGAACGCGGGCGATCCAAAGGAACAAGGCGATTCTTTCGACAACGCGAAAGATGACAAAGGCAATCCAAAGGAACAAGGCGATTCTTTCGACAATGCGAAAGATGACAAAAGACAATCCAAAGGAACAAGGCGATTCTTTCGACAACGCGAAAGATGACAAACAGCAATCCAAAGGAACATGGCGATTCTTTCGACAACGCGAAAGATGACAAAAGGCAATCCAAAGGAACAAGGCGATTCTTTCGACAACGCGAAATATGACAAAAGGCAATCCAAAGGAACAAGGCGATTCTTTCGACAATGCGAAAGATGACAAAAGGAAATCCAAAGGAACAAGGCGATTCTTTCGACAACGTGAAAGATGACAAAAGGAAATCCAAAGGAACAAGGCAATTCTTTCGACAATGCGAAAGATGACAAAAGCAATCCAAAGGAACAAGGCGATTCTTTCGACAATGCGAAATATGACAAAAGGCAATCCAAAGGAGCAAGGTGATTCTTTCGACAACGCGAAAGATGACAAAAGGCAATCCAAAGGAACAAGGCGATTCTTTCGACAACACGAAAGATGACAAAAGGCAATCCAAAGGAACAAGGCGATTTTTTCGACAATGCGAAAGATGACAAAAGGCAATCCAAAGGAATAAGGCGATTCTTTCGACAACGCGAAAGATGACAAAGGTAATCCAAAGGAGCAAGGCGATTCTTTCGACCACGCGAAAGATGACAAAAGGCAATCCAAAGGAACAAGGCGATTCTTTCGACAATGTGAAAGATGACAAAGGCAATCCAAAGGAACAAGGCGATTATTTCGACAATGCGAAAGATGACAAAAGGCAATCCAAATGAGCAATGCGATTCTTTCGACAACGCGAAAGATGACAAAAGGCAATCCAAAGGAACAAGGTGATTCTTTCGACAACGCGAAAGATGACAAAAGGCAATCCAAAGGAACAAGGCAATTCTTTCGACAATGCGAAAGATGACAAAAGGCAATCCAAAGGAATAAGGCGATTCTTTCGACAACGCGAAAGATGACAAAGGTAATCTAAAGGAGAAAGGTGATTCTTTCGACAACGCAAAAGATGACAAAAGGCAATCCAAAGGAACAAGGCGATTCTTTCGACAATGCGAAAGATGGCAAAAGGCAATCCAAAGGAACAAGGCGATTCTTTCGACAACGCGAAAGATGACAAAGGTAATCCAAAGGAACAAGGCGATTTTTTCGACAATGCGAAAGATGACAAAAGGCAATCCAAAGGAATAAGGCGATTCTTTCGACAATGCGAAAGATGACAAAAGGCAATCCAAAGGAACAAGGCAATTCTTTCGACAACGCCAAATATGACAAATGGCAATCCAAAGGAACAAGGCGATTCTTTCGACAACGCGAAAGATGACAAAAGGCAATCCAAAGGAACAAGGCAATTCTTTCGACAATGCGAAAGATGACAAAAGGCAATCCAAGGGAATAAGGCGATTCTTTCGACAACGCGAAAGATGACAAAGGTAATCCAAAGGAACAAGGCGATTCTTTCGACAACGCGAAAGATGACAAAAGGCAATCCAAAGGAACAAGGGGATTCTTTCGACAATGCGAAAGATGACAAAAGGCAATCCAAAGGAGCAAGGCGATTCTTTTGACAATGCGAAAGATGACAAAAGGCAATCCAAAGGAACAAGGCGATTCTTTCGACAATGCGAAAGATGACAAATGGCAATCCAAAGGAACAAGGCGATTCTTTCGACAACGCGAAAGATGACAAAAGGCAATTCAAAGGAACAAGGCGATTCTTTCGACAATATGAAAGATGACAAAAGGCAATCCAAAGGAGTAAGGCGATTCTTTCGACAACGCGAAAGATGACAAAGGTAATCCAAAGGAATAAGACAATTCTTTCGACAACGCGAAAGATGACAAAAGGCAATCAAAAGGAACAAGGTGATTCTTTCGACAACGCGAAAGATGACAAAGGTAATCCAAAGGAATTAGGTGATTCTTTTGACAACGCGAAAGATGACAAAAGGCAATCAAAAGAAACAAGGCGATTCTTTTGACAACGCGAAAGATGACAAAGGTAATCAAAAGGAATAAGGCGATTCTTTCGACAATGCGAAAGATGATAAAGGCAATCCATTCGGAGAGAAGGCTAATCTTTCAACAACGTGAAAGATGAAAAAGGCTATCCTTTCGGAGATAAGGCTAATCTTTCAACAATGTGAAAGATGACAAAGGAAAATCTCTCGAAGGGGTCAAGATGCATCAATATGGACCTCAAGCTCTCACTTAACGTCAGGATAGCTAGAAAATATTGTCAAAATGTTGAAAATTTGTTGTTGATTCAAAGTAATTGAAAATGATGCTCATTGTTTTGAAAATATTCCTTCTTTTCTACCTGAAGTATTACCTTCAAACAGGATTGACTTCCTAGAATCGAGATTTGGAATCCAAATTGCTCGCGATTGACCTTCTTCAAAGAAATTATCAATTTCCTTGATATGAAAAGAAAGAGAATTTGATATTATGAAAGCAATTGATGAGAGAATATTGATAATAGAATTTTACAATTTTAAAGAAGATTCTTGATAGATTTGGCAGTTTGATATCCTGGAAGCTTCTCTCATGATAATCTTTCTACACTCTTTTGGCTCTCTTGGGTTTTTGCTACATTCTCTTTCATTTTGGAGATGTTCTGACTTTTTCTCTCTTTCTTTTTCCTCTCTTGCTCTCTTTTTGTGAAGGGTACGTCACAAACTCCTTCAACTTGGAGATGTTTCGATCCTTCTTTGACGATATTGGCTCATGGGTTAGAGATCTTTGGATGATAGCTGAAATTAAATATCTTTTAGGGATTGTCGGAAGGTTCATCGCATCTGCCTTCATCTCGACAGTGCTTTGGACTTTCCCTGGAAGGATCTGTCGCAAACTCTGTCATCTTGGAGATGTTTCAAATCTTCTTTGGCCCCGGGGGTCTACTCGCTTATTTCGCCTTCATCTTGACGACAATTGAGAGATCCCTTTTGCGGATATTTAATTGCAGCTTAAGTGATTTTGAGGAGACAGGGTTTTGATGAATGCTCTCCTTTTCTAACGCTCAGGATATTTCCACTGCCTCATTTTCACAAGAATGGTCTTTAAAAATGTGTCATTGACTGCGATCAATATCAATCATCTATGGCTTTGCAAAAACATTGAATCTTCTTTTCTGGCCATATCGAGGATTTATCCTTCATCCTTTTGGTTGGCCAATAGAAAGAATTTGGATTTTGAATCCTTCTTCACAAAAGCTTTGCCTTTTTGGAAGTAATACTGAAGGTAAACTAAGGTAAAAATTTGTGTAATAAAATTCTGAAATCAACAGGTAATTGATTGACAAATTGATAAAGTGTTCTTGAAATCCTTAGTAAAAGAGATCGCTTGACATCCGAGTCGACACATCCCTGACGATGGTACTCAATTTCGAAGGTAAATCCAATACGAAGTTGGAATTTTGAGAGTAAGCCTAACTCAAAAGCTGGTTTTGAAATACCATCTGAATCAGAACTCAGGTTTTACAAGGAAAGATGAAAGATTCGAGTCGAAACTCGAGCCTTCGAAGGAAAGCTAGGAAGTTTGGTTTCTAAGGAGATAAAGTTCGGGTCGAAACCCAAATCTTCAAAGGAAAAACTAGGCCAATTCAAAATTTTGAGTTGAAACTCAAATATTCAGAGGAAAGTTGGAAAGTTCGAGTCGGGGCTCGAATCTCAAAGGAAAACTGGGAAGTTCAGATTTTGAAGGAAAGAAAACTTGAGTTAAAACTCAAATCTTCGAAGGAAAGCATGAAAGTTTGAGTCAGGGCTCGAATCTCAAAAGGAAACTGGAAAGTTTAGATTTTGAAGGAAAGAAAACTTGAGTTAAAACTCAAATCTTCAAAGGAAGGCTGGAAAGTTCGAGTCGGGGCTCGAATCTGGAAAGTTTAGATTTTACAGAAAAGAAGACTTGAGTTAAAACTCAAATCTTCAAAGAAAAGCTGGAAAGTTCGAGTCAGGGTTCGAATCTTAAAGGAAAATCTTTAATCAGAAGATTGAATTTTTGAAAATCGATAGTGCGAGAGCTGGGATTGAAAGTTTTGAGAATGGCCAGTTCGAGGACTAAATTATTTGACTTGCAATGAAAAGACCATCATATTTAGATGTATGTGGTCTGATTTTCAGGATTAACCCCTTATCCTGAACGGGGATATGAATAGAAATTAGAAAATCATGGAAAATGATTCAGGTTTATCCCTTAACCTGAAGGGGAAGAAAATGGATGCAGAATTGATGCAAAATGAAATGCAAATGCACATGAAATGCAAAATGAATACAAAATTAATGCAAGTGGGTGCATATACATGCAAAATCAAAGATTGGTTTATCCTGCCTACATACAGGATGCTTTGAGGTAAAGATAGATTTTTCAAAAAAAAATGTCCCAGTGTAACTAGGGAGGAAAATTTTGAATATAAAGAAGGATAATTGAGGAATAAGGTGACACGCTTCTTGATTGAGAGACATCCTCAAGACCGTTCCTTACAAGAGACATATTTGTGAAAAGGAAAGGGATGCAAATAAAATGGTGCCAAACTATTGGAAAATTTAATAATTTTATTGATGCTTAAAAATCGAGGAAAGGAAACAGAATTATATTATCCCTTTGACATGAAGAAAGTGCTTGCACATGAGATCTTTAAAGTAAAAGGAAAATGTTATTTTGAAAGTGAGAAATCATTTTGGGAAGGAAATCAACTGCGAGGTTGATTTTGAGGAATGATCAGCGTGAGAGCTGATCTTTGAAAGGGGAATCAACACGAGGGTTAAGTTTGAAGAGAGATCATCATGAGGGTTGATTTTGAAAATGAATTGGTTTAACAATAATTTTGGAAAAGAAAATCAACACAAGGGTTGATTTTTAAAGATAATGATTCAAAATTGAATTTTGGAAGCTAAGATCAACACGAGGGTTGATTTTGAAAATGAATTGGTTTAACACTAATTTTGGAAAAGAAAATCAACGCCAGGGCTGATTTTAAAGATAATGGTTCGAAACCAATTTAAGAAAAGAAGATCACCGCGATGGTTGATTTTTGAAAAAGATTGAACCGAAATATTAAACTTTTGGGTGATCATAACGAAGATGTTTGTAGAAAATTTTCAAAAATTTCACAATTTTTGAAAAACCCTCATAGGTAATTTCATTTCTCTCATGAATGATGTTGGGATTGCCCCTCATCTTGAAAAGAATGGGCACGAAAGATTCCTTTAAAATGAAAACAGGTGCCCTAATGGGGCAAAAGAAAGAAGTATTGGATGAAGAAAATTGACATTTTATTGATAAGCAGAACTGATAACAAAAAGACTGCCTATTTATAAGCACTCGACAAAAAGTTTGCAAAAACTGGGCGGACTTGCCCCTACTGGCAAAACGAAAGGAAGAAAGCAGGAAACTTTAGCATCGTCAATTTTCTGAATGATCTGGGAAAGGCTTGGTCAAGATGGCCAGCTCGTCTTCTTCTTCTTCTTCTTCTTCAGCAAGGAGGCGCTTGTCAATGCAATCTTGGACAATATTTTTGAAGACAAAACAATGATCAATGTCATGCCCCATTGCCCGATGGAATTCGCAAAACTGATTCTTGAATCTTCCCATGATGGTGGGAGGAGTTGTGGCCTTTGGGAGCTTCACTAATCCCTTAGTCAGCATGAATTCAAGGGCTTCTTCGAGTGTTTGTTTGAGAGGAGTGAACACACATCATTACTCCAACCTTCACACTTTATCTTTTCCTTTTGTGGAAAGTTGGGTTGAGATAGCTTGCTATTCTGTTTTTCCTCTCGATCTGCATGGTTGCCCTTACTACTTTTGTTATCATTACGGCTGATGTTAGCGGAGGAGGTGAAATTTGCCTTTTTCTTTGGATCTAGATTGTTCTTGACGAGGGTGATACCATCGTAGACACCGTTCTCCAATCCCATCTTGAGCCACTCGGCTCGTTCAGTAAGCTCTATGAAAGACTTGGAAGGCGAGGTGGAGATAAGACTTCTCAAAGGTTGTGAGAAGTTGTTCAGGATCAGCGATAAAGCATCTCTCTGATATAGGATCCCTCATTTTGTTGCAGGTCTCTCTCCATCTGCGAATGAAGTCCTTGGCTTTTTCACTATCTCCCTGCTTCAGATTACAGAGGTGATTTAACGTTGGTAGTGCTTCAGTATTGAACAGAAATCGCTCGATGAATAGATTGACCACCTTATCAAATTCTCGCAGCTCGATTGGATTGATATGCTTGGAGTACCACTTGGCGGTAGTGCCTTCTAAGCTACGAGGAAAACAGAGAAATAGGGCCCTGTTGTTTCTCTTGAATTTGGAGCATTCGGCGAAGAACATGGCGAGATGGGCTTTCGGGTCGCCAGAACCATCGAACTTGATGAATTTTCGGGGAAGGTTCTCCAGGTCTTCATCACCTTCTAAACCATCATAAAAGCCCTCGCTAGTGAAGACTTTCTTTCCCTTGTCGCGAGCTTGCAGGTCTTTAACAACTTTGGCCATTTCTTTGAACTATGACTACAGGGGTTCTTCTGCAACTTGACCTTTTGATTTGCAACTCCTCCTTTGTTCTTGGCCCCGTTTCTGAAATACCGGAGGCACCTCATACTCTTCATCGATGTTTTCAGTTGAGTCTGATTCATCTGAAATCTCCTTTGGCTGAACTTGCTTCTTGGAAGCCTTCTTATCCTAGTGACTATGGAACTTCTCTCTGAATGGATTTCTTTCTGAGCTGGTCCCGGGCTGCTCATTCATCATCTTATTCATCATTTTTTGGAACATGGCATACATTTGAGGGTCTATGCCATCATCCTCTTGTTGCTGCTCTTGACTTCCGGGGGGATCCATTTCTCCTTCTGAGGCTGAGGAGTGCTGTGGTGATGTAGTTCTTCTTCCTGACCTTGTTCGAACCATCAAATGTTGTGGATGCTCTCTGCAGGATGAAGTCTTGATTAGACTCTAAGGAAATTTTGGATTGGGAGGAAAATGATTATTGACGATATGGTAGACAATTGGAAGAATATCCCATTACTAGGGATGGAATCACCGCCGAAATCATGACAATTGTGTTGTCATTCTTTGTAAGAGAAATAACAATGGAAAATGTGCCTTGTTACCTAGGCGAGGTCGTCAACCACGAGGAAAACACCCTTTTTGAAGGAAAGAGATATCTTTTGGAAAAAAACAATCCGCAAACGGATTTAGAAAAAGGAAAAGGCAAGTGGGTAAACAATTTCCACCGCAATAGTCAAGGTATGCACGAGGAAAATAAGATGAAGAATTTTGCAAATAGACAAAAGAATTGAAAATCCAATGAGAGAAAACATATGATTTTGGAAAATTGCAGGCAGGATAAAAAATGCAGCTGAAAATTTGAGATCCAGTAGAACGGGAGGATGGAAAAACCACCTGGAGTTTTGAAAGAAATTGGATATTTGGGAAAATCTTCCAGGGGTTTGAGAAAATAAAGGGAAAGGATGAGAATATGGGTATTTGAAAATATTTTAGGAAAAATGTAAGAAAATAGAGGTAATATACGAACAATCACATCCTGCACAAACATTTATGCACATACAACACTCTCTAAAAGGCTGACTCTAGATGCATCATTTTGAAAAACAGTTGTAGGACCTTAATCCTAACTCTAGGTTCAGATCATCTTTGTCCAATCCAGTTATGCCGATATACCCGAACCAAAATCCGAGGTACGTGGCATATAATTTCAACTCCGATTCTAAGGTAAGGTTTTCCAACATCCTTGAGCGCCTACCAATATACTTCGGACTGTGGCTCGCAGTACGTGGTAGGGGGGTGTTAACCCAAATGATTGGCCCAGTTGTGAGGCTCTGTCCCGAACTATGGTTCTAGAAGAGAACCCACCAACGTGAAGACCGGGTAATGATAGGTAATGGAGGTTTTGAAAAAATGATCACATGCAAGAAAATAGAGGGCTCTAAATCCTAGAGAGATAGATTTTGAAAATCTTTGAAGAAGCATACATTGTTTGCATTCACATCCTAAATTGAAGAGAGTTGTATTTAGACCTAAGTCTATGTGAGCATGAAAATTTCTCCTCAATCTGGTCCTACCAAACCATGCCTAGTCTATATGCAATCAATGTCAACTAGGTCAGAATCTAGGCTCCTAGGTTCACATGATATCAAAAGCAAAAAGAGATGACATTTTTTAGAACACAGTTTTGATATTTGAACTAAGCCAAGCACTACTTTGATCAGACAAGGACAGGTCCCATCTCGGTCGCCAAACCTGTTATCGTCGCAAAAATTTTCCCGTCTTCCCTTCCTTGCAGAAGAGAGAAAGAGGAAAATGCTTCCGCGATTCAAACTTGACCGGATTTTTTGGAAATTTGTTTTGAAATACTCGCCTCCGTTTTGAAAATTGCGGGAAAATCCATGGGATGGGGCTCGACCTGTCGATACGAGGTTCGACCATTCTTGCCGCCTTTAACAGAGGTAATCGAACCAAGGACCAAAACTATGCTTGACTTAGTTAAATCATCAAAATCGTGTTCTATCCTAAATGCACAGAGACTTCAGGCATGTTCTATGAGATTTTGGAAAATGGAAGTAGGAAAAACATGATGTATGCTTGGAAAATATTTGGAGTTGAAAGATATTTCTCAGGGAAAAGGTGAAAGTCAATTTCTCAGGAAACTCAGACGAAGAAGATTTGAAATCTCGAGAAAATTTATGAAGATTTGGGAAAGTCATGAATGGTTGAAAATCCTGGGAAAATAGAAGTGATTCTTGAGAAAAAGGTGAACACTGGAAGGGAAAATGCTTGTCAAGAAAAGCGTCAAGTTTTGAAAGCTTTCTTTGGAAAATGGTTGAGATTCATTGGAAAATTCTTTGGGGAAGGAAAATTGAAACTCGGGAAACTGAAATCCTGAGAATCTTAGCCTTGAAACACTTGGAAATTGATTTTGATCTTTGAGAAAGGTGAGAGACTCCCTTTTGAACATCTTGAGAAAATAACCTTTTCCAAGGAAAACTGTGGAAAAACATGACTTGGGAAAACAGATTTTGAAAAATTCTCAGAGTTTCTTGAGAAATTGATTTCTTGAGAATGAAATTTTCTTAAGAAAATCATGAGAAAACCAATGATTTCATGATGCAAATGATATGAGCGAATGAATGCATTTTGAGAAGGTTTTCTTAGAGATTTTGCTGGAAAAATGTGTATTAAGTCGAAATAAATCCTTCCCATATTCTGACTGTGGCCATGAATATGTTTAGAGTTCATTTGAATTAATTCACAATATTTTGAAAAATTGGAAATATGATGTGCATTTTAAGATAGCCTAAGAGTGTAGGCTCAATGTGACTGGTAGAGAGATGATGGATCTAGGTCTCGTCCATATTCCGACTAGAGCCGTAAATATGGACTCCACCGAGTTCATTAACTCCCTAATAGTTGGTGCATGTGCCATTCGTGTACATCCATAGTGCTTTTGAAATAAAATGCATGAATCACATAAACAAGATATTGCAGGAATTTAAACTATATGATATGCATCTAAGCAGAAAATAAAATCTCTTATTCCAAAATTTACATTATTACATCACTAAATAAATGAAATAAAAGAAAATTGCAGTTTTTAACTCCTTCCTTTGAATGTCTCTGCCAAACTTGAAATGGGGTTAGCTCAAATATGTGGGTTTTTTCAAGATTTTCCAATAATATTCTGAAATTATTGGACTTAGTTGGATATAAACCCTATTTTCATGCTTTCTTGATATTTGAAATGATGTAAATGCAAGAAATTCAGTAGAAAATAGTTTGAAATTCGAAATTATGGTTAAAATGACCAAAATACCCCTAATATTAAGGTTACACCTTTAAAATCAGGGTTTTTTAAGGAAATTTTGGTAAAATTGACATTTTGAAATTCGAATTGAAACAAATGATGATGAAATGCATGATGAGACATGATGACATGCTGCTAAACACATTAAGACTGTAAAATCAGAATTTGAAATTTTGCAACTCATCCAAAATAATGAATTTCGCTTGTTTTTCGCTTGGATCAGGGTACCACGGGGCCCTGTTTTGATGATATGGCTAAACCGAGCCTCAAATGAATTCCAAATCACACCAAATTCGGTATGAAGCATCTACTTATTCTGATAAATTGCCTAGAATGCTAAAACTCATGAAATGACATGGTTTAGATACTAAAATTTAAAGAAAATCCTAAAAAGGGCGAATTTCGCCTACGGACCCGAACCAAATGCAACACTTAATGCAGTAATATGCGAATTCCTCCATAAAAACATCTGAGATTTTTCAGACTGCTAAATGACATGAAAATAATAAATATTGTCTTTTACAGCTCTGGGATGTGAACTACGGTGAGTTCGGTAACGAGAATTTGGTTCTGACGGAGGCAAAATCAACTCGATCCAATGTAAAATTGCATAAAAAATAACATATGATCGTAGAAATTTCTGATATTTAACTTAGAAACTAAAAACACACACGAGAACAACTTTTATTTTTGTGATTTTGGAATTTGATCAACAGAAACAGATATAAAAATATGACTTTTTATGCATAAATCAACAGAACAGACAAATGTGACAAATAGGAGACTGACAAGCAAAATCCGAAATAGATATTAATACTATTCTAAAAATCATAAAATTTCAGATGCAAACAGAGGACATCCTGATCATGACATTCACTTTTTATAGATTTGGATTTTAAGCAATACTCAAAGAGAACCCATCGACTTAAGTCGATCCAAAATCTCAGAGACCCAAATCATGCTCTAACACGTGTTCCAAACTCTCGGATTTTTGTCAGACATCACAAGACATCGGAAAAATCTGAGAAAATCATATTAAATACTAGATATCATCTCGAGTTCAGTACATTTTTGGATCGAAAATTGGATCTTATATGAAAGAGATATCGATTTTACAATTCAGAAGTAAATCTTCACAACGTATCCCGGGTAACAAAACTCGACCTATCATTTTGAACTTTTACCATAATAAATAAATTCAAATCATTCCTAATTTTTGGCAGATTTCTAGGGACACCTAAGGACGCGTACTGTGATTTTTTTGGCATTTTTAAGAAAAAATAAATACATGAAATGACAAGTGGACTGACTGACAAAAACAGAGAATCACTGAAATAACACAGGATACATGGAACATCAAATAAATTCCTAAACGATGCTATTTTAATGAAATAAGACATAAATCTACCTTATTTTAATGCATGAACGTGATGAAATGATAAAATTTGAATCAAGAAAGCATGAAAAACTCGTTTGCTATATGTCATTTTATGAGAATAGCTCGATCCATCCCTCGGATGAGCTCTTTCTTCAAATGACAACACGAATCAAATCATGATAAAATCGATTGGAATAGGGGCTTACCTTGTGTTCTCCTGCGGTTTGGAACTCCAAAAATGAGCGGCTACCTTGATAATGGGCTCCAGAGGGGCGTGAATCCAGAGGAAACCCAAAAAAAAATGGAATTTTGAAGTTCATTTCTCAAACAGGGCTCTCCTTCAGCTGGGCATGGGCCCTTGTATTTATAGAAACTTTTGGAAAATTTTGAAATTCAAAGAGGCTTAATCTGAGTCCTCCATGTGGCGCCATCTCAGAGGGTGTTGTTTTGGAGTTTGAAATTCAAAATCTGCTTTATTCTAGAAGGAGGAGAGACTGCCATGTGGCGCCATCTCAGAGCATCCACATTGACAAGTGTCAAAAGCTGGAGGAGGCTCTCCAGATGGCGCCACCTCAGGAGGCATTTGAATTTCAAATTGGGTTGGCTTTGGAAGGATGGAGGGTGGCCATGTGGTGTCATCTCAGGGAGATCCTACAGTGACATGTGGCAAGAGGGAGGAAAATGAGGGAAAGGGACACGTGGCACCATCTCAAAAAATGAATTTAGGGAGGAGACTTCAGGATTTGCGCCACCTCAGCCAGGAGTTTGAATATTTGAATTGTTGCTTTTTCTGAAGGAGGCAGAAAGTTACATGTGTCACTTGCTTTTTCTGAAGAAAGCAGAGAGAGACACGTGTCCCTTGCTTTTTCTGAGAAGAGCAAAGAGTGACATGTATCACTTGCTTTTTCTGAGAAAAGCACAGAGTGACATGTGTCACTTGCTTTTTCTAAGAAGAGCAGAGAATGACACATGTCACTTGCTTTTTCTGAGAAAAGCAGGGAGTAACATATGTCACTTGCTTTTTCTAAGAAGAGCAGAGAATGACACGTGTCTGCTGCAGGAGAGAATACCGCAGATGGTGCCACCTCAGAAGGAGACAACTCTACTTTTTCTGGACAGAGCAGCACATGACACGTGGCATCTCAGGGTGACCTTGGAATGACACATGGCACAGGGTGAAGTTGGTCGACACTGACATGGCATGGAATGAAGAGGATGTCTAATGACATGTGGCGGCATCTTAAGGTGGCCCCACACTAACATGTGTCGTAGGATGGAAGGAGATAGAAAATGACATGTGGCGCCACCCCTAGGTGAACCCCACGCTGACACATGGCAGGGCAATGGGAGGAGAGAGAAAAAGGTCCAGTGGCGCCAATCCAGGGACAAGGCTCATATATTTCAAAATTCAGGTTTTTCAAAAGAAAAGCCTATGTGACACCACCTCAATGTGGGTCCCATATTGCTTCTTTATTGAAATAAGGACAAGACAGTAAAACCTCTTTTTGGAATTTTCATAAAATCTGGACTAATTGGCAAAATAGAAATTTTGAAAAGAGTTGGCCCCTGTAGGGCGATTTTGTAAAAGGAAGATATTTGAAATTGTTTGACAAAAGGGCAAAATCTGAGATGAAATTTATTGAAAATTATCCAGATTGTTTTCCTGATAAAATATTTTGAAATTTAGAGTCCTGGGGGTAAAATGGGAAGAATTGATAATTTTGAAGACCCACGGTTTTGAAATTAATTTTAAAAAGAGTTGAAATTCAAATCTGGATTGAAATCAAGAGTTCTGGACCTCGAAATGACATGCTGTGCAGTGCAGGGATATGAAATGTTCATGCAATGCTATGCAATGACATGTTTTATGAAATATAATCTTGAACCAAGACTTGAACATTTGAGCTGAAATAGAGAAAAATTGAGGGTTGTAGATGAAATTTGGACTTTTGCAAGTTCTAAGCTCAGAAAATGATCATTTTGCCCTTTGGTGATCTCCGGGGAGGAGTTGTGATGTTTGGTGGAAATGTCGGGGAGGTGAGTGAAAATTTGGGGTGTTTACAGGTGCTCCACGCCCCCCTCCTAGAAGCCCATGCCCAATGCATGTTGGTCTCTTGAACTTTTTAAAAGTCTTTTCAAAAATGCCATTTAAAAGTACCTTTAAAACTTGATGAAATAACATGGGCTGCCCCTAAGGCTCAGCCAATCAGTTTCTAGCATTTGAAATCCTTCAAAAATTTTGCAAAAATGCCATGGGGTGCCAACCCCATGCTCTCTTTGAAAAGTGCGCCCCCTTATGATGCTTCATAATGGGGTTTTGAAAAGACCAAGGGCCAACGGTGGCCTTCTTTTCAAATGCCATGCAAAAGTTTTCAAATGTGCCATCCATCTGGTCAAACCTTGACCAGCTGGTCAACCATGACCATGGAAGTCTACAAGAGAGGATGCCCAATGGATTTGGGCCTTCATCTAATTGATCCGCTCCAAATCCAAAAATCGCCACTTGTTAAACTTCAAAACTACGCTTAATTAATGCACTAAAATATTAATTAATTTTAAATAAATCATTCAGTTCTCTAATTAACCTCAATTAATACGAAATGGTCAAGGCCTTTCAATAAAATTGCCTTTCGTTTGCAAGAATTAAGCGTATTATAATTTCGGGTCTAAAACTCGTAATTCACATGCACTGACAAGGTTTTTACGTCGTATAGGTCCCAAATTCAGGGACAAACTATAAAAACATATTATAAATTAACCCTTAAAGTTTTAAGGCTTAATTCGTCCAGAATTAGGCACTTCTTACTTACACAGTATATTTACGTGATTTTCTGGTCGCTCGTACAAAGCCAAAACACATGGCACATCCAAAATATACTTGATTATGCGATATAACCTCGTAATTATACAAAAGCACACATATCAACACTAAGTAAGCAATAAACTCCTCAAAAATATTCGCGGACCTTACATCCTACCCTCCTCGCACATTCTCATGTAACTGAAATGTGTTTTCTAAGATATGCATATGTCTCCATGCCACTGTTTGTTTATAATTGTGCGAACAACTTGAGATCATGTGATTCTCAGCTCGCACCTACACGTAGCATATCTTGACAATTGTACTACTTAGTACGTACCTCAAAAAGGTACATTTTGGTTTTGTGCTTGAGGCATTTATGGGTGCACGAAGTGCACATTATACATGTAATATAAAGAATGACACAAAAACTTGAACACCAGAGGGTATGAGGAGCACACTGTTGTGGCTTTGGACTCTGTTGAAGTCTTTGGGCGATGGCCCCTTGTTCGTGAGCGAGCTCACGTATGTATATACCCTAGTAATGAAAAAGATAAAATGGTGTTAGAATCGCTTTCACGAGCGATGAGCTCTTGTTAACTGTGTGAGGCTAAGCACGTGAGTGGGCAGTCTAAGACCTCATTTGTGTACCCCGCGGGGACCACGAGGCATAAACACCTCGAAAGAGAGGTATGACATGATAAATGAGACACCCCATTCACAAAATGGTTCACCTTAGAGAGGGTGGATGGTACAACCCTGAGTGACTTGTCATCAATACAACATGTGTTTTGACAGAAGTTGTAGCGTCCTTTGACCTCCAGTCACTCAGAGTCAGGGAGGTCGAGGTTACCTTTTTAGGACCTCACTACTGTAGTAGTATGGATTGCAATCCTTACCTATGTAAGGTCCATGATTAATTTTGAAGTAATATTATGCGAATTGTGTTATGATCTAGAATTCTTGTTGAATTTGCAATTTTCGTATTTAAGCCTACTTGGAGATATGAGTCAAAATCGTGTAAGTTTACATTAAATAGCAATTGAGGGAAATCTATAACAAATTAACCTCCGAAAATTTTTGGGCAAGTTTATAATATGTATATTTTGATTGCCCCCAAACGACAAAAAAACCCTGTCAGTGCATGTGATTTACGGGAGATCGCTTAGAGACTTAGCGAGGGCTTAAACGAGACCCATTTCGTTCATAGTGGAGATTTCTTCTCTTGGGTTAGCTTTGAAATGTTATTTACATTAATAATATAAAAAAAATATAAATATACATGATGGAAAAATATTTAAAATCCATTTAACAATAAAATCGGTATAATAATTTAGTTCCTTTTGTTGGTCAAAGGTCAAACAAGGCCATGGTCGTCCATTCAGGATGGCCTTGGGATGACCTTGGCCATGAAACCAGCGGGTCACGTTGACCAGCTGGATGAGTGGCAGTCTCGTAAGAGACTAAAAGCAACTTCAAGGGAGGGCCACGATTGGCCCTACCCAAATAAAAAAAAAAAATATGATAAATCTAATAAAGAAGGAAAGGAAGGGGATGCATGGTGTGAAGAGGGGGTCGACTTTCCCCTTGGGAGATGTGTGGGCTTGAAGAGCATCATGCCTTGGGATTCAAGGAATCCCAATGGCTCTTCCCAAGGTGGAAGAGCCATCTTGAGGCTGGACTTGCCTTAGTGGATGCATGGGGTGGCAGCCCCATGGCATTCTTGAGATTTTTGGGAGGCATTTCAAATCCTCCATGGTGTGTGGTGGAGCTGGGCTGCAGTGGGAATGCGTGACCCACTCCCAGCCCCACATCTTGGAGGGTGAATCTCCACCCTCCATCGTAACCAACCGCTCTTTAAGTGCCTTTTTTAAAAATTGAGAACCCTCAAATGGGGCAATTTTTCTAGGCTCTCTCTCTCTCTCACTCTCTTTCTCTCTCCCATACCTTCTATTGTCTTCCTCCCAGCCGTGGGTTTGGTTCAGCCTTGTTGGAGGATGCCATTGCAGCCGTGACCTCCTTCTTCATCCAAGCCTCGAAGGCGAAGGCTCAACCCGTTTTTCATGTCGTTTTAATGCACCATGAAACCGAGGAGTCAATGCATCTATGCATGCATGCTTCATCGGTGGATTAGTTGAATGAGCTTTCTTTTGACCATATTCACCATTGTTTTGCATTTGGTTTGCTTGCTGCATTCATATATTCTATTTTTTTTTATCGATAGCATTTTCTTGTTGGAGCTTCGTTCTTGTTGTTGCCCTTCTCTCTCGTTGCTGGGCGTGGTGGCGTGTTCCAGAGCTGTTAGCCTTGCTGGGTATGCTCTGGACCGAGCTGGGCTCGTCCAGATGCACCCAACCCATTTTCGGCACCCCTTGGAGTGCAGGCGTGTTGCGGGTGGTGAACCGCAACGACCACCTTCTTCCTTGGTGTGTCGGTGTGTTGGGTTCAGATCCAGTCCCAAAGCATTTGGGACTGGCAGGGCCTCCCTGGCACCTTGTCCAGGTCTTATCCAGGACAGGGATGTTGGCCCCCTTTTTTTTTTTGCTGTTGGGTTTTGGCGCTTTGGGTCACCCGGTGCCACGGGCACCCGAATGGCTTAGCCGGTTGGGCGGGCCTGAAACAGGCACCCAACCCTTTTAGCATGGTTGTCCGAGCCCATGGGCTCAGGCTCTTGGGTTTGGATGGTCGCAAGGTCTGATCCAGCAGACAAGACCATTTAGCTAAACCCTCTGTTCCTCCTTGGTTTGGAGCTGGGCACCCTGCGGGTTGCCCGCATGCTTAGCTTGGTCACCCAGATTTTTGGGCCAAGCATTTTGGCTGGGGTACTTGTGGCTCCCCAAACCTCGACCTTGGAAAAACCTTAGGTTTTCTATGATTTTTTTTTTGAAAGGTTTTACTGAAAACAGCAAAAACAAAGTGTAAAGAAGGTGGCAAGATCGCAAGTCTGGACGACCACAGGTAAGTACAACAGACATGACTAAGAAGTATAATCACAAATATAAAGGGGTTTACAACCCGACAGTTTAAGAGTTACAAAATGTGACAATACAACAAGTCTCCAAAAATAGGGAATGCATCCCAACACAACCCAAAACCACCAGGACCAAGATATGTAGCTAAGTGTAGGTCCCCAAGCCTCCACCGTGTGCCGTCGCATCACACCGTACCTATTCATCACCTACATCCCCATAAAACGGGGTCAGTCCTCTTGCGAGGTGGTGAAGAAACAACCACGTCATATATATATATATATCATTTCTAAGAGGAAAAACATGAAACAGTAATGTGGAATAACAAGTATGGGTGTCGGTGTCAGGTAAGTGCACATGTGACAAGTGCTAACTAAGTAAAACAGGTAACAGAACTGAAGTAACTGCAGAACAAGTAACTAAAAGCAGTAAAGGAAATGTAACCAGAACTGAAACCACTGCTGAACAAGTAAAGTAACTGAAACAACTGCGGTACAAGTAAAGTAACTGAAACAACGGCTGAACAAGTAAAGTACAAACTACAATATGTCAGTTGTGATTGGTTAGTCTTTAAGTTTTTCTTATTACTCCTTCGGGTATGCGAAGGAACCTCACATTCTGTGAGACATGCACCTGGCGTCTGTTATTATATTTCTAATGTGGTAACCGGGGATGCTACATACCGAGTAAACCTCATGCGAGCAACACGCAGCTGAGAGAAACTCTCGCATAGGTAAGGATTGCAATCCATACTACTGCAGTAGTGAGGTCCTAAAAAGGCAACCTCGACCTCCCTGACTCTGAGTGACTGGAGGTCAAAGGACGCTACAACTCCTGTCAAAACACGTGTCGTAGTAACGACAAGTCACTCAGGGTTGTACATTCCACCCTCTCCAAGGTGAACCATTTTGTGAATGGGGCGAAGCGAGTTTATCTTTCTTAGGCTCATTATTCAGTCATACCTCTTGACGAGGATTTTATGTCTCGTGGTCCCCGCGGGGTACGCAAACAAGGACTTAGCCTGCCCATCCACGTGCTCAACCTCACACGGCTAACAAGAGCACATCGCTCGTGAAAGTGATCATAACACCATATTATTTCTTTTCTAATTTAGGGTGTAGTCACACGTGAGTTCACTCACGACAAAAGGGCCTTTGCCCAGACACTTCAACCGAGTCCAAAACAAATCATGTTTATACATACCCTATGGTGTTTAACTTATATATCAGCATTTTCATTTCATGAAGTATGTGCACTTCGTGCACTCATCAATGCCTCAAGCAATGTACCAGACGAGCTACGCACTACTCAGTACGAGTGTCAGGATGTGCTACATGCAAAGTGTGCTAGATACCACATGCATTTTCGTCAATTGCACAAACATACAGAACAAAGCCATGATATAACTGCATATCTGAGAAATAAGATAATGTGCATGTGACTGTACAATTTTCAATTCTAAGGGATGTGCATATGCAATTCCATCCATTTCATCACTCAAGTAGTTGGAACCAAGTCATTAGGATTGGCACTTTACGTAACATGGGACCACCCTTGTAGAGAAGACTCACGATCTGGCGTACTTGTGTGTTGAGATTGAACTTTACGATATTCCCATACGTATGGGAATTACATTCGCATTCCAAGTGGGTCGTCGCTCTTGCAGGAGGAAAGATGCAATTGAGACACGAAAGACCATCATATGCTTATACCCTTGCTAGGCTACTTGATTCAACACACTTACGTGTCACTGAGGGAATCCAGGATATTCCCAACTTATGGGAATAACATTAGCATTCCCACGGTTTGGGGTGCCGCCCCTGCGGACCCAATACAAAAATACTGAACAATGTTCGTGACTTGTAACTAATATAGGCTCTATATACGTGGAGTTTGCAATAGTGCTTACTCATTTACACAACTAGTCAACTCGAAAAGGAAACCAAGGTACAAGTATTTTCCTCAAGAAGTGCGACGCACTTACGTGTCAAGAGCAAATTTTGGAAATAACCCATCTAATGGGGATTACATTGGCTTTTTCACGGTTTGGGGTGCCGCACCTGCGGACTAAAAAAAAACATCAGACAATGTTCGTGACTCGTACTCACATTAGAGTATGAAAGTAACCATGGACACATTTGGACAAAGCACGAGGGTGCCATGTGTCCAAATGGTTTTCCGTAGGCAGTCACACCGAATCACCCGACTCTCTCTCTCTCTCTCTCTATATATATATATATATATACAAACGCTTTACACTGGTATAAGTATACACACACCAGAGCGCGTTCAATCCGATTGCTCGCAATCATATTCCCATGTTTGGGGCCCTTAACAATTGAAATGATACGAGAGAAAGGGGGTGTTCGGGTCTGGCCATTCGGGCTAGACCGAAACTGCATCTCGGCTATGCTCAGGTGTCTCGACTATGGACAACTGGTCACCGATGTGGCAGCAAGCCGATGGGTGCCCAAATCTTCAAGGAATCCAGGTGCAACGACACCCGGTAGCCTAAGGCAACTACACGACCACGGGTAGGTGTGCGGGTCTGGTCATGTGGGCCAAACCAAGCCTGTGGTATGGCTGCACTCAACGACCACATTGGCCACATAGTCACCGATGGTGACAACAGCAAAACCAAGTGCCAAGGCAGCAATGGACCCGGGTGCAAGTGGCACCCGGTAACCCCTTGTTGAAGCCGCCGAAAAGGGTTACATGCATGCTGGTCTGGTCCTCCAGACCAGACCGCATGGTCTCGTAAGGAATTCTGGTCTGAACCCATAGTTCAGATCAGACCCTTCATCGAACTGGATGAGCCCAAATCGGCTACCCAAAAACCGCAATCTTTCGATAAAAATCTATGGTGCCAAGATAGTGGGAGGAGGGATGAACCTGACATAGGTCTGGTCCTCTGGACCAGACCACGCTGTTGTGAAAAGAGAGGTCTGAACTCACGGTTCAGATCGACCTCCACGCAGTGCAGCGAGTAGCTGCGAACCACAGCAGCAGCTCGCCACTAGGCGGCTGCCCTGGGGTCAAAACTGGGCCAAAGCAAGAAGGACGTGTGTCTGATCCCTGGGACCGGACCCACACGACCTGACATAGTTCTGGTCTAAACCCTTGGTTTAGACCAGACACATGGGTCGGTGGCCTAGTCCTTCGAAACTAGGCCAAACCGGGTGCCCAAAGCCTCGGGTGACCTGACGCGCCAAGTTTAAAGAACCAGAGAAAAAAAAGAAAAAAGAAAAGAAAAAGACAATGATAGCGCCGAAGGGCCATGGGCCCTTTTCCCAAGTGGAGCTTGGTCACACCGTGACCTAGGCCATGGTGCTCGTGTTGTGCCAGTCCCAAATGCATTGGGTCTGGGTTGAACCCAGCACACCGAAGCACCAAGGAAGGAGGTGGCAGTTGCGGTTCACCACCCGCAGCACGCCTTCACTCTAAGGGGTGCCGAAAATGGACTAGGTGCATCTGGATGAGCCCAGCTCGGTCCAGTGCACCCCAGCAAGGCTAACATGCTTATGGACGCAACAACATGCCCAGCAACAAGAGAGAAAGGACAACAACAAGAATGAAGCTCCAAAAAGAAAATGCTATTTGTAAAAAAAAAAACAGAATGTATATGAATGCAGCAAACAAACAAATGCAAAACAATGGTGAACAATGCCAAAAAGGGAGCTCATTCAATCTAATCCACCGATGGAGCATGCATGCATGGATGCATTGGCTCCTCGGTTTCATGATGTACGGAAACAATGTGTAAATCGTGTTGAGCCTTCACCTTCGGAGTCCGGATGAGGAAGGAGGTCCCAGCTGCAATGGCGTCCTCCAACAAGGCTGAACCCACGGCTAGTGAGGAAGAGAAAGGAGAGTATGGGAGAGAGAGAGAGAGCGAGAGAGAGAGAGAGAGAGAGAGAGAGAGAGAGAGACTTGAAAAATTGCCCCCTTTGGGGGTTCTCAATTTTTCAAAAGGGTCTTAAAGGGGGGTTGGCTAAGATGGAGGGTGGAGATTCACCCTCCAAGATGTGGAGCCGAGAGTGGGTCATGAATTTCCACTGCCGCCCAGCTCCTCCACATACCATGGAGGATTTGAAAATCCTCACAAAAATAACAAGAATGCCATGGGGCTGCCGCCCCATGCATCCAATGAGGCTCTCCAATCCTCATGATGGCTCTTCCACCTTGGGAAGAGCCATTTGGATTCCTTGAATCCCAAGGCAAGAGGCTTTCAAAGACCACACACTTCTCAATGGGAGAAGTCAACCCCCCCTCCTTCCAACACGCCATGTCATACCTTCTTTATTAGATTTATCATATATATTTATTATTATTATTTTTTTGGATTAGATTTGGGTAGGGCCAATCGTGGCCCTCCCTTAAGATTGCTTTTTAGTCTCTTACGAGACTGCCACCCATCCAGCTGGTCAACGTGACCAGCTGGTTTCATGGCCATAGTCGTCCCAAGGCCATCCTGAATGGATGACCATGGCCTTGGACAACCTTGACCAACAAGAGAAACAAATATTTTATACTGATTTTATTGTTAAATGGATTTTAAATATTTTTCCATCATGTATAATTATTTTTATTTTATATTATTAATGTAAATAACATTTCAAAGCTACCCAAGCGAAGAAATCTCCGTTACAAATGAAATGGGTCTCGTTTAGGCCCTCGCTAAGTCTCTAAGCGATCTCCCGTAAATCACATGCACTGACGTGGTTTTTTCGTCGTTCAGACCTCAAACTTGGGGACAATCAAAATATACATATTATAAACTTGCCCTAAAAATTTTGGAGGTTAATTCGTTATTGATTTCCCTCAATTCCTATTTAATGTAAAATTATGTGATTTGACTCGTATCTCTATGTAAGCTTAAATACGAAAATTGCAAATTCAATAAAAATTCTCGATCACAACACAATTCGCATAATATTACCACAAAATAAATCATGGACCTTACATCCTCCCCTCCTTAAAAAGGATTTCATCTGCGAAATCACCCATATTAGGTTACAAAAAGTTCTGGATAATTCTCTCTCATGCTCGCTTCTGGTTCCCATGTGCATTCTTCGATGCCATGGTGCTACCAACGTACCTTAACTAGCAGAATAGTCTTGGTACGCAAAACCTAATCTTGTCGATCAACTATCTCAACAGGCCATTCTGTCAAAGTCAGATGTTCCTCCACTTTCACCTCTTCGTAGCGAATGATGTGCGATGGGTCAGGAATGTACTTCCTTAGTATCGACACATGAAAAACATTATGAATGTGGGCATACTGTTGAGATAAGTCGACACGATATGCCACTTCACCGATTCTTGCCAAAATCTCGAACGATCCAACGTATCTAGGGATCAACTTTCCTTTCTTACCGAAACGAAACACACTCTTGGTCGGTGAAACTCTAACAAAAACCATGTCACCAACTTCAAATGATAACTCGCGTTGTCTCTTATCGGCATAACTTTTTTGTCTATCTTTCGCTGCCTTCAAGCGTTCTCGGATCTTCTGCACATGCTGAGTGTAGTGCTGAAGAACAATCGGCGATTCTCTAGATCTGTCGCTGATATCGTTCCAATAAGATGGCGATCGGCAAGGTCTCCCAAGCAATGCTTCGTACAGGGCCATCCCGATACTAGCGTGGTAACTGTTATTGTATGCGAATTCAACCAAACATAGGTGCGAATCCCATTCGCCCTTCCAGTCGAGCATACAGGCTCGCAATGTGTCTTCTAGCGTCTGAATCGTCCGTTCGGATTGTCCATCTATCTGAGGGTGAAAAGTTGTACTGAACTTCAACTTTGTACCCAAAGCAAACTGCAACTGACCCCACATGCGTGATGTGAACCGGGGATCACGATCATAAATAATCGATCTCGGCACACTATGCAGTCACACAATCTCTCTGACATACAAGTCAGCTAGACTCTCAAGGGATTGACTGATCCGAATAGGTAAGAAATGGGCAGACTTGGTGAGTCTGTCCACGACTACCCAAATCGCATCATGCTTACATCTCGTCTGCGGTAAACCTACCACAAAATCCATCGTAACATCTTCCCACTTCCATTGAGGAATCTCGATTCTCTGCATGGAACCACCCGGACGTTGGTGTTCCACCTTGACCTATTGACAAGTCAAGTATCTCGCAACGTACGCTGCTATCTCGCGCTTCATACCATTCCACCAATATTTCCGTTGCAAATCTTTAAACATCTTCGTTCCGCCTGGATGAATCGTATATCTCGACATGTGTGCTTCATCAAGAATCTCTTTCTTCAGCTCAGGGTCGCTCGAAACCCAAAGTCGATCTCTCATGCGAATACTGCCATCATCTGACACACTAAAGAAGGTATCTACTTGTCTTTTCAGGGCTAGAAACTTACCACACTGGTCATCAAGCTTCTGAGCCTCCATGATTCTAGGCAAAAACTCTCATCGAATGGTCAGACTAGACAATCTGATCAATCCGCCTCCAACTGAAAAAGGCTTCTAAACTATGAAATCTTTAATCAGCTTCTGGCTCTACAAGAGACTAGCCAGAACACCACTCGACTTGTGACTAAGCGCATCCGCCACTACGTTCGCCTTACCAGGGTGGTAAGACAACGTAAAGTCGTAATCCTTGATAAACTCGAGCCAACGTCGTTGTCTCATGTTCAACTCCTCCTGAGAGAACAAATATTTGAGACTCTTGTGCTCTGAGAAGACCTCAAACGATTCTCCATACAAATAATGTCGCCACGATTTCAAAGCGAACACAACTGCTGCTAGTTCCAAATCATGTGTCGGGTAATTTCTCTCATGGGTCTTCAACTGTCTAGAAGCATAAGCAATCACCCTGCCGTGCTGCATTAGCACGCAACCCAATCTAGTACCAAAGGCGTCCGTGTACACCACAAAACCACCTTTTCATGAAGGTAAAGCTAACACCAGCGAGGTCGTTAGCTTTGACTTCAAGATCTGGAAACTCTCTTCACAAGCGCTATCTCACTTGAACTTGATGCCTTTGCGCAAAAGCTTTGTCAATGGTAAGGCAATCCTTGAAAAATCTTGGATGAATCGTCGATAATATTCTGCCAACCTAAGAAAACTGTGAATCTTTGACACATTCTGAGACTGCTTCCAGCCTAAAATTGCTTCAACCTTTGCTGAATCGACTCACACTCTGTCCTTGGATATCACGTGACCAAGAAACATAACTCTCTCAAGCCAAAATTCGCACTTGGAGAACTTGGCAAACAATCGATGCTCACGGAGAGTACTCAAAACAATACGCAAGTGTTCTTGATGCTACTCAAGACTCTCTGAGTAGATCAAGATGTCGTCAATAAACACGATCACGAACGTATCCACGAATGGACAAAAAATCTTGTTCATCAAATCCATGAATACGACTGGTGCATTCGTGAGGCCAAAAGACATCACCACAAACTCATATAAACCATACCTCGTTCGAAAAGCTATCTTCGCAATGTCTTCCTCTCTAATACAAAGTTGATGATAACCTGACTTGAGGTCAATCTTCGAGAAAATCTTTGCTCTCTGCAACTGATCGAAAAGGTCTTCGATCCTGGGTAACGGGTATTTGTTCTTAATCGTCGCTTGGTTGAGCATCTGGTACTCGATGCACAACCTCAAAAATCCATCCTTCTTCTTCACGAACAACACTGGTGCTCCCCACAGAGAAACACTGGGTCGAATGAAACCCTAATCTAAAAGTTCTTCCAACTGCCGCTTTAATTCCTCAAGCTCTGCCGGAGACATACGGTAAGGTGCCTTGGAAATAAGAGTAGTTTCAGGCAATAACTCGATGCAAAATTCAATTTCTCACTTCGGAGGTAAACCAGGCAATTCCTCCTGAAACACATCGAAAAATTCTCGAACCATGTCTAAGTCATCAATCAAAACCATCTTAGGTTCGACTGGGGTAATACTGACCAAAAACACAGTACCCCCATTCCGCAAATACTTCTGGGCCTTGAAGGAAGAAATCAAACGGCTATCACGCAAGGGCCGAGGAAGCTTGATCTCCAAGACAAGACCATCAGGCGGAATTACATTCGCATTCCAAGTGGGTCGTCGCTCTTGTAGAAGGAAAGATGCAATTGAGACACGAAAGACCATCATATGCTTATACCCTTGCTAGGCTACTTGATTCAACACACTTACGTGTCACTGAGGGAATCCAGGATATTCCCAACTTATGGGAATAACATTAGCATTTCCACAGTTTGGGGTGCGGCGCCTGCGGACCCGATACAAAAATACTGAACAGTGTTCGTGACTTGTAACCAATGTAGGCTCTACATACGTGGAGTTTGCAATAGTGCTTACTCGTTTACACAACTAGTCAACCCGAAATAGAAACCAAGGTGCAAGTATTTTCTTCAAGAAGTGCGATGCACTTACGTGTCAAGAGTGAATTCTGGAAATAACCCATCTAATGGGGATTACATTGGCTTTTCCACGGTTTGGGGTGACGCGCCCGCGGACCCAAAACAAAACATCGGACAATGTCCGTGACTCGTACTCACATTGGAGTATGAAAGTAACCATGGACACATTTGGACAAAGCATGAGGGTGCCATGTGTCCAAATGGTTTCCCGTAGGCAGTCGCACCGAATCACCAGACTCTCTCTCTCTCTCTCTCTCTCTATATATATATATATATATATATATATATATACACACACACAAAAATGCTTTACACCGGTTTAAGTATACACGCACCAGAGCGCGTTCAATCCGATTGCTCGCAATCATATTCCCATGTTTGGGGCCCTTAGCGATTGAAATGATACGAGAGAAAGGGGGTGTTCCGGTCTGGCCATTCGGGCTAGACCGGAACTGCAGCTCGGCTATGCTCAGGTGTCTCAAATACGGACAGTTGGTCACCGATGTGGCAGCAAGCCGATGGGTGCCCAAATCTTTGAGAAATCCGGGTGCAACGACACACGGTAGCCTAAGGCAACTACACGACCACGGGTAGGTGTGCGGGTCTAGTCATGTGGGCCAGACCAAGCCGGTGGTATGGTTGCACTCAACGGCCACATTGGCCACATAGTCACTGATCATGCATATAATTCAGGGTTTATTAACATTAAAATATGCATGATTTTATAAAATAATATTTTAAAAACCCAATTTTATGTTAGTTTTTGAGTAAATGTGCGAAAATGATTTAAAAATAGAAAATGCATGAAAAATAGTTTTATTTTACATTTTTATACATATTTTAGTTTTTGTTATATTCATAGTAGTCTAGTGTTAGTTTTCAATTAAAAATAAAATAAAAAAATAGAGAAAATAGTTTTTAAAATCATTTTAAATGTTTGTTTTTTAGAAAAGAAAAAAAAATATATAAATATAAATAGCTAGAATAGTTTTTTTTAGTTTCTTTATAAATAAGTTTTGATTTTAATTTTTGAAAACTTTATAATAAACTAGTTTACATAGTTTTTGTTTTTTTAAAAATTGAAAAAAAATATAAAATAACCAACCGGTTTACACGGTTTGGGTTTCTTGGAAAAAATTGAGAAAATCATAAATAAACCGGCTGAACCGGTTTGAATTTAAAAAAAAAAAATAATAAACAAACCGGCTTGAACCGGTTTGCATTTGTTTCAAACCGGTTCCAGCCGGTTTGTTGTTTTTAAAAACCCCAAAAACAGGGAAAGAAGGGCGCCTCCTTCGATTCACGCCTGAAGCCTTCTTTCCCCTCTTTCCCTCTAATTCCTCTCTTCTCTCCTCCCTCCACCATTGCCGGTGGCTCTCCTTTTCCCTAATTTCTATTTCTTCCTCTTTCTCTATCTACACTCTAGCCGGCGGCATTGGTGGAAGATCCTTATTCCGGCGACAGGTGGTGGAGGCCGCCACCTCTTCTTCAACTTCTTCTTCATCACGGTAAGTTCTTCTTCTTCCTCTTCTTTTTTTTTATTTCTTCTTCTTCCTCTTCTTTTTTTTAATTTCTTCTTCTTCTTCTTCTCCTTCAGATCTTCTTGTTCTTCATCCGATTTCTTCTTCCGATCTGTTTTTGTTTTTTTTTACTTCTTCTTCTTCTTCTTCAATAAATCCTATTTTTCTTCTCCTTTCTGATTCTTCAAATCTTCTTCTGGTTATTGCTATATCTGTAAAACAGAAATAAAAAAAAAAACTGAAAAAGAAAAAAAAAACAAAAATGAAAAAAAATACATTTACGATTATGTTCTTTTGTTCATCGGCCGATCATTTTTAGTTTACAGTTTTTTTTTTAGATTTTGTTAATTGCTTCAGTCGTTGTTTTCATTCAGTAGTAATTTCTTTTTGTTTTGATTCAATAGTGATTTCTGTTTATTAATTGATTCAATAGTTGTTTTCAGTAGATTTTGTTAATTGATTTAGTAGTTGTTAATTGATTCAGTAGTTAAATGATGTATTTTGATATAGCATAGTTATTATTACCATTTCTTCATAGTTGTTTTCTGTTGCTATTCGGTTGTAGTAGAAATCTCTTGTTGTGATTGTTTTCTTTCCGATCTTATGTGTTTCATTCTAGTTTTTCAGTTTGTCATAGTTAGTGATTCAAAGTTTTTAATTCATGATATTTCTTGTTTTAATTGATTGCATTCCTTGTTTTGTTTTAGTAATTAGTTTACCTTCCTGTTAGCCATCAGTTTATTGAATTAGTTGTTAGTTAAGCAAGATAATTAGCGATTATACTTAGTTTGTAATTAGTAAGTAGTTAGTTAGATTTAATTAGAAATCAATTTTATTTTGTCATTTAGATTTCTTGCATAAGTCGATTCACAATTTTTAGCATTTATCTAGTTTAGTATAGTCTATTTCTATCTCTGGTACTGCTCGTGTTCATTTGAATTGTGCAGGATAGCACAGGACTGGAGCGGAAGCGATTACATGACACAAAGTACGAAGAATAAAGTTTTTTTATTTTTTAGATTAGAATTAGGAATTTAATTGGGTTTGTAAATATTGCACTTTACGCCCTCTGCGAAGGGTATTCATTTGTTGTAATAGCTAGTTGTTTTTACTTTTCTGAACATTTTACATTTCAATAAATCGGCAATAAAGAATAGTTTAGACTTGTTTGTTTGAATACAACATATTCCCGTTCCCTGAGTTCGACCCGGTCTCATCCACTAGTGAGAACCGGTTTTTATTATTTGATGTCTGGTTTTCACATGTTTTACACTTAAAAATCTTTTCAAAATTTACAACGATTTAAAAGAAGACATCAAATTTTTGGCGCCGTTGCCGGGGAACGGCGTAATATTAGTATTCGCTTTATTGCCTAGTGTTTGTGTGTGCATTTAGGTTTAGAACCACGTATGTGCATATCTTAGAGACGAGCTTACTTTTCTGCACAGCCCACCTATTAGGATCCCCTTAGAGGTGACTGTGTACGATTGGTACCGTACACATAGATTTCATATTTCTTTGCATAATCTCTGTTATGTGTAACTGCGTGGTGTTTGTTTAGTTTTTGTTGTTTTTAGTTTACTCGCTTTGTGGTTTGCGTGGTTTGGCCGCTTAGTGCGTTAGTTAGGTAGAAAACCCAAAGTTAGGACGTGTGCTACACCGGTCTACTCCAAGGTGTACGCAATGGCTGACAATCATCAATTGATCCGTCCTTTGAGGGAGTACTTCATGCCAAATACGTATACTCCCACCTCCTGCATCACGAGACCTGATGTAGGAGCGAGCCATTTTGAGATTAAGGCCAGTGTGATTCAAATGTTACCTTCATTTTATGGCCTTAGCAATGAGGACCCATATCGTCATCTCGACGAATTCCTTAAGATTTGCTCGACTGTGCGAATCAATAATTTTGGAGACGAAGCTATGCGGTTGACTTTGTTTCCGTTTTCTCTCAAAGATAAAGCCAAGCACTGGCTAAAATCTCTTGAGACAGTTCGTATTACTACTTGGGAAGGAATGCAAAGAGAATTTTTAAAAAAATATTTCCCAATTGGTAAGACGAACCAGTTTCGTAAAGCTATAACCAGTTTTTCTCAAATTGAGGGAGAACAGTTTCACGAGTCTTGGGAGAGATTGAAAGATCTTCTCCGCAAGTGTCCCCATCACCAGGTGCCTCGTTGGCAGTTGGTGCAGTATTTTTATGACGGGCTTACTGAGAAGCATCGTCAAATGGTTGATTCGTCTTGTGGGGGCACTTTTATGCTCAAGAGTGAGGACGAGGCGTGGTCTCTATTCGAGACCTTGAGTGAAAACACGATGCATCATAATTTGTCTTCACGGCTCGATAGGACTATATCTCTGTCTAGTGGTCCTAGGAAGGTTGGGATTTCCGAAGTTGGGTCCGAATTAGAATTGCGTACCAAGGTTGACCAATTGACTAGGAAGTTAGATCAATTCCTAGCCAATTCTTCGAGAAATCCAGTAGAAAGAGTGTGCGAGCTATGTGCTAGCCCTGCACACTGTGTTGCGGATTGTCCGGTAGCACCATTATATCCTGAATTCGTTCAGGAGCAGGTGAATGCTGCCCAAGGTTTCGCTAAACCCATGCCCAATTCATTTACATCCTCATATAACTCAGGTTGGCGAAACCAGTTTATTTCCCCATCCCATCAGCCCTCCCAGACACAGTATAGACCCAGTAACCCTTCACAAGGTTACTCGCATCCTATATTTCCCCAGGTTCATCCCCAGTATTGTCTACCTTCTCCTCAGGAGCCCATTCCAAGTTCATCATTTCAAGAGAAGATGTTAGAAGCTTTTTCTGATATCAAGGCCACTTTGTGTTCCCATACGCAGTCAATAGCCAAGCTAAAGACTCAAATGGGACAGTTAGCTCAGACATTGAGTAGACAAAATCAGGGGAACCTTCATAGTCAGTCTGTTGTCACATCCAAGGGAGAGGATTCCATGTTATTTGACTCGCAACCTACTTCACATCATGAGCAAGTCAAATCTGTTACATCCCTTCAGTATGGGAAGGCATGTCACTCCACTCAGGAATCGACTCATGAATCTCATATCATTTCTACTGACGAGTCGATCTCCATGATACCTCAACAGAAGGGGCCTTACTCACAGCATACATTTTCATCATATAAAGCCCCATTTTCTCAGCCTTTAGGATCACCAATTTTTAGTAAGCAAGAGGTGCAGATGCAGAAGGTGCTTGACCAAGTCAAGCCTGATCATATTCACCACTTGTTTGAAGTAGCATTCATTGATACTCGATCGGTCCTAGACTCTCGATTCTTGACCAGTCTCTCAGATGAGACTAATCTTTGTTCTTCACGTCAAGAGAGTTATGATCCTACATTTGGAGGTAGAAGGGATGGAAACACAGTGCGTAGTGTCACAGATGACACTCTTTTCTTCATAGAGCCCGGTTGAGTCTGACTTCATGTCCATTGATCTCATGGACGATGAAGGATTTTTCTAGGGATCCGTCTGGCTGGGGACGTGAAACTTAGCGCTTTATGGGAGGCAACCCATATCTTGTATATTATTAGAATTGCTTAGAATTTATAGATTTTATTTTTACTTTTTCATGAGTTTTTCATGTTGTTTTTGTTTCATTCATGAGTTTTATGTTTTGTCATGTATACATTGCATTCATTACATTCATAGAACGTATATTTTTAATTCATGTCAGGTTATTCTACTCTTTTCCCTCATTTATTTCTCTCATGTGCATTCACGTAGTTTCATTCAAGCATGGGGGAGTGCCACTGGGATAGTGTTATTCAAGCATGGGGGAGGGTGTAGAGTGCACACCTTGATATTTCTGTTTACGTTCTTGAACATGTTTACACATATCTCATGAAAAGTAGATTTTTAAAGAAAGAGTTTGAACTTATATGAATGTTATTTCAAATCTGATGTTTTTAGAGGATTTTTAAGCCCCACGAAAATTTTTTCTGACATAGATCTAAAAATTATGGTTGTTTATGCGGATTTCGAGGAAATGATGATAGATACATGTTAAAGTTTATTTTGAATCATAAATATGAATATGCACAGTTGTATTTTTGAAAAACTAAGCAAATGAACAAAAGCATAAAAATGAGCTCAAAAAGTGAGAAAAAGCATGCGTTAGGTTGTTTGGATAATTTCACAATCCTTAGTAGATGGAATTTAGATGTAAGTTGAAACTTTTAATTCCATTTTCGAAAAGGAGAGTGGAAAACTTTGTGATCCTAAGTAACTGAGAACAGATACAAGTTGAAATATTTGACTCTCATGTTATAAAGGTGAATGAAGGAAGTCACTTTTATGTCTTAGTTGATATCTTTTGGGATGTATTGAAAAAGTATAGAAGATATTGACATTGCACAAGGCATAAAAGCAGACCACACGCAAGCTATATGAGAAAAATAAGTGCGCAAAAAGAAAAAGCGTGAAAAAATGAAAAAATCGGGAAAAGAGCTGAAAAAGAGAGAAAAGTTCAGTGCTTAGAAGTGTGATTGAGAAAACCTGTGCAGAAAACATATGAGTGTGGATAAGTAAATAATAATATGTTTTTATTGGATTTTCTAAGAATAAAACATAAATAATTGTGATATTTAGAAAAGTGAAAGAAATTCTTTTTCTGTGGTGGTGCATAAAAGACTCTAATTATATTTCGATTTTGAAATAACAGGAAATATTTGTGAAAATAAAGTCTTTGATTATCTACTGCTTATGAGGATGTGTAATATTATGCATACATGACAGAGATGTTGGTGGGTAGCATCACTGCAAACCCTCACGAGACCTTACTCGTCCACTGGGGTAACCCAGGGGTTGAAAGGGCTTGTTGCATGAGCTAAATGCAACCGTGATTCCTACGAAAGTGAGTTAGGTGATAGTTTGATTTCTTGCATTTTTCTAGTTTGCTCGAGTACTAGCAAAACATAAGCATGGGGGTATTTGATCATGCATATAATTCAGGGTTTATTAACATTAAAATATGCATGATTTTATAAAATAATATTTTAAAAACCCAATTTTATGTTAGTTTTTGAGTAAATGTGCTAAAATGATTTTAAAATAGAAAATGCATGAAAAATAGTTTTATTTTACATTTTTATACATATTTTAGTTTTTGTTATATTCATAGTAGTCTAGTGTTAGTTTTCAATTAAAAATAAAATAAAAAAATAGAGAAAATAGTTTTTAAAATCATTTTAAATGTTTGTTTTTTAGAAAAGAAAAAAAAAATATATAAATATAAATAGCTAGAATAGTTTTTTTTAGTTTCTTTATAAATAAGTTTTGATTTTAATTTTTGAAAACTTTATAATAAACTAGTTTACATAGTTTTTGTTTTTTTAAAAATTGGAAAAAAATATAAAATAACCAACCGGTTTACACGGTTTGGGTTTCTTGGAAAAAATTGAGAAAATCATAAATAAACCGGCTGAACCGGTTTGAATTTAAAAAAAAAAAAAATAATAAACAAACCGGCTTGAACCGGTTTGCATTTGTTTCAAACCGGTTCCAGCCGGTTTGTTGTTTTTAAAAACCCCAAAAACAGGGAAAGAAGGGCGCCTCCTTCCATTCACGCCTGAAGCCTTCTTTCCCCTCTTTCCCTCTAATTCCTCTCTTCTCTCCTCCCTCCACCATTGCCGGTGGCTCTCCTTTTCCCTAATTTCTATTTCTTCCTCTTTCTCTATCTACACTCCAGCCGGTGGCATTGGTGGAAGATCCTTATTCCGGCGACAGGTGGTGGAGGCCGCCACCTCTTCTTCAACTTCTTCTTCATCACGGTAAGTTCTTCTTCTTCCTCTTCTTTTTTTTAATTTCTTCTTCTTCCTCTTCTTTTTTTTAATTTCTTCTTCTTCTTCTTCTCCTTCAGATCTTCTTGTTCTTCATCCGATTTCTTCTTCCGATCTGTTTTTGTTTTTTTTTACTTCTTCTTCTTCTTCAATAAATCTTATTTTTCTTCTCCTTTCTGATTCTTCAAATCTTCTTCTGGTTATTGCTATATCTGTAAAACAGAAATAAAAAGAAAGAAAAACTGAAAAAGAAAAAAAAAAACAAAAATGAAAAAAAATACATTTACGATTATGTTCTTTTGTTCATCGACCGATCATTTTTAGTTTATAGTTTTTTTTTTAGATTTTGTTAATTGCTTCAGTCGTTGTTTTCATTCAGTAGTAATTTCTTTTTGTTTTGATTCAGTAGTGATTTCTGTTTATTAATTGATTCAGTAGTTGTTTTCAGTAGATTTTGTTAATTGATTTAGTAGTTGTTAATTGATTCAGTAGTTAAATGATGTATTTTGATATAGCATAGTTATTATTACCATTTCTTCATAGTTGTTTTCTGTTGCTATTCAATTGTAGTAGAAATCTCTTGTTGTGATTGTTTTCTTTCCGATCTTATGTGTTTCATTCTAGTTTTTCAGTTTGTCATAGTTAGTGATTCAAAGTTTTTAATTCATGATATTTCTTGTTTTAATTGATTGCATTCCTTGTTTTGTTTTAGTAATTAGTTTACCTTCCTGTTAGCCATCAGTTTATTGAATTAGTTGTTAGTTAAGCAAGATAATTAGTGATTATACTTAGTTTGTAATTAGTAAGTAGTTAGTTAGATTTAATTAGAAATCAATTTTATTTTGTCATTTAGATTTCTTGCATAAGTTGATTCACAATTTTTAGCATTTATCTAGTTTAGTATAGTCTATTTCTATCTCTGGTACTGCTCGTGTTCATTTGAATTGTGCAGGATAGCATAGGACTGGAGCGGAAGCGATTACATGACACAAAGTACGAAGAATAAAGTTTTTTTTATTTTTTAGATTAGAATTAGGAATTTAATTGGGTTTGTAAATATTGCACTTTACGCCCTCTGCGAAGGGTATTCATTTGTTGTAATAGCTAGTTGTTTTTACTTTTCTAAACATTTTACATTTCAATAAATCGACAATAAAGAATAGTTTAGACTTGTTTGTTTGAATACAACATATTCCCGTTCCCTGAGTTCGACCCGGTCTCATCCACTAGTGAGAACCGGTTTTTATTATTTGATGTCTGGTTTTCACATGTTTTACACTTAAAAATCTTTTCAAAATTTACAACGATTTAAAAGAAGACATCAGTCACCGGTGGTGACAACAGAAAAACCAAGTGCCAAGGCAGCAATGGACCCGGGTGCAAGTGGCACCCAGTAACCCCTTGCTGAAGCCGCCGAACAGGGTTACATGCATGCTGGTCTGGTCCTTCGGACCAGACCACATGGTCTTGTAAGGGATTCTGGTCTGAACCCACGATTCAGACTAGACCCTTCATCAAACTGGATAAGCCCGAATCGGCTACCCAAAATCCGCAATCTTTCGATAAAAATCTATGGCACCAAGATAGTGGAAGGAGGGATGAACCTGACATAGGTCTGGTCCTCTGGACCAAACCACGCTATTGTGAAAAGAGGGGTCTGAACTGTAAGACCCACAAATTTTCTGAGGAATTTACTGTTTGCATAGTATTGAAATATATGCTTTCGTGTGTTTATGAGATTATAGCACGTAATTTGATGTAAAATGACTATGCCTTGTGTTTTAGCTGTGTACATGCGACCCGAAAATCGCGTAAATACATTATGTAAGTAAGAAAAGCCTAATTCTGGATGAATTAACCTTTGAAATTTTAAGGGCTAATTTATAGTATATTTATATAGTTTGTCCTTGAATTTGGGACCCATACAACGTAAAAACCTCGTCAGTGCATGTGAATTACGAGTTTTGCTCTACGATTATACGCGAGTCGTAATACGCTTAATTATTGCAAACGAAGAGAAATTTTCTTATGAAGCATCGAGCATTCCATGTTAATTAAGGTGTTGAAAATAACCAAATGGTTTATTGAAGTTGAATTTTGGTTTAAAGTTATTAAATAAGCGTTGTTTTGAAATATTACAATAGGTGATTTTGGATTTGGATCCAGATCGACTAGAGGTGGCCCTATCCATTTGTGCGCCTCTCTAGGAGGATGATTTTGAGCTTGGTTGACCAGCTGGTCAAAGGTAGACCAGCTGGGTGGCATCTTTGAAAGAATTTGCATGGTTTTGAAAAAGAAGGCCACGATTGGCCATTGTTCTTTTCAAAGCCTCATGATGTGGCTTAGAGCCCATCACGAGGGGGCACATTTCCAAGGAGGAGGCATGGGGCTGGCGCCCCATGGCCTTTTTGAAAATACTTTGAAAGTTTTCAAATAGCCAAACTCGAGTGGCTGTCTTGGGCGGCAGCCAAGGGAAACTCTTGTAAAAAGTTCAAACATTAAAGGCTTTCTTCAATGGTGTTTTTGAAAGAAAAGTTAGAATTTTCAAAAGGAGAACATGCATTGGGCGTGGGCAGCTATGGGGGGGGTGTGGAGCACCCCAGCCCTCCATCTTGCCCCTTTAGATCCTAGCCATCCCTTTTGGTAAACCTAAGTATTTAAGACTCTAAGAGAGAGAAAGAGAGCACTCTCTCTTGGGCGATTTTGGGAGTCTCCCCTTCTCTCTCCCTTTCCTTCCTTCTTCTTCTCCTAGACGTGTGAGAGAAAGATAGTGAGAGAGGTTGTGAGTGTGAGTGAGTACCTAGTGCAGCACCTAAACCGTGGCATCCCCATCTCCTCCGTTGTCAAAGCCTCGAAGGTGAGACGCTCCTACACTTGTCCAAAAATGTGGTATTTCGGTTTTTATTTCTCATTGGCCGATTTCATTAAGTAAGCTTGCATGCACCATGTGTGTAGTTTTCGATTGAGCAAATTGCTAGGCATCCTTGCATTTTCGTGAGTTTCCCTCTTTACGTACCATAATGTGAGTGTTTACATGAGAATGGTTGTACAATTCGTAAATTTGTAAATAATAAAAGTTGTTTCAAAACCTTGTTGTTTCACTCCTGCGACCCACCCCAAAGTTTCCCGCTTGTTTCCCTTTTGGTACTTCCACACTTGCGCATTTGTCAAAAAAAAAAATTTACCCAAAAATCCAAAGGATTTTCAAGGATTTTACAAGTTGGGAATTCTGGGGGCGTCGCAGAATTGGTATCAGAGCAATGTTTTAAAAAGAGTTACAAAAGTGTGGTTCAAGTCTCTGCACGCATTGACCATCGCACTGTAAGTATTTCTAATTCAGTTTTTTTTGTTTAAATTGCTTATCTTGTATGTTTGGATGAATTTGTGTGTGTTTTGGGTGTTTTCCGATGTGAGACACAATTTTGTGATTAAGCTTCGTATTATGGGCTTAAGACATCGATTGTCGAAACCTAAGGGTTTGTTCGCGCTTGTGGATCTAGTTTCCCAAGCTGATTCGAGTGGACTCCTGTGAGCGTTGGAGATTTTCGACTGAGACCTAGGGGACTACTAGTGTAGTTCGCCCTTCTCGTTCCACATCATGTGGTGGAGACGATTGATATATCATAGCGACTATCGAACTTTTAGCCTTATCGTGTTGAAGACGATATGGCTTTGGTAAGAATCGTCGTGTGAGGCTATGAGTGGATGTTTTCCCTCTTTTCCAACTTTGTTGGAATTGTTCGCGACCCTGTCTTTGGCAAAGGGTGTCTTGCTTGAGATGATTCCTTTTGGACAGAAGGCTGAAGCCAAGTCTGTGCTAGTGAGCCTCTGCGTATTCCGTTGGAGGATACTGTTGATTCCCCAGTCGTTCTTGGTGGTGAGAACGTATTTGTTGTTACGCGCTTAGCATGCCCACATTTGTGTTGTCGACGATGGCATTTGACTCTTGAGAGGGTTGTATCTGGGGATGGATTAACACCAATTTTTAGGGTGTTGTTGCTCGTGAGAGAGCGTTGCGGGGATTCTTGTTTCTCCCACCACAGTCTGGAGGACTGTGGTGCGTTGGCTCAGGAGGTGATTCCTGGTAGCGCCAACTGTGCCACTGGATGGAGTAACTCTTCAGCGATGATCGTTAGCGTGGTGATTCGCTAACGATGCCGTCAGGGTGGTGATTCTCTGACGATGCCATTAAGATGGTGATTTTCTAATGATGTTGCTGAAGTGGTGATTCATCAGCAATGCCGTTAGCGTGGTGATTCGCTAACGATGCCATCAAAGTGGTGATTCTCTGATGATGCCATTAGGACGGTGATTTCCTAATGACGTTAGTGGAGTGGTGATTCTTCAGTAATGCCGCTAGGGTGGTGATTCTCTAGCGATGCCATTAGAGTGGTGATTCTCTAATAAAGGTCATTGGAGTGGTGATTCTCCAGTGATACCGTTGGAGTGGTGACGCTTCAGCAATGCCACTAAGGTGGTGATTCTCTAGCGATGCCATTAGAGTGGTGATTCTCTAATGAAGGTCATTGGAGTGGTGATTCTCCAGTGATACCGTTGGAGTGACGACGCTTCAGCAATGCCGTTAGCGTGGTGATTCACTAACGATGCCATTAGGATGGTGATTTCCTAATGATGCTGCTGAGGTGGTGATTATCCAGCAATGTCGTCAGCGTGGTGATTCACTGGTGATGTCGTTAGCGTGGTGATTTGCTAACGATGCCATTAGGATGGTGATTTCCTAATGATGCTACTGGAGTGGTGATTCTTCAATAATGCCATCAGAGTAGTGATTCTCTGATGATGCTGTTAGAGTGGTGATTCTCTAATGATGCCGCTAGGGTGGTGATTCCCTAACGATGTTACGATTGATGATATCATGTGACGATGTTATGATTGATGATGTCATGCAAGTGATGTTTCTCTTATGTTTTGTTATGTTAGAGTGGTGATTCTCTAACATTTGTCGTCTAGAATGGTGATTTTCTAGCGATAGCGACCTAGTAGGGTGTCGCATGAGATCGTTCGTAGAACGTGGCTATATGTCGTGTTGTGTTGCATGATTAAATTGTGATGTGACTTTTGTCTGAATTGTGTGTTGTGTGCTTATAATTTTTGTGTAATTGCTGCGATTATTATTTCGCGAGCATGGTTGTCAGGCTTATCGATTGATTGTCGTGTCTTTTGTCATGATGGATGACTTGGAAGACTAGATGCAACGACATTATGGGTACTGTGAACAACCTTGCAGAGGTTGTACAACAGCAAGTGGTTGCGATACAACAGATGGGTACGAATCTTCAACACATAGCCCAAGATAGGCAAAACAATAGTACAGTTACTTATAAGCGATTCATGGAGTTGGATTCTCCTGCCTTTATGGGTAAGACAGACCTTGAAGCTGATGAGTCGTGGATACGTGAGATAGAACGTATTTTTCGCGTTTTGGATTTCCCACAGAAGCAGAAAGTGAATTTTGGTACTTATCGTTTGAAAGACCACGTTGAGAAGTGGTGGGACGCTGTCTCTACGATTAAATTCAAGGACACGAATGTTAAGTGGGACGAATTTGTTGAAGTTTTTAACTCTGCGTGTAACGCCCCAGATTTCCCGACTTGAAAATCCTTCGAATTTTTGAGTAAACCCCCTTTTTTTTGTTTTTGAAAACCAAAACGCAAACGCGGAAGAAACCGAAGGGGAAAGAAACAAGCGGAAAACTCTGGGCGGCCGCTACAAGAGTGGAACAACTGTTTATGAAACAACTTTTATTGAATTCATTTACATCTTTACAAATTATACATATCAATCCCTTACAAAACCGAACCGCCAGGATCCAACAGGCGAGGTTCAGAGTCTGCTGCAGCACATCGAGCTCCATCGCATGCCTAAGTAAACCTGTATCCCCATAAAATGGGGTCAGTACTCTTTCGAGCTGGTGAGACAAACCAAACCATATTATACCATATGTGGAACAATCGAAAACAGGCTATTCATACAAGACATAGCATGATTATCTACCATGATTGAACAATGACAGCATGAACAAGTATAAGGCAGTGATAACTACACATGGAGCAATATTGACAATTACTGGCGATAACATGGCATGCATCAAGGAACATGATTTAACAGTGTATTATCATTTATAACAAGGTATGCATCATAGAACATAAAGTACTATTGTATCAATATGAAAGACTGTAACTAGCATGAATTAGTGCAAGTAGGTAAAACATGAGTGATTATCTACGACTACTCATGTCACAGTTCATATCGAATAGTAAGGTATGCATCACAAAACATAAAGTACTAACAATAGGCTGTGCTTATTCAAGTAAATGTGATATCGTGAACTGTGCACCCGTATCAGTGGCATGTATGTGCAACGTATCATAAGCACGAGAACTAGCTAAATGATGATAACAAACATTACTCATCAAGATGAGACAGTTAGAAGCATTTGTCACGTAAGGCGTGACACATAAGCAGTGCCAAGGTTCACAACCCATACATTGCAACCATAAGCGAGCTCATCTCGCTAACCATTCGCCAAGGATTCCAAGGTCGCGTAAGTCATGCACCACTGCAATATCCATAGGCTAAATCACATGAGTCTCGCACAACTGCAATATCCATAGACTAAATTGCATATGTCTCGCACGACTGCAATATCCATAGTCTAAATTGCATATAAAGTTTGCTTTGGTTGACAAGCACAATCCATTTGCGATACGATGAGTCAAATCCATCACATTGTTGAGGTATTGGACCCCGTGTCGTGAAGACATACATGCAGCCGCATGAGCTGCAGTCTGAGTGCTAACGAGGCAAAACTACCCGAAACACCGTATAGGTGCTGCTGCCATGCGAGTCCAAAAAGGCTCACTGGTCTGGACAACGGTCCAGGCCCCAAACAACTGGACCATGGGGTCCGAAACAAATGGCAGCAAGTTTGGAATTTGGTCCAGACTTGCTCCAGCTCAAGGGTCCATGAGAAACGCCCTGATCCAAGCTGGGTTCAGGTGCAGCGGGCCAAGCACAAGTCTGGAACAGACTTGTGCCTGCGCCAAAGGGGCCAGGGAGCCCACGGCAAGTCTGGTCCAGACTTGCCCCATGCAAGACAAGCGCGACACCTGACCCAAATTTGGTTCAGGTGCAACGGCTAAGACTCGTGCCTGCTGCAAGCCCCGAGTTCATGCAAGAAGATCAAAGACATGGTCTGGACAGAGGCGTCCAGACCTGCCATGGGTGCAAGATGCACCAAAATCGAGGTGGTGCAGGGCGCTACAGCCTGCACCAGCCAAGAAAAGCCAGCGCCTAAGGCGTCAGCACTGGGCGCATGGCGCCACCGCACCCAGGACACCCGAGTGGTGTGAGTTCAAACGGAGCTGGTCTAAGCCTATGCTCAGACCCCAAAAAAAAAACTAGCATCCAATCTGAACCCTCTCGATTCAAACTGGCAAACCGCGAGAATGAGACGGAAGAATGGAGGGTCTGGGCTAAGGTGAGTCAACCAAAATGCACATAGTGTCCAGAAAAATCTGGACGCCCAATCCGAAAGGGAGAAGGGGTAACGAGGAGTGGCTCAGCCGGACCTACCTCAGTCTAGCAGCATCCGAACCCCAAGGGGCCGACCCAGCTGGGTATGGCATGCTGGACAAAGAGGGGTCGGTCATAAGGCTTCCTAGCCAACCGAATACGTCTTGGTATAACACCCTGGTTGACACAAAACAATCCAACAAACAAGCTGGGAAACGGGAAAAAAAAACTGAGGTGCATGCAATGGAAACGTCATGGTATAATGCATGCAAGTAGTTATGTAAAATCCACCTTTCGAAATGAACCTACTCTTACCTTACACAGCGAAAATGCACGTAAACATGGCGAGTCGAAAGCTATAATCAAAATACATACAAGCTAGCTCAAGGAAAAATCGACAAAATGGAAAACCCACAAAGCTCTCAAGTGAAAACCCCCGACTATGCGGGAAACCAATGCATTAAGATATGCTTAATCGAATAACTACTCTCTTGCATGTATATAATAGAAACCCACGAAATGCAAGAACATATCAACTCATTCATTCGAGATCCACCATTGGAATAGAGAGGAAGGTGTCTCACCTTCGCGGCTTTGAAAAAGGAGGAGAGGAAGAAGGTACCACGACGGGAGCTGCTCCACACCACACTCAAAACTCCCTCTCAAACTCGGTTTTGGAGAAGAAGAAGAAGGGGAGAAGAGTAAGTGAGGAGAGAGAGAGGCTCCTCTACAAAAATCGTCCAAGGGCCCCTTTCTCTCTCTTACTTGAAACCTTAAATATTTAGGGTTAAAAGAACGAATGGCTGAGATTAACCCAGCCTAGATGTATGGCTAGGGTGCTCCACGCCCCCCCATGGCCAGCCCATGCCCAATGCATGTCATGCATTTGAAGTTTCTAAAAAGGTTTGCAAATATGCCATTGAAGAGGGTTTCAAAAAGGCTTTAAAACTTGTAAGATTTACTTGGGCTGCCACTCAACCCAACCAATCAGAATTTATTATTTGAAATAGTTTGAAACAATTACAAAAACACCATGGGGTGCCAACCCCATGGTCCCCTTTATTGGAAAATGCCTTTCATGATGAGCTTCAAGGCTCATCATGAGTTTCAAAAGAAGAAAAGGGCCAATCGTGGCGCCTATATTTCAAAATCCATGAAATTCTTTACACAAGTACCTCCCAGCTGGTCAAACCTTGACCAGGTGGTCAACCATAGATAAAATCGTCCCCCTAGAGGGGCGCACATAGGGTTTGGGTCCTCTAGTTGACCCGGATCCAAGATCCAAAATCGCCAATCCAATACATTTCAAAACAACACTTAATTAATGCATTAAAACGCCAAATAAATCCCACAAAATCTTTTAGTGCTGTATATAACCTCAATTACTATGAAATGCATGGAGCCTTATAAGGAAATTCTCATCAAATTGCGAGAATTAAGCGTATCATGATTCGGGTCCAAACTTGGGTCAAGACTCGTAATTCACATGCACTCACGAGATTTTTACATCGTATAAGTCCCAAATTCGGGGACAAACCATAAGAATATATTATAAACTAACCCTTAAATTTTTAGAGGCTAATTCGTCAGGAATTAGACACTTCTGACTTGCATAATATATTTACGCGATTTTCAGTTCGCGCATACAAGGCAGAAATACAAAGCATAGTCAAATCACATTAAATTACGTGCTACACCTCACAAGTACACACAAGCATGCATTCCAACTTAATTCAAACAATAAAGCACTTAGAAATCTGTGGGTCTTATACTGCATATTTTCCGAAGCATGAACGCAGTAAGAAGATGCAAGAATTTTCGGACTTGCAACAAGGAATGATGACCATGTCAGACTATATCACAAAGTTTCGTTGTTTGGAACGATATTATCCGAATGTTTACATTGCGAAGAATGATCGACCAATGAAGTTCGCTTGTGGTTTGAGGCCTACTTTGAGAACCAAAGTGTTCACTAGCGAGCCAAAGTCGCTCGAAGAAGCTATTGAGGTAGCTACTCTGTTGGATGAAGACTAAGTCGAGCAACAGACTCAAGTTTTCGTGATTACAAGTGAGAAGAAACCTAGTCGAGTGGAGTCTTTGCCACCTACTAGAGAGCGAAAGTGTCAAAAAGTATCTCAGAACCGCCCGCGAAGGCGATCTTAGCGATCGAATGTCCAGCGGAAGTGTCGACGATGTGACGAAGATCACGCTTTTGGAGCTTGTCCTCCTTACGATGGAAAGTGTTTCAAGTGTGGACAACTAGGATATATTGCCAAGTTCTATCCTAAGAAGTCTACGGGAGACTTAGTTGTGGTCGATTAGGCGATGTCAGACGAGATCTGACCATTTTGTTGTTGTGTTGTGTTTTGTGATTTCGTGGGCGAAATCCTTTTTAAGGAGGATAGGATATAAGACCCACGAATTTTCTGAGGAATTTACTGTTTGCATAATATTGAAATATATGCTTTCGTGTGTTTATGAGATTATAGCACGTAATTTGATGTAAAATGACTATGCCTTGTGTTTTAGCTTTGTACGCGTGACCCGAAAATCGCGTAAATACACTATGTAAGTAAGAAAAGCCTAATTTTGGATAAATTAACCTTTAAAATTTCAAGGGCTAATTAATAATATATTTGTATAGTTTGTCCCCGAATTTGGGACCCATACGACGTAAAAACCTCGTCAATGCATATGAATTGCGATTTTTGCTCTACGATTGTACGCGAGTCGTAATACGCTTAATTCTTGCAAACAAAGAGAAATTTTCTTATGAAGCATCGAGCATTCTATGTTAATTAAGGTGTTGAAAACAACCAAATGGTTTATTGAAGTCGAATTTTGGTTTAAAGTTATTAAATAAGTGTTGTTTTGAAATATTACAATAGGCGATTTTGGATTTGGATCCGGATCGACTAGAGGTGGCCCAATCCATTTGTGCTCCCCTCTAGGAGGACAATTTTAAGCTTGGTTGACCAGCTGGTCAAAGGTAGACCAGATGGGTGGCAACTTTGAAAGAATTTACATGGTTTTGAAAAAGAAGGCCACGATTGGTCATTGTTCTTTTCAAAGCCTCATGATGTGGCTTAGAGCCCATCATGAGGGGGCGCATTTCCAAGGAGAAGGCATGGGGCTGGCACCCCATGGACTTTTTGAAAATATTTTGAAAGTTTTCAAATAGCCAAACTCGAGTGGCTGGCTTGGGCGGCAGCCAAGGGCAGCTCTTGTAAAAAGTGCAAACATTAAAGGCTTTCTTCAATGGCGTTTTTGAAAGAAAAGTTAGAATTTTTGATCATGCATATATTTTAGGGTTATTTTATATAAAAAATATGCATGATTTCATAAAAAAATGATTTAAAACTCAATTTTATGCTGGTTTTGAGTAAATGATCTAAAATGAATTAAAATTAGAAAATGTTTAAAAAAGTAGCTTTATTTTGCAATTTAGTTAAAAAAATAATTTTGGTTTTCTTTATAGAAAAGAAGAAAAAAATATTAAATATATAGATTAAAATAGTTATATTTTTTTTAGAAAAAAATAATAATCAAATGAGGTTTTGAGGTTTTTAGCAAATAAAAACTTTTAAATAGTTTATTTTAGATTTTTGAAAAAACAAACAAACAAACAAACCATTACACGGTTTGTGATTTTTGAAAACTGAAAAAAATAATCACAAACCGGTTTAACCGGTTTGCATTTCTTTCAAAACTAAAAAAAAAGCAAACAGAAACAAACCGGTTAACTGGTTTGCTTGCTGTTAAAAACCAAAAAAATCAGGCATCTCCCAATTCACGCCAGACCCTGCTTCTTTTCCACTCATTCCCTCTCTTCTCTCTCTTCTCACCAGCTTCCACCATCGCCGGTGCTTCCATTCCTTACCTTCCCCTTCTCCCTCTTCCTCTAATGAAACTCCAACCGGCGGTGGTGGTGGATTCTTCAGTCCGGCGATGGCATGGTGGTGGAGGCCACCCTTCTTTCCTAACCTCTCTGGTAAGCATTTAATCTTCTTCTTCTTCTTCTTCTTCTTCTTCTTCTTATTCTGATTCTTCTTCTTCTTCTTCTTCTTCTTCTTCTTCTGATTCTTCTTCTTCTTCTTCTTCAGATTTTCTTTTTCTTCTTCTTTTTCAGATCTTCTTCTGGTTGTTGCTATGTCTATAAAACGAAAATAAAAAGAAAAACTAAAAAACGAGAAAAGAAAAATAAAATAAAAATAGTAGATTATATTCTGCATATTCTGTTTGTTTTCTGTTTTAGGATAGCTTCATTTTCGAATTAGTCCCTGTTACATTTGATGTTAATTTTTCATTTCCAATTACAGATTTTGATTTCATGTTATCGAATTCCTTATTTTGATTTTTTTTAGAACTTCTTGTTTCTTGTTCTGCTATTTTGATTTCCATGTGTTATATTCATTGATTTCTTGTTTACGTTATTTGATTTTCTGTTGTTTTTCTTAATATCATTTCTGTTTTCATACTTTCATTTCATTTGTGCTATTGTGCATTTGATGTCTGCATTCTTTTTGTAATTTCTTGTGTGCTATAATGTTACATTAGGTATAGTTTTCATTTTTTTTCTGTTGCTAAATTGTTCATATTTTTAATTTCTGTTTTTAATTTCTTGTTTTAATTTTCTTGTTTTCTTTTTTGCATTCAAAATTGTGTTCGTTCAGTATTAGGAATTCCTGCTTTTATTTGTTTAATTGATTTTCTTTTTTTTTTAGTTGTTTCCTTGTTTTTTTTTTCTTTTCATTTCCAGCTTTGATTTTCTGATTTTTTTTTATTTCAAGTCATTTCCAGTTTTTGCAATTGTTAATTTCCTGCTTTTATTCAATGTTATTGTTGTTTTTAAATTCTTGTTTTGTTTGTTTTGTTGTTTAATTTTTCATTGTCCGAACTTTTCTTTTATGTTGATTTCTTTGTTTTACATTACAGTCAATCTTTGCTTTGTTTTTTTTAGTTTTGTTTTTACATTTTTCCTGTTTTCTTTTACATTTTTTTATACTGAAATTTTAATTTTCCCGTCTATCCTATTTCTGTTTGCCTTTAATTCAGTGTAAATTCAGTTCATTTTATTGTTTTTGTTAAAGTAAGCATTAGTTATTAGTTAAGTAATTGTTAGTTAATTGTTTTCTAATTAGTTAATTGGTTAGTAGATTTAATTAGAATTAGTTTTTCAATTGTAATTAGTCATTTAGATGTCTTTTATCATTTCTTTCATGTTCTAGATCTGGTACTGCTTGTGTTCATTTTAATTGTGCAGGATAGCACAGGAGTGGAGCGGAAGTGATTACGTGACACGAAGTGCAAGAATAGAAGATTTTTACTTTTCAGTTTAGAATTAGGAATTTAATTGGGTTTGTAAATATTGCACTTTACGCCCTCTGCGAAGGGTATTCATTTGTTGTAATAGTTAGTTGTTTTTACCTTTCTTGAACATTTTACATTTTAATAATTCGGCAATAAAGATTAGTTTAGATTTGTATACTTGAATACGAAATATTCTCGTTCCCTGAGTTCGACCCGGTCTCATCCACTAGTGAGAACCGGTTTTTATTATTTGATGTCTGGTTTTCACATGTTTTACACTTAAAAATCTTTTCAAAATTTACAACGATTTAAAAGAAGACATCAAATTTTTGGCGCCGTTGCCGGGGAACGGCGTAATATTAGTATTCGCTTTATTGCCTAGTGTTTGTTTGCATTTAGGTTTAGAACCACGTATGTGCATATCTTAGAGACGAGCTTACTTTTCTGCACAGCCCACCTACTAGGATCCCTTTAGAGGTGACTGTGTACGATTGGTACCGTACACATAGATTTCATATTTCTAATGCATAATCTCTGTTATGTGTAACTGCGTGGTGTTTGTTTAGTTTTTGTTGTTTTTAGTCTACTCGCTTTGGGGTTTGCGTGGTTTGGCCGCTTAGTGCGTTAGTTAGGTAGAAAACCCAAAGTTAGGACATGTGCTACACCGGTCTACTGCAAGGTCTACGCAATGGCTGACGATCATCATTTGATTCGTCCTTTGAGGGAGTACTTCATGCCAAATACGTATACTTCCGCCTCCTGCATCACGAGACCTGATGTAGGAGCGAGCCATTTTGAGATTAAGGCCAGTGTGATTCAAATGTTACCTTCGTTTTATGGCCTTAGCAATGAAGACCCATATCGTCATCTCGACGAATTCCTTGAGATTTGCTCGAGTGTGCGAATCAATAACTTTGGTGACCACGCTATGAGGTTGACTTTGTTTCCGTTCTCTCTCAAAGATAAAGCCAAGCACTGTCTAAAATCTCTTGAGACGGTTCGTATTACTACTTGGGAAGGAATGTAAAGAGAATTTTTAAAAAAATATTTCCCAATTGGTAAGACGAACCAGTTTCGTAAAGCTATAACCAGTTTTTCTCAAATTGAGGGAGAACAATTTCACGAGTCTTGGGAGAGATTGAAAGATCTTCTCCGCAAGTGTCCCCATCACAAGGTCCCTCGTTGGCAGTTGGTGCAGTATTTTTATGACGGGCTTACTGAGAAGCACTGTCAAATGGTTGATTCGTCTTGTGGGGGCACTTTTATGCTCAAGAATGAGGATGAGGCGTGGTCTCTATTCGAGACCTTGAGTGAAAACACGATGCATCATGCTTTGTCTTCACGGCTCGATAGGATTACATCTCTGTCTAGTGGTCCTAGAAAAATAGGGATTTCTAAAGTTGGGTCCGAGTTAGAATTGCGTACCAAGGTTGACCAGTTGACTAGAAAGTTAGATCAATTCCTAGCCAATTCCTCGAGAAGTCCAGTAGGAAGAGTGTGTGAGTTATGTGCTAGCCCTGCACATTGTGTTTCAGATTGTTCGGCAGTGCCATTATATCCTGAATTCGTTCAGGAGCAGGTGAATGCTGCCCATGGTTTCGCTAAACCCATGCCTGATTCATTTACATCATCATATAACCCAGGTTGGCGAAACTATTCCCCATCCCATCAGCCCTCCCAGACACAGTATAGACCCAGTAACCCTTCACAAGGTTACTCGTATCCCATTTTTTCACAGGTTCATCCCCAATCTTGTATACCTTCTCTTCAGGAGCCCATTCCAAGTTCATCATTTCAAGAGAAGATGTTAGAAGCCTTTTCTGATATCAAGGCCACTCTTTGCTCCCATACGCAGTCAATAGCCAAGCTAGAGACTCAAATGGGACAGTTAGCTCAGACATTGAGTAGACAAAGTCAGGGGAACCTCCATAGTAAGTCTGTTGTCACATCCAAGGAAGAGGAGCCCATGTCATTTGACTTGCAACCCAATGATTCACATCATGAGTAGGTTAAATCTGTTACATCCCTTCATAGCGGGAAGGCGTATCATCCCATTCAGGAATCGACTCATGAGCCCCATATCATTTCTACTGACGAGTCGATCTCCATGATACCTCAACAGAAGGGGCCTTACCCACAGCATGCATTATCATCATATAAAGCCCCATATTCTCAGCCTTTGGGATCATCGATTGTTTTCAGTAAGCAAGAGGTACAGATGCAGAAGGTGCTTGACCAAGTCAAGCCTGATCATATTCACCACTTGTCTGAAGTTGCATTCATTGATAGTCGGTCGGTCCTAGACTCCCATTTCTTGACCAGTCTCTCAGATGAGACTAATCTTTGTTCTTCACGTCAAGAGAGTCATGATCCTACAGTTAGAGGTAGACGGGAGGGAAACACAGTGTGTAGTGTCACAGATGACACTCTTTTCTACATAGAGCCCGGTTGAGCTTGACTTCATGTCCATTGATCTCATGGACGATGAAGGATTTTTCAAGGGATCTGTCTGGCTGGGGACGTGAAACTTAGCGCTTTATGGGAAGCAACCCATATTTTGTATAGTATTACATTCGTTATTAGGCTTTGTAAATTTTCTTTGGTTTTATTTTTTGTTTTCTATCTCATTCATGAGTTTTTATGTTTTGTCATGTATACATTGCATTTATTAAATTCATAGAACGTACATTTTTTTAATTCATGTCAGGTCATTCTATTTCTTTTCCCTCATTTATTTTCTCTCATGTGCATTCACGTAGTTTCATATAAGCATGGGGGAGGGTGTAGTTTGCAGACCTTGATATTTTTGTTCACGTTCTTGCACATGTTTACACATTTCTCATGAAAAGTAGGTTTTTAAAGAAAGAGTTTGAACTCATATGAATGTTATTTCAAATCTGATGTTTTTAGAGGATTTTTAAGCCCCACAAAATTTTTTTCTGACATAGATCTAAAAATTATGGTTGTTTATGCAGATTTCGAAGAAATCATGATAGATACATGTTAGAATTTATTTTGAATCGCAAATATGAATATGCACAGTTCTATTTTTGAAAAACTAAGCAAATGAACAAAAGTGTAAAAAAAATGAGCTCAAAAGAGAAAAAAATAGAATGCGTTAGGTTGTTTGGATAATTCCACAATCCTTAGTAGATGGAACTTAAATGTAAGTTGAAACTTTTAAATTTCATTTCGAAAAGGAGAGTGGAAAACTTCATGATCCTAAGTAGCTGAGAACAGATACAAGTTGAAATGTTTGACTCTCACGTTATAAAGGTGAATGAAGGAAGTCACTTTTATGTCTTAGTTGATATCTTTTGGTATGCATTGAAAAAGTATAGAAGATATTGACATTGCACAAGGCATAAAAGCAGACCACACACAAGCTATAAGAGAAGAATGAATACGCAAAAAGAAAAACCGTGAAAAATTGAAAAAATCGTGAAAAGAGCTGAAAAAGAAAGAAAAGTTCAGTGCTTAGAAGTGCGATTGAGAAAACCTGTGCAGAAAACATATGTGTGAGGATAAGTAAATAATAATATATTTTTATTGAATTTTCTAAGAATTAAACATAAATAATTGTGATATTTAGAAAAGTGAAAGAAATTATTTTTCTGTGGTGGTATATAAAAGACTCTAATTATGTTTTGATTTTTTTTGTAACACAAAACATTTGTGAAAACAAAGTCTTTAATTACCTACTGCTTGTGAGTATGTGTAATATTATGCATACATGACAGAGATGTTTGTGGGTAGCCTCACTGCAAACCCTCACGAGACCTTACTCGTCCACTGGGGTAACCCAGGGGTTGAAAGGGCTTGTTGCATGAGCTAAATGCAACCGTGATTCCTACGAAAGTGAGTTAGGTGATAGTTTGATTTCATGCATTTGTCAAGTTTGCTCGAGGACTAGCAAAACATAAGCATGGGGGTATTTGATCATGCATATATTTTAGGGTTATTTTATATAAAAAATATGCATGATTTCATAAAAAAATGATTTAAAACCCAATTTTATGCAGGTTTTGAGAAAATGAGATAAAATGAATTAAAATTAGAAAATGTTTGAAAAAGTAGCTTTATTTTGCAATTTAGTTAATAAAATAATTTTGGTTTTCTTTATAGAAAAGAAGAAAAAAAATATTAAATATATAGATTAGAATAGTTATATTTTTTTTAGAAAAAAAAATAATAATCAAATGAGGTTTTGAGGTTTTTAGCAAATAAAAACTTTTAAATAGTTTATTTTAGATTTTTGAAAAAAAAAACAAAAACAAACAAACCATTACACGGTTTGTGATTTTTGAAAACTGAAAAAAATAATCACAAACCGGTTTAACCGGTTTGCATTTTTTCAAAACTAAAAAAAAAGCAAACAGAAACAAACCGGTGAACCGGTTTGCTTGCTGTTAAAAACCCAAAAAAACGAAAAAATCAGGCATCTCCCAATTCACGCCAGACCCTGCTTCTTTTCCCCTCTTTCCCTTTCTTCTCTCTCTTCTCACCAGCTTCCACCATCGCCGGTGCTTCCCTTCCCTACCTTCCCCTTCTCCCTCTTCCTCTAATGAAACTCCTGTCGGCGGTGGTGGTGAATTCTTCAGTCCGGCGATGGCGTGGTGGTGGAGGCCACCCTTCTTTCCTAACCTCTCTGGTAAGCATTTAATCTTCTTCTTCTTCTTCTTCTTCTTCTTCTTCTGATTCCTCTTCTTTTTCTTCTTCTTCTTCTTCTTCTTATTCTTATTCTTCTTCTTCTTCTTCTTCTTCTTCTTATTCTGATTTTCTTTTTCTTCTTCTTCTTCAGATCTTCTTATGGTTGTTGCTATGTCTGTAAAACGAAAATAAAAAGAAAAACTAAAAAACGAGAAAATAAAAATAAAATAAAAATAGTAGATTATATACTGCATATTCTGTTTGTTTTCTGTTTTAGGATAGCTTCATTTTCGAATTAGTCCCTGTTACATTTGATGTTAATTTTTCATTTCCAATTACAGATTTTGATTTCATGTTATCAAATTCCTTATTTTGATTTTTTTTAGAACTTCTTGTTTCTTGTTCTGCTATTTTGATTTCCATGTGTTATATTCATTGATTTCGTGTTTACGTTATTTGAATTTCTGTTGTTTTTCTTAATATCATTTCTGTTTTCATACTTTCATTTCATTCGTGCTATTGTGCATTTGATGTCTGCATTCTTTCTGTAATTTCCTGTGTGCTTTAATGTTTACATTAGGTATAGTTTTCATTTTTTTTCTGTTGCTAAATTGTTCATGTTTTTAATTTCTGTTTTTAATTTCGTGTTTTAATTTTCTTGTTTTCTTTCTTGCATTCAAAATTCTGTTCGTTCAGTATTAGGAATTCCTGCTTTTATTTGTTTAATTGATTTTCTTTTTTTTTTAGTTGTTTCCTTGTTTTTTTTTTCTTTTCATTTCCAGCTTTGTTTTTCTGAATTTGTTTTTATTTCAAGTCATTTCCAGTTTTTGTAATTGTTAATTTCCTGCTTTTATTCAATGTTATTGATGTTTTTAAATTCTTGTTTTGTTTGTTTTGTTGTTTAATTTTTCATTGTCCGAACTTTTCTTTTATGTTGATTTCTTTGTTTTACATTACAGTCAATCTTTGCTTTATTTTTTTTTAGTTTTGTTTTTACATTTTTCCTGTTTTCTTTTACATTTTTTTATACTGTTTCTAAAATTTTAATTTTCCTGTCTTTCCTATTTATGTTTGCCTTTAATTCAGTGAAAATTCAGTTCATTTTATTGTTTTTGTTAAAGTAAGCATTAGTTATTAGTTAAGTAATTGTTAGTTAATTGTTTTCTAATTAGTTAATTGGTTAGTAGATTTAATTAGAATTAGTTTTTCAATTGTAATTAGTCATTTAGATGTCTTTTATCATTTCTTTCATGTTCTAGATCTGGTACTGCTTGTGTTCATTTGAATTGTGCAGGATAGCACAGGAGTGGAGCGGAAGTGATTACGTGACACGAAGTGCAAGAATAGAAGATTTTTACTTTTCAGTTTAGAATTAGGAATTTAATTGGGTTTGTAAATATTGCACTTTACGCCCTCTGCGAAGGGTATTCATTTGTTGTAATAGTTAGTTGTTTTTACCTTTCTTAAACATTTTACATTTTAATAATTCGGCAATAAAGATTAGTTTAGATTTATGTACTTGAATACGAAATATTCCCGTTCCCTGAGTTCGACCCGGTCTCATCCACTAGTGAGAACCAGTTTTTATTATTTGATGTCTGGTTTTCACATGTTTTTCATTTAAAAATCTTTTCAAAATTACAACGATTTAAAAGAAGACATCAAATTTTTGGCGCCGTTGCCGAGGAACGGCGTAATATTAGTATTCGCTTTATTGCCTAGTGTTTGTTTGCATTTAGGTTTAGAACCACGTATGTGCATATCTTAGAGACGAGCTTACTTTTCTGTACAGCCCACCTACTAGGATCCCCTTAGAGGTGACTGTGTACGATTGGTACCGTACACATAGATTTCATATTTCTAATGCATAATCTCTATTATGTGTAATTGCGTGGTGTTTGTTTAGTTTTTGTTGTTTTTAGTCTACTCGCTTTGTGGTTTGCGTGGTTTGCCGCTTAGTGCGTTAGTTAGGACGTGTGCTACACCGGTCTACTCCAAGGTGTACGCAATGGCTGACGATCATCATTTGATTCGTCCTTTGAGGGAGTACTTCATGCCAAATACGTATACTCCCGCCTCCTGCATCACGAGACCTGATGTAGGAGCGAGCCATTTTGAGATTAAGGCCAGTGTGATTCAAATGTTACCTTTGTTTTATGGCCTTAGCAATGAAGACCCATATCGTCATCTCGACGAATTCTTTGAGATTTGCTCGACTGTGCGAATCAATAACTTTGGAGACGACGCTATGAGGTTGACTTTGTTTCCGTTCTCTCTCAAAGATAAAGCCAAGCACTGTCTAAAATCTCTTGAGACGGTTCGTATTACTACTTGGGAAGGAATGCAAAGAAAATTTTTAAAAAAATATTTCCCAATTGGTAAGACGAACCAGTATCGTAAAGCTATAACCAGTTTTTCTCAAATTGAGGGAGAACAATTTCACGAGTCTTGGGAGAAATTGAAAGATCTTCTCTGCAAGTGTCCCCATCACCAGGTGCCTCGTTGGCAGTTGGTGCAGTATTTTTATGACGGGCTTACTGAGAAGCACTGTCAAATGGTTGATTCGTCTTGTGGGGGCACTTTTATGCTCAAGAGTGAGGATGAGGCGTGGTCTCTATTCGAGACCTTGAGTGAAAACACGATGCATCATGCTTTGTCTTCACGGCTCGATAGGATTACATCTCTGTCTAGTGGTCCTAGAAAAATAGGGATTTCTGAAGTTGGGTCCGAGTTAGAATTGCGTACCAAGGTTGACCAGTTGACTAGAAAGTTAGATCAATTCCTAGCCAATTCCTCGAGAAGTCCAGTAGGAAGAGTGTGTGAGTTATGTGCTAGCCCTGCACATTGTGTTTCAGATTGTTCGGCAGTGCCATTATATCCTGAATTCGTTCAGGAGCAGGTGAATGCTGCCCATGGTTTCGCTAAACCCATGCCTGATTCATTTACATCATCATATAACCCAGGTTGGCGAAACTATTCCCCATCCCATCAGCCCTCCCAGACACAGTATAGACCCAGTAACCCTTCACAAGGTTACTCGTATCCCATTTTTTCACAGGTTCATCCCCAATCTTGTATACCTTCTCTTCAGGAGCCCATTCCAAGTTCATCATTTCAAGAGAAGATGTTAGAAGCCTTTTCTGATATCAAGGCCACTCTTTGCTCCCATACGCAGTCAATAGCCAAGCTAGAGACTCAAATGGGACAGTTAGCTCAGACATTGAGTAGACAAAGTCAGGGGAACCTCCATAGTAAGTTTGTTGTCACATCCAAGGAAGAGGAGCCCATGTCATTTGACTTGCAACCCAATGATTCACATCATGAGCAGGTTAAATCTGTTACATCCCTTCATAGCGGGAAGGCGTATCATCCCATTCAGGAATCGACTCATGAGCCCCATATCATTTCTACTGACGAGTCGATCTCCATGATACCTCAACAGAAGGGGCCTTACCCACAGCATGCATTATCATCATATAAAGCCCCATTTTCTCAGCCTTTGGGATCACCGATTGTTTTCAGTAAGCAAGAGGTACAGATGCAGAAGGTGCTTGACCAAGTCAAGCCTGATCATATTCATTGATAGTCGGTCGGTCCTAGACTCCCATTTCTTGACCAGTCTCTCAGATGAGACTAATCTTTGTTCTTCACGTCAAGAGAGTCATGATCCTACAGTTAGAGGTAGACGGGAGGGAAACACAGTGCGTAGTGTCACAGATGACACTCTTTTCTACATAGAGCCCGATTGAGCTTGACTTCATGTCCATTGATCTCATGGACGATGAAGGATTTTTCCAGGGATTCGTCTGGCTGGGGACGTGAAACTTAGTGCTTTATGGGAGGCAACCCATATTTTGTATAGTATTACATTCGTTATTAGGCTTTGTAAATTTTCTTTGGTTTTATTTTTTGTTTTCTATCTCATTCATGAGTTTTTATGTTTTGTCACGTATACATTGCATTTATTACATTCATAGAACGTACATTTTTTAAATTCATGTCAGGTCATTCTATTTATTTTCCCTCATTTATTTTCTCTCATGTGCATTCACGTAGTTTCATATAAGCATGGGGGAGTGCCACTAGGACAGTGTCATTTAAGCATGGGGGAGGGTGTAGTTTGCACACCTTGATATTTTTGTTTACATTCTTGCACATGTTTACACATTTCTCATGAAAAGTAGGTTTTTAAAGATTGAGTTTGAACTCATATGAATGTTATTTCAAATCTGATGTTTTTAGAGGATTTTTAAGCCCCACGAATTTTTTTTCTGACATAGATCTAAAAATTATGGTTGTTTATGCGGATTTCGAAGAAATGATGATAGATACATGTTAGAATTTATTTTGAATCGCAAATATGAATATGCACAGTTCTATTTTTGAAAAACTAAGCAAATGAACAAAAGTGTAAAAAAAATAAGCTCAAAAGAGAAAAAAATAGCATGCGTTAGGTTGTTTGGATAATTCCACAATCCTTAGTAGATGGAACTTAGATGTAAGTTGAAACTTTTAAATTTCATTTCGAAAAGAAGAGTGGAAAACTTCGTGATCCTAAGTTGCTGAGAACAGATACAAGTTGAAATGTTTGGCTCTCACGTTATAAAGGTGAATGAAGGAAGTCACTTTTATGTCTTAGTTGATATCTTTTGGTATGCATTGAAAAAGTATAGAAGATATTGACATTGCATAAGGCATAAAAGCAGTACACACGCAAGCTATAAGAGAAGAATGAATACGCAAAAAGAAAAAGCGTGAAAAAATGAAAAAATCGAGAAAAGAGCTGAAAAAGAAAGAAAAGTTCAGTGCTTAGAAGTGCGATTGAGAAAACCTGTGCAGAAAACATATGTGTGAGGATAAGTAAATAATAATATGTTTTTATTGGATTTTCTAAGAATTAAACATAAATAATTGTGATATTTAGAAAAGTGAAAGAAATTATTTTTTTGTGGTGGTATATAAAAGACTCTAATTATGTTTTGATTTTTTTTGTAACACAAAATATTTGTGAAAACAAAGTCTTTAATTACCTACTGCTTTTGAGGATGTGTAATATTATGCATACATGAGAGAGATGTTTGTGGGTAGCCTCACTGCAAACCCTCACGAGACCTTACTCGTCCACTGGGGTAACCCAGGGGTTGAAAGGGCTTGTTGCATGAGCTAAATGCAACCGTGATTCCTAAGAAAGTGAGTTAGGTGATAGTTTGATTTCATGTATTTGTCTAGTTTGCTCGAGGACTAGCAAAACATAAGCATGGGGGTATTTGATCATGCATATATTTTGGGGTTATTTTATATCAAAAATATGCATGATTTCATAAAAAAATGATTTAAAACCCAATTTTATGTTGGTTTTGAGTAAATGAGCTAAAATGAATTAAAATTAGAAAATGTTTGAAAAAGTAGATTTATTTTGCAATTTAGTTAATAAAATAATTTTGGTTTTCTTTATAGAAAAGAAGAAAAAAAATATTAAATATATAGATTAGAATAGTTATATTTTTTTTAGAAAAAAAATAATAATCAAATGAGGTTTTGAGGTTTTTAGCAAATAAAAACTTTTAAATAGTTTATTTTAGATTTTTGAAAAAACAAACAAACAAACAAACCATTACACGGTTTGTGATTTTTGAAAACTGAAAAAAATAATCACAAACCGGTTTAACCGGTTTGCATTTCTTTCAAAACTAAAAAAAAAGCAAACAGAAACAAACCGGTGAACCAGTTTGCTTGCTGTTAAAAACCCAAAAAAATGAAAAAATCATGCATCTCCTAATTCACGCCAGACCCTGCTTCTTTTCCCCTCTTTCCCTCTCTTCTCTCTCTTCTCACCAGCTTCCACCATCGTCGGTGCTTCCCTTCCCTACCTTCCCCTTCTCCCTCTTCATCTAATGAAACTCCAGCCGGCGGTGGTGGTGAATTCTTCAGTCCGGCGACGGCGTGGTGGTGGAGGCCACCCTTCTTTCCTAACCTCTCTGGTAAGCATTTAATCTTCTTCTTCTTCTTCTTCTTCTTATTCTAATTCCTCTTCTTCTTCTTCTTCTTCTTCTTCTTCTTCTTCTTCTTCTTCTTCTTCTTCTTCTTCTTCTTCAGATTTTCTTTTTCTTCTTCTTCTTCAGATCTTCTTCTGGTTGTTGCTATGTCTGTAAAACGAAAATAAAAAGAAAAACTAAAAAACGAGAAAATAAAAATAAAATAAAAATAGTAGATTATATTCTGCATATTCTGTTTGTTTTCTGTTTTAGGATAGCTTCATTTTCGAATTAGTCCCTGTTACATTTGATGTTAATTTTTCATTTCCAATTACAAATTTTGATTTCTTGTTATCGAATTCCTTATTTTGATTTTTTTTAGAACTTCTTGTTTCTTGTTCTGCTATTTTGATTTCCATGTGTTATATTCATTGATTTCTTGTTTACGTTAATTGAATTTCTGTTGTTTTTCTTAATATCATTTATGTTTTCATACTTTCATTTCATTCGTGCTATTGTGCATTTGATGTCTGCATTCTTTCTGTAATTTCATGTGTGCTTTAATGTTTATATTAGGTATAGTTTTCATTTTTTTTCTGTTGCTAAATTGTTCATGTTTTTAATTTCTGTTTTTAATTTCCTGTTTTAATTTTCTTGTTTTCTTTCTTGCATTCAAAATTTTGTTCGTTCAGTATTAGGAATTCCTGCTTTTATTTGTTTAATTGATTTTCTTTTTTTTTAGTAGTTTCCTTGTTTTTTTTTTCTTTTCATTTCCAGCTTTGATTTTCTGATTTTTTTTTTATTTCAAGTCATTTCCAGTTTTTGCAATTGTTAATTTCCTGCTTTTATTCAATGTTATTGTTGTTTTTAAATTCTTGTTTTGTTTGTTTTGTGGTTTAATTTTTCATTGTCCGAACTTTTCTTTTATGTTGATTTCTTTGTTTTACATTACAGTCAATCTTTGCTTTGTTTTTTTTAGTTTTGTTTTTACATTTTTCCTGTTTTCTTTTACATTTTTTTATACTGTTTCTGAAATTTTAATTTTCCTGTCTTTCCTATTTCTGTTTGCCTTTAATTCAGTGTAAATTCAGTTCATTTTATTGTTTTTGTGAAAGTAAGCATTAGTTATTAGTTAAGTAATTGTTAGTTAATTGTTTTCTAATTAGTTAATTGGTTAGTAGATTTAATTAGAATTAGTTTTTCAATTGTAATTAGACATTTAGATGTCTTTTATCATTTCTTTCATGTTCTAGATCTAATACCGCTCGTGTTCATTTGAATTGTGCAGGATAGCACAGGAGTGGAGCAGAAGTGATTACGTGACACGAAGTGCAAGAATAGAAGATTTTTACTTTTCAGTTTAGAATCAGGAATTTAATTGGGTTTGTAAATATTGCACTTTACGCCCTCTGCGAAGGGTATTCATTTGTTGTAATAGTTAGTTGTTTTTACCTTTCTTGAACATTTTACATTTTAATAATTCGGCAATAAAGATTAGTTTAGATTTGTGTACTTGAATACGAAATGTTCTCGTTCACTGAGTTCGACCCGGTCTCATCCACTAGTGAGAACCGGTTTTTATTATTTGATGTCTGGTTTTCACATGTTTTTCATTTAAAAATCTTTTCAAAATTACAATGATTTAAAAGAAGACATCAAATTTCAAAAGGAGAACATGCATTGGGCGTGGGCAGCTATGAGGGGGCGTGGAGCACCCCAGCCCTCCATCTTGCCCTTTTAGATCCTAGCCGTCCCTTTTGGTAAACCTAAGTATTTAAGACTTTAAGAGAGAGAAAGAGAGCACTCTCTCTTGGGTGATTTTGGGAGTCTCCCCTTCTCTCTCTCATTCATTCCTTCCTTCTTCTTCTCCTAGACGTGTGAGAGAAAGATAGTGAGAGAGGTTGTGAGTGTGAGTGAGTACCTAGTGCAGCACCTAAACCGTAGCATCCCCATCTCCTCTGTTGTCAAAGCCTCGAAGGTGAGACGCTCCTACACTTGTCCAAAAATATGGTATTTCGGTTTTTATTTCTCATTAGTCAATTTCATTAAGTAGGCTTGCATGCACCATGTGTGTAGTTTTCGATTGAGCAAATTGCTAGGCATCCTTGCATTTTCGTGAGTTTCCCTCTTTACGTACCGTAATGTGAGTGTTTACATGAGAATGGTTGTACAATTCGTAAATTTGTAAATAATAAAAGTTGTTTCAAAACCTTGTTGTTTCACTCCTGCAACCCGCTCCGGAGTTCGCCGCTTGTTTCCCTTTTGGTACTTTCGCACTTGCGAATTTGTCAAAAAAAAAAATTTACCCAAAAATCCAAAGGATTTTCAAGGATTTTACAATTCGGGAATTCTAGGGGCGTCGCATGAACTCACGGTTCAAACCGACCTCCACGCAGTGCAGCGAGTAACTGTGAACCACAACAGCAGCTCGCCACTAGGCGGCTGCCCTGGGGTCAAAACTGGGCCAAAGCGAGAGGGACATGTCTCTGGTCCCTGGGACTGGGCTCACACAACCTGACATAGTTCTGGTCTGAACCCTTGGTTCAAACCAGGCACATGGGTCGGTGGCCTAGTCCCCCGAAACTGGGCCAAACCGGGTGCCCAAAGCCTCGGGTGATCTGACACACCAAGCTCAAAGAACTAGAGAAAAAAAAAGAAAAAAAAAAGAAAAAGACAACGATAGCGCCGAAGGGCCAGGGGCCCTGTTCCCAAGTGGAGCCTGGTCACACCGTGACCCAGGCCATGGTGCCCGTGCTGTGCCAGTCCCAAATGCATTGGGTCTGGGTTGAACCTAGCACACCGAAGCACCAAGGAAGGAGGTGGCGGCTACGGTTCACCACTCGCAGCACGCCTACACTCTAAGGGGTGCCGAAAATGGACTGGGTGCATCTGGACGAGCCCAGCTCGGTTCAGTGCACCCCAGCAAGGCTAACATGCTCATGGACGCACCAACATGCCCCACAACGAGAGAGAAAGGGCAACAGCAAGAACGAAGCTCCAAAAAGAAAATGCTATTGGTAAAAAAAAACAGAATATATATGAATGCAACAAACAAACAAATGCAAAACAATGGTGAACAATGTTAAAAAGGGAGCTCATTCAATCTAATCCACCGATGGAGCATGGATGCATTGGCTCCTCGGTTTCATGATGTACGAAAACAATGTGTAAATCGTGTTGAGCCTTCACCTTCGGAGTCCGGATGAGGAAGGAGGTCCCAGCTGCAATGACGTCCTCCAACAAGGCTGAACCCACAGCTGATGAGGAAGAGAGAAAGAGAGAGAGAGACCCTTGAAAAATCGCCCCCTTTGGGGGTTCTCGATTTTTCAAAAGGGTCTTAAAGGGGGGTTGGCTAAGATGGAGGGTGGATATTCACCCACCAAGATGTGAGGCTGAGAGTGGGTCACGAATTCCCACTGTCCCCAGCTCCTCCACATACCATGGAGGATTTGAAAATCCTCACAAAAATAACAAGAATGCCATGGGGTTGCCACCCCATGCATCCAATGAGGCTCTCCAAGCCTTATGATGGCTCTTCCACCTTGGAAAGAGCCCTTGGGATTCCTTGAATTCCAAGGCAAGAGGCTTTCAAAGCCCACACACTTCTCAAGGGGAGAAGTCAACCCCCCCCCCCCTCCTTCCAACACGCCATGTCATACCTTCTTTATTAGATTTATCATATATATTTATTATTATTTTTTTATATTAGATTTGGGTAGGGCCAATCATGGCCCTCCCGTAAGATTGCTTTTTAGTCTCTTACGATACTGCCACCCATCCATCTAGTCAACGTGACCAGCTGGTTTCATGGCCATGGTCGTCCCAAGGCCATCCAGAATGGACGACCATGGCCTTGGTCGACCTTGACCAACAAGAGAAACGAATATTTTATACTGATTTTATTGTTAAATGGATTTTAAATATTTTTCCATCATGTATAATTATTTTTATTTTATATTATTAATGTAAATAGCATTTCAAAGCTACCCATGCAAAGAAATCTCCGTTACGAACGAAATGGGTCTCGTTTAGGCCCTCTCTAAGTCTCTAAGCGATCTTCCGTAAATCACATGCACTGACAGGGTTTTTTCGTCGTTCGGACCTCAAATTTGGAGACAAACAAAATATACGTATTATAAACTTGCCCTAAAAATTTTAAAAGTTAATTCGTTATAGATTTTCCTCAATTGCTATTTAATGTAAAATTACGCGATTTGACTCGTATCTCTATGTAGGCTTAAATACGAAAATTACAATTTCAACAAAAATTCTCGATCACAACACAAGTCGCGTAATATTACCACAAAATAAAACATCGACCTTACAGTACTGGTCTGAACCGTGGGTTCAGACTAGTAACACAGCAAGCTTGGTTTTCTGGTTCATGGGCCAGACCCCAACCAGGTCGTGGCACCTTGGGCCCGGCCCGGTTTTCCTTTTTATTGTAGCCGGGTGTGAGCCATGTGGTGCTAGGAACCCGGGTCATCCAACAACTGGAACCTCTTCGGTTTAGGTCTAAAGTAAGGGTTCAGACCTGTTAATGATGCATGAAATGCACATCATGTTATGAAGATATGCATGCATTTTTAGAGGATTTTAAGGTTTAGAACCCATGATTGGATGCATTTTGATATCAAGGGGTCATGGTTCGAACTTCAGAAGAATTGGAGTTAAATTGAGAAAGTTATGACTATTTTAGTATTTGGGCACAGATTTCAAGGTGGATCAGATCCAATTCTGACCCAAGTAGACATTTTTGGACCTTGGATTAGTATTTAAAACGTATAAATCCAACCCAAACGTGAGCCCATACCCAATTAGAAAAGGTTTTCAGAAAACCCCCTCCAAAAGGGGGCGTAGAGCAAAATATTTTTTTATAAACCTCTTTCTGAAAAATGCCAAAACTATAAATTAAAGTTTCTAGCAAACCCTAGCCGTTTTTGCATTGGATTTCACACCCCTCAGCTGATTTTTGCTCCAGCCCCCTTCTCCCCTCTCATTCCACGCCAACTCCATTGAAGATTGAGATTTTACTTGAGGTTCAAGCATTTCTTCGTATCTTTTTCCATATCTTTTCAGTTCTTTTCCTCCTTGTTGGATATTCACCATGTTTGTTGTGTTTTGCAGGTATAGCAGAGGTTAAAGACACTTTTTCTTGCGTGGAAGTGCGAGACACTCCAACAAGAAGGATCGGCTCTACCTCTATCCGATCTTCTAAGCCACCTGATCGAGAATCGGCTCATTTTCCATCATCGGTGGACTTCAAACGTGGTGCAGCTGCAAAGGAGAGTTTCATGGTGATATTCCAGCATCAACGAAGACGATGAGGCATGTTTCCAATGGTGGAATCTGCTCTTTCCATCCCCACAGTCGTCGGATCGCCCTGAAGGTTGGTCTTACTCTTTCCTCGTTCTTTAAGATAGATTCGAGTCCACCTAGTCGATCCTCTATCTCAACCCATTTTCTGCATTTTCATGTTATTTGACAGCAAAACCACTGTCATTTTTAGGTTATTTTCTATTTTTGAATGTCGTCTTGAGTCTAGATTAGGTGTAAGCTATCATTTGTAAATCGTTTTTGTCAAAACGTGAAACTCGTCTAGTTTTGAGTCTCACCGATTTCGTGTTTTGTCCTGGTCTATGTTCTGAGTTATTTTGTCATATTTCAGTTTTTATTGTGTTTGGGAGTTGATTTTAATCCTAGGTGTGTCGTCATCATTTTTCTGAAAACTCGTTTTATCAAAAAAATCAAGAACCGGCTAGATCTATTCTAGCCGATTGGAGTGTTTTTCTTCTTTTCTGTTTTCCGATTTTTCTGGTAGTATAGCTTGTTACTTAGGTATTATTTCCAGTATTCTAAGGTATGATTTCGTTTGATTTCATGCTGAATTTCTGTTCGTGCTTACTTTGCGGTGTCATATTGATTTGGTTATTGTAGGTCTAATTCAATCTAGAGAGTTTTGGACTTTTTAGTTTTAGATTCAGTATTTATTTAATTTCTGGTGGTAGTTCAGTCGGTTATGCAGTGTTGAAGTCAGTTTAGTTGTTAATTAGTTAAATTTTGATTTTGTATTGTGATTGCTATTCGTTTCAAAAAGAAAAGAAAATTTTCAATATCGTTTTTTTTGTTGTTGTTGTAGTTTAGTTAAATTCGAGTTTCTTGGTGTTAGAGTTGTTGTCTTCCCCAAGCTAGACGTCTGCCATTAGAGGTCTAGCTAGAGCTTTTGGTTGTTTGGTAAGTTTGGTTTGAAATAGCTTGGTTAACAAGGTTGTCTAGATTCAATGCATGAGTCAATGATAAAAATGTTTTAGCTTTTGTTTAGGTAAGTGTTGAGTTGATAGTTGTTTAATTTAGTCTTTCTAAAAATCGTGTTTTCCATGTCAGTTTTACCTATTGAATTAATTTATTTAGTAGTTTAGTGATAACATAGGTTGCTCATTTAGGTTAAGTCGAGTTTTAGAAAGAGGGCATTTGAATAATTGTGGTGTGGAAAACGAGTTTTGGTAACTCTAGATTTCTCTTAATTCGTGTGATACCATTAAAGAAAGCTTTGAATTTGAGTCTCCAGCCAAAGTAGCAAGGATTGAGTTTTTAATTTTTGGGAAACAAAATTTGAACTTCAAATTCCTTTCTAAAAAGGTCACCCACAGTTTTGAGAAAGAGGTTAATTGCTATTTAATTTTTTTTTTAGAAAGTGAAAACAGTGTGGGGCCCTGTGTGCTGGACGGTTTCATTTCCTCTACTTTCCAATTTGATTTATAAGTTATTAATAGCCTTTGTGCTGGACGGTTTCACCTCCTCAAGGTTTTCCAATTTGGTTTTTAATGCAATTAAGGAGAGTGCTAGTCTTTCAAATTCGTTTTTAGCATTTATACCCCCTTGTCTAACCTTCCATAGTGACCTACATTAGATTTGTCTAACCTTAGGTTAGTAATTGAGTCATTAGTTAGGTAGGTTAATTAGATTAATTACATTTAATTTAGGCATGTACTTAATTAGATTAATTTTATTTTTTCTTAATTATCGGTTTTGACTAAATAGTGTTTGAGTTTTAGGCATCCATCTTAAGTAATTGTCTAATTGGGTCAACCTAGTTGGTCCATAGGGTGACGTGAGTCAGAGTCAAAGTCAAAGTCGACATTCAACCGTACCCCTTATGAACCCTAGTTCCCTCCTAATCCTCTCTAGTCCTAACTCTAGTTAAATTACGTAGTTAATTTCTTTAGTAATTATTTTGTTCTTGCTAACGATTAACTTAGAGTTGAATTGAATTTCGTGTGTTAGTGAAGTGTTTCATTCATATTGAAGTTCGTTAGAGTAGTTAGTTTAATAACATAGAGTCGTTAATTAGTTATACATATTGCTTTCTAATGTGTTGATCGTATTTTATGTTAGGTTCAATTCTGAATTAACTTGTTTGGTTTATAGTTTAATGTAAGTAATTTAGTGGTTCCATTTTCTGTAATTTCACAGTAGATTAGTAGTATTTAGAATTGCATTTGCATTTAATTTGTAGGCATAGTGTCAAAAGTGGATTTCCAAAGTGAATAGTGCACTGATTTTGAAAACTGATTTTTGCCCTGTCAAACACTCTGTTTGCGAAAAGCTGTCAGAATTCACTTTTTCACTAGTTAGGGGTAAAATAGTCATTTTAGTGTTTTAGTGATTTTCGTGAGTTTTATGCATTTTTCTGCATTTTAGCTAGTGCATTTGTATTAATCACGTAGTTAGGGTTAGATTAGCCAGTTCGTAAAGTTATTTTAATATTTTATTTGATTTTTAGTGTTACTTAGAATTTGAGTTGGTTAATTTCTGTAGAATTAGGTTTAGTTTAATTTTTGAATTTATTTGTTTACTAACTTTTTATTTTCTTTGTTTTAGGTTGAAAAGCTACTAAAGGGTACAAGGTTAATCTTGTCGAGAGTGAAAAAGTGACAATTGAGTGAAAAGACAGAATTGCCCTTGGCGAGCAGAAGAAGACTTTAAATTGGCTTTTCTAGTTAATTGTAATTGTTATTATGTTATTTCATTAGAATTGTATTTATTGACTTAGATTTAGAAGTGTAAATTAATAAATTGAAATTTTTAGAATTACTCGAATATTTTCCATTCCATGTGATTCGACCCGTACTTGCCACTTCTGTGGAAAGTCGGTTTATTACTTTTGGTTGACGATTTTCCAAGTGTTTTTATTGAAAATTATCTTTTAAAAATATCGTTCGCAAAAACACAACCAAATTTTGGCACCGTTGCTGGGGAACGACGAATATATTCTTTTATTTCTGAGATTTCAGTTTATTAATTTGTGTTAGTTAATTAGTTGTTTTTACTTTTCTAGTTAGTAGGAATAGTAAGTAAATATAGGCTTAACATAGTTAGTACATATAGGATTCACGTACTATTTTTCTAGGATTCACTGAATATTCATTCTGCAAGGAGCGATTAGACAGGTGGGTTTTAGAGAACATAGTTTGTGATTTCCTGTATTCGTTTATTTCATTAATTTAGATTAGTTTTGTTAGTTCATTTAGTATAGTTATAGAATTCTGACATAGTTTATATTCTTCTTTACTTCTGTTATTTGCATTTCAGTACTTAGATTAGCTTAATATAGTTTAGATTTAGGTCGGTTCCATACATCTGGTCTTAGTACCAGTGTATGCAGGGGCGAAGAGCTTTAGGAACCCCATTACATCCATTTGTTGACAACTCAGAGAGAATTTTACATTCTCCTCGAAGTTCGACAACAGTGGGCGATATGGATCCTCCAGCTCCAGCTCCAGTTCCTCCACATGCTCTGAGGGAGTACTTTACTCCCACAGACTATGTTCAGGCATCCTGTATTCGGAGACCCGATGTAGGAGCACCCCATTATGAGATTAAGGTCAGCATTATTCAGATGCTTCCATCTTTCTATGGCCTTAGTCATGAAGATCCCTACAGACATTTAGATGAATTTCTCGAAATCCGTTCTACAGTCAAGATACAAAATTTCGATGATGATGCATTGAGGTTGACCCTGTTCCCATTTTCATTAAAGGACAAGGCCAAGTATTGGCTAAAGTCCTTAGATTCAGTAGAGATAGGGTTGTGGGATCAGTTATAGCAGGAGTTCCTTAAGAAATACTTTCCCATCGGTAGGACGAACCAGTATAGACGAGCCATCACTAGCTTCTCAGAGCTAGATGGTGAGCAATTTCATGAGACCTGGGAGAGAATGAAGGATCTCCTTAGGAAGTGTCCTCATCATTAGGTGCCGAGATGACAGTTGGTGCAGAGCTTTTATGATGGATTGTCTGACAGGAATCGTCAGATGATCGATTCTTCATGCGGTGGGACCTTCATGTTGAAGAGCGAAGATGAAGCATGAAGGTTGTTTGATACTTTGGAAGAGAATTCTCTCCATCATGCTTCTAGCTCTCATTCTGATAGAGCCACACCTAGTATTCAGAAGAAAGGTGGTGTCCTCGAGATTGGTCCATCTACTGCACTACAGTGCAAGGTGGATATGATTGCTCAGAAGTTAGATCAGCTTCTCGCGGGACCATCTACTAGTCAGCAGGTGTGTACTCTTTATGCTAGTCCGGCACATGTGATCATTGAGTGCCCTTCGACAACTCAGTATCCTGAATTTGTTTAAGAACAAGTTCAGGATGCTCAGGGTTACGCCAGACCCCAGAACAATCCATATTCCCCTACATATAATCCGGGTTGGCGTAACCATCCCAATTTTTCATGGAAGAATCCACAACCTTCCACCCAGCTTCCTCCATCTTCTCAGCCTGCTCGGCCGCCAACATTCACTCAGACATTTCAGAGGCCGAGCTACCCTCAGAACACTTCTTCATTTCCTCCTCTGATCCCACAAGAGTCTGCCCCATAAACATCTTTCAAGGAGATACTTCTCCAAGCATTTCAAGAGGTGAAAACCTCTAATCAGAATGCTTTCGAGAAGTGTAGTCAGATCTTGATCTCGCATACGCAGTCTATTGTGAAGTTAGAATCGCAAATGAGACAATTAGCAGAGGCTATCAGTAGGAGATCTGAGGGTAGTTTGCCGAGTCAGGCAGTCATGAACCCGAAGGGCAAGGAACAAATGACGGGAGGCCTGTACCATACTGAGTCACAACAACAGGCCAAATCTGTTATGGCCCTAAGGAGTGGACGTGAGTATCACGTCGAGGGTAGAGAGAGTAGAGAGAGGACCGATGAGCCAGATGCCAGTATTCCATCTTCTGCAGCTCAGCCATCATCATCATCATCATCCCCCACCTCAGTTCATAAGAAGGATAGGAGTGAGCCTGCTCACAAAGAGGAGGACCCCCGATGTATATCCCCAAACCACCCTATCCCAAAGCATTAGAATCTCCCAGATTTAGAGGGAAGCAAGGCATGAAGATCTAGGACATGCTTGACATCTTCAAGCATGTGCAGATCAACCTGTCTTTGCTCGATGTTATTCAGCAGGTGCTGGCATATGCCAAATTTTTGAAGGAACTATGTACATAAAAGAGGAAATCTAGAGTAAAAGTTCCTAACAGGGTTCATCTGACTGAGCAGGTGAGTTCAGTGATTCAACATCAAACGCCACCAAAGCTCAAGGACCCTGGAGCCCCTATCATTGCATGTAGCATAGAGAACATTAAGATAGAACGCGCCTTACTCGATCTTGGAGCAAGCGTGAACATTCTGCCCGGATATTTCTATGATTCATTTGGGCTAGGAGAAATGAGATCGACTCCTATTATACTTCAGCTGACTGATCGTTATGTCAAGGTACCGAGAGGTGTCTTAGAAGACATGCTAGTTAAAGTGGATGATTTATATTTCCCAGTCGATTTCATCATCCTTGATATGGAAGGAGTGGATAGCCAACACCAGACCCCGATTATTTTGGGCAGACCATTCTTGGCGACTGCCAATGCATGTATAAATTGTAGAACCGGAGCCATGTACTTGTCATTCGGCAACAAAAAAGTCAAGTTGAACATTTTCAATGCCGCGATGGGTCCAGCGGGAGATATGGACTGCTTCCAGGTAGATATTGCACAGGATTTAGTGGAAGCACATCCAGACTTGTACATGACAGAGGAGTCATTAGAGTTGTAACATACAGGGAAGGATAGTTATATAGTTAGTGTAGATGTGTCTGGAGTATCGTCAGAATTACCTCCTTGGAGAGCGGGCATTTAGCCTCTCCCACCACTTGCGGAGACCCCCGCCAAATCCTCGATAGAGTCTCCTCCGAAACTTGAGCTGAAACCCTTGTCGGATTCACTCAAGTATGCATATCTTGGAGTTGGTGAGACTCTACCTGTGATTATCTCGTCACTGCTCACTGAGAAGCAGAAGCAGAGATTGTTTGATATTTTACGAGAGCACAAGGTAGCGATTGGCTGATTTGAAGGGGATTGATCCTTCATTCTGCATGCACAGAATTCATTGTGATGAAGAAGTCAAGCCAGTGCGGGACATGCAGAGAAGACTAAATCCCAATATGAAAGAAGTGGTGAAGAATGAGGTAGTGAAGTGGTTAGATGCCGGGATCATATACCCCATTTCTGATAGCCAGTGGGTCAGTCTGATTCAGGTGGTACCGAAGAAATCTGGACTCACTGTTATGGAGAATGAGAAGGGGGAAAGAATTCCGATGAGAACCACCACAGGGTGGCGAGTCTGCATCGATTATAGGAAGCTGAATGTGGCAACTCGGAAAGATCACTTCCCGTTGCCGTTCATTGATCAGATTTTAAAGAGACTTGCAGGACAGAGCTACTATTGTTTCTTAGATGGATATTCAGGATATAATCAAGTAGCTGTCTATCCTGACGATCAGGAGAAGACTACATTTACCTGTCCTTATGGCACCTTCACATTTAGACGTATGCTGTTCGAGCTCTGCAATGCCCCGACAACCTTTCATAGGTGCATGTTAGCTATCTTCTCTGACATGGTGGATGATGTCATGGAAGTGTTTATGGACGATTTTTCTGTTTATGACTCTTCATTTGAGGATTGCCTCCAGAAACTTACTCGAGTACTGAGTAGGTGTACTGAGACAAACCTTGTTCTGAGTTGGGAAAAGAGTCACTTTATGGTCGAGGAGGGGATTGTGCTGGGACACATTATGTCCAAGAGAGGGATTGAGGTTTATAGAGCGAAGGTAGAATCTATTTCACGACTCACTCCACCTACCACTGTGAGGCAGATTCGGTCATTTTTAGGGCATGCCAGATTTTATAGGCAGTTCATTAAAGATTTCAGCAAAATCTCTCGTCCGCTTTGTTCATTACTGGAGAAGGATCAGCCCTTTGATTTTAGTGATGATTGCATGAAGGCCTTTGAGGTACTCAAAGAGGCCTTGATTACTGCACCCATTTTGAGACCTTCGGATTGGACGCTTCCGTTCGAGATTATGTGTGATGCTTCTGACTACGCTATGGGGGCTATTTTAGGACAGTGGATTGACAAGAAGCCCTATATGATATACTACGCAAGTCGAACTTTGTCTGATGCTCAACTAAATTATACCACGACAGAGAAGGAGCTACTTGCAGTAGTATTCACATTGGACAAGTTTAGGTCCTATCTTCTCGGTTCCAAGGTGGTTGTCTATTCTGATCATGCTGCATTGAAGTACCTTCTAAGCAAGAAAGACACCAAACCGAGACTCATTCGCTGGGTTCTATTACTACAGAAGTTTGATCTCGAGATTCGAGATAAGAAGGGAAGCGAGAACGTAGTAGCAGACCATCTTTCTAGACTGATTGTGGAGACCACGCAGGATCAGAGACCGATCAATGATTCTTTCCTCGATGAGCAGATCATGACAGTCAGAACATCACAGTTACCCTATGTGAACACCCCAAAATTTTCAAAGTTTTGTAAAAATGACCCTTTTGCCCCTAACTCTATTTTCTGAGAAGATCAAAGTGACTTCAAAGCTAAATTTCAGTCATTCTTCAGATTTTCTGAATTGAATTCCATGTTGGTATATTCAAAATTAAATCCCGGATCCGAATCCAGTACTTTAAATCCATATTTCCCCAAAATCCGGATCCAAACCCATTTCTGAAGAAATTTTCTCAAAATGGCTTTTAAATTCTCAGAAAAAATCCCTTTTGTAAATATTTTTGCAAAAACACAAAAAAAATAGTTTTAATCTTTGTTTACTCACAAACTTTAGGATTTTATTCTAAAAATACAAAAAAATTAAAAAATGACTCAAAAACCAAAAAAAAAAAATGGGAAAATTATGAGAAAACCAAATAAGTGTAAAAATCGATTTTTCTTTTTTTTGCTAAAGACCTCGGAAGCCCCTTTTTCATAAAAAATTGAAAACCGAAGGGGGTCTTTTGCAAAAACCTTTTAGGGTTTTTCCTTCGTAAGAAAAAAAAGAGGAAAAGGAAGCCGCCCCCCCTCACTCTCACCTCTTTCCCCTTCCTGCAGTGTCCGCCCAAACCCTCCATCGCGCACCCTCTTCCTCCTCCATTCATCTCTAACAGACTTCAAAAACCTCCTGAGTCATCTTCTCCGTCTTCAAAAGGGGCACAGGAGGCTCCTCACGACCCAACGCTTCTTCACCACCGCACCCCTCTCTTCTCCAGGAATCGCTTCGTCACCCATTCCCCGACCTTCTCTTCTCCCCTTTCTTCTGGCTCTCTCCTAAGCTACGAAAGAAGACTCTCTTCCAGCTCCTCCTTCCTATTCCTTTGATTTTTCCCGTTTGATCCAAGGAAGCCGACGAATCTTGCAATAACCAGCTTCATCGAACCTCCCTCCTTTCTCCCTCTCGTGTTTTTCCTCTTCAGCCAACAGAAGGTCAGTCGAGCGCCAGGATGATTGCAACACCATCGATCGATTTCCATGGCCATTCATTCTTCCTCTTCTTCAAGGTTGCCTTCTGAGCACAGTAAGCAAACCTCTCTGGTCATTTTTTTTTTCTTTTTCCCCTTTTTCGACAACAATGTTTAATAATGCAGTTTACCTTTCCTGGTTTTTCCTCTTATTTTCCTTCTATTTCCCTCTTTATTTATGACTTCCTTTAAATTTTCTGGTTCGAATCCATCGAAGCACTGATGGTAATATGGCTTTGTTTATAACAAATTCATCCACCATTATGCGATATTAACAGAAATAGGTCAATTCTGATATTCTAATCTCTCGTTTATGTCACCATTTTCTGTTTTGATCTGATTAATCTACTTTGAATGTTCATTCATTTTAGAACTTCAGTCTTGATTCCAGCTTTATCCTGGTTTTGTTCTCTTACAATTTCTGTTTTATTTCATTTTCTTCTTTTTCTTTTTTTTTACGAGTGTTGGATCATGCGTTTGTTATCTTGCCCTTTTCCTGTGATCGTTAAGTCTCTCCTCTGTTATGTCTGATTTCTGGTTTTATTTTGATTATTTACATTCAATAGCCTTAGATCCTTCACTTTATTCCAATATCACGGCATTCAATTTCCGGTTTCTTATTATGAAGATGGGATTTAAATGTTAGATCTGACCATTTTCTTTTGTTGTCAGAGACTCTGCTTTCAAGAGCAGAGAAGAATGTTCAACCATTGTCCTATTGGATTACCTATGATTTTCTTCTGTATCATAATTTGAGTTTTTAATCTGGGTTGTGATGTTATCTAAAGAGACTCATGCTTTCTGCCTCTTAAGTTTAGTATATTCTTTCTCGTTTCAACATTTTTTTTTTTGCAAATCCCTCTGTACATGCTGACCCAGTATATTGCTCATATTTTCTGCAATATGAACTGACGATTGCAAAGGCGTATGTTAAACTTTGATGATATTTTAATGACATTTGAGGGTATTTGCATGTGTACTAAAAACAAAAAAAGAAAAAGAAGAGAAAAGTGAGAAAATAGCACCAGGTGGTTTTCTTGTATCTGAGCAACAATATAAAGCATAGTTGACAACAACTTCAACTACTGCTGTAACGCCCCGGGGTTTTAAAACCTTTAAAAATGCAGATTTTTTTTTTTTTTTTTTTTTTAAACAGCGGAAATAATTTTTGATTTTCGGTTTCCTAAACCTCAGGCACGTCACATTCCAATTAACAACAAAAACAACAATAATTTATATCAACATTATATACATAGTCTTTTCACAAGGTTCAAAAATGAAAACATTTAGGATTAAATTTAAAATAAATCCTAAATTAATCTCAGGATCTTGGGAATCTGGATTCTTCGATGCCACACTTGTCCAACATCCATTGTAAGATTTCCTATTCCATATTTGAACCTGAAATCCCCATAAAACAGGGTTAGACTTATGATAGCCAAGTAAGTCATTAATCAAAACCATACAATTCAAATATTAAGCATGATTTCAATAATTTACAAATCAAAATGCATTTATTCAAGAACAATTATGCAAAATAAGGCAATTAAAAACAATTTAAAATAATGCATAATCTCAGATCAAATTCTATGAAAGAAAGAGGTCATTGTTTCGATATTAACGCCCTCCTGGTACGGTGGAGAGTACTCCGATCTCAAACTAAGTATTCCGGGGGTATATTATTCTATTGTGGATTACCCGGATACCTGAGTGAAACGGGCTCCCATGCGAGCGGTCAACGACCGGGAAGATTCTCAGCAATGGCGAGCAAACAAGGAGAGTTGGATGCATCCACTGGCATGCGGCAGCCTTGAGACCCGATGTCTCGACCTCCTCAACCCGAGTGACAGGAGGTCCAGGGAATCTATCGCTCCCAACAATCATCATCTTCACAATGTCACTCCTGGTTGTACCACTACCCCTTCCAGGGTAGGCTAAACCTAGATGGGCTTGAAGGATTCTTTTATAGGACTTTTCATCTTTTCAAAAACTAGGCTCAATAGCCAAATCATTCCTTTCAAATAAACACGGTTCATATGTATCCAGCCCATCCAGAATTTTGCTCTATCATAACGAGCATTCGCCTGTGAAGGCGAGAATTAAGTTTGTGTAGACATGACTCATGCAGCAATAAAATCTTTCAAAAATCAACATGCTATACAAAATTCTTCTATTTATCAATATCATCAATGTCTTAACCATAGTATTCGATTTAAAATCATAAAATTTGAAATTGAAATATGCAGATATTGAAATATGCATTTGATCATAAATCAAATTTAGATAATCATGCATGAATCAAAAACATGAATCAAAAGCATGTCTAATATAAAATTATAAGATTTTGATAGAATAACTTACTTGGATTTTGATAGGATAAAGCGCTCGTGCTTTGATTTAATCTGATAGAATTCATTATATTAGTTAATATTTTTATATCAAATTTTGAGTAGTATTTGCCCTATGATTTAAAGAAGTATCTTTTGAAGAAATTATTAAAAATCTAAAAAAAATTTATTTGTAATTGACTTTAAAACTTTTATAAGAATTTTCACAGAGTTTCCTCTGTAATAACTCAAATGTTCGAAAAAAGGTTTGAACTTGAATTCGAGTTGTAAGAATTCGAACATGACTTTGCGTCACAAATATTTTTATAAAGGTTTTTCAAAAATTTTGATTTAAATATTTAAAAGGATTTTTGAAAAATTTTAACAAAATTTCTTTTATAAAAATCAATTTTTTTCTGAAATAATTATAAAAATTTTGATATATCTTCTACTAAAAATTTCTAAACTATCTGAAAAGCTTTTGCCAAAATTCTGATTAAAATAATTAATCTTTAGAAATTATTTAAAAATTTGGTCAGAATTACTGCTATACTAATTCTACTTTTTTCAAAAATCTTTAAATCATTTTGACAGAACTCCTGCTATAAAAACTTAATTTTTCAAAAGTCTTTTATAAAATTTTTGCCAGAACTACTGCTAAAGTAGTTTGGAATACTTAAAAATATTTAGAAAAATTTGAACAGAACTTCCCTTGCGTAGAGGCTGGGTTGAATTAAATTTTGACAAAATTGTCAAAATTTAAATCCACACAAAGTAGAATTGGGGTTTAGAAGGAGAATTTGAATTCAGAAGATGGTTCTTGAATACTAACCTTGTTTAGTTGATTTGAGCAGCGCTTCCGCTATCCAAATCTGACTTTTCTGCTAAGTTTAGCAGAACTCCTGCAGGTAGTGCTTCTGAGGCTGTTTCTGATCTGACGGAGCTTCTTGCAGAAGAACGGACTTTGCTAAAAGAAAGAGGAAAAGGGCTAGAAGAGGTTTCTCAGAAAAAATCTGAGATTCTACGGAGGTTTTGGTTTAAAAGTTAGAGAGAGAAAATCAAAGGTAGAGAGAGAAAGTAGGAGAGAGAGAGCTTAGAGAGAGAAGGGAGGGTTTTGAACTTGAGTAGAGAGAGAGGGGGTGAGGGGTATTTATAGGAGAGAGAAGGGAGGTCGCCCCCCCCTTGTGGGGCCCACTTTGGTGACATTTGTCACCAAAGTAAATAAAAAATTAATTTTTGAATGACACTTGTCATTCTTCTGACAAGTGTCAAAGAGAGAGAGAGGCTTAGTGTCACCTCCTCACTGAGGAGTGACACTTGTCCTCCCATGGTTTTGGAAAACCATGGCCTGTCCATGGTTTTGGGCCAGTGGTTTTTCTAAAACCATGGTCTGAGATTAAAATATTATAAATTAATATATTTTATTCAATTTGCTACTTTTTAATACCCAAGTTAACCTTGGCTCAATTCCATCTTTCAGAAATGCCATAGGAGATTTAGAATTACTTGAGTGTCCTTCTGTGGTTCAATAAATTACATAGCCTGCCATTGAAAATGGTAAATTACCATTTTCGTCCCTGACAATTTTATTAATTCCCTGAAAATATCCTAAAAGAAAGATTACTATTTTGACCTTATATAGTTGGGTATTTTACCGAAAAATGCCACTGAATTGGCGAATTACTAAGCTACCCTTTGACAATTTGATTAATGACTAGAATGTCCCTGAATTCTGATTTTTGAACAAGCCTCAACAAAATTTTATCAGGATTTTAAATATATATTCAGATCTTTACTTTGAACAATACTAACCATAAAAATAAGGGTTTTAACACTATAATTCACATTCAGAATAAATAAAAATTAAAACTTGAATTTTCTTCAGAATTTATAAATCATTAAAAATTTTGGGTATTACATTCTACCCCCCTAAAAGAAAAAATTTCGTCCTCGAAATTTATGTACAATTTAAACAAACAATTTTGGATACTTCTCTCTGATGCTGTTTTCAGGTTCCCAAGTACATTCTTCAATTCCGTGATGCTGCCATCTGACTTCAACCAGAGGAATAATCTTTGTTCTCAAAATTTGATCTCTTCTATCCATAATTTCTATAGGCTTTTCCTCAACAGTCATGTCTTCTCGAATTGCTATATCTTGATGCTGGATAATATGAGATGGATCATAAACATATTTTCGCAGCATTGAAACATGAAATACATTATGAATCTGTGCATACTGAGGAGGCAATTCGATTCTATAAGCAGTTTCACCGATTCGTTCTAGAATCTTAAAAGGTCCTACAAATCTAGGACTTAACTTTCCCTTCTTTCCAAATCTGAACACACTTTTGGTTGGAGATACTTTGACGAAGACCATATCATCAACTTCAAAAGCGAGTTCTTTCCGTCTTTGATCAGCATATCCTTTTTGTCGGCTCTGGGCAGCGCGTAGTCTGTCTCGGATCAAATTTACTTGCTGAGTATAATGTTGTAGTATCATTGGTGACTCTAACTTTCGTTCACCAATTTCATTCCAATAGAGTGGCGATCGACAAGGTCTTCCATATAAAGCTTCGTATGGCGCCATTCCAATACTGGTATGATAACTATTATTATAAGCGAATTCAGCTAGCATAATATTAATATCCCAATCTCCTTTCCATTCTAGCATACAGGCGCGTAACATATCTTCCAGAGTTTGAATAGTACGCTCTGATTGTCCATCAGTTTGGGGATGAAATGCAGAACTGAACTTTAACTTTGTTCCCAAAGCCTGCTGAAGTTGGTTCCAGAATCGAGAAGTAAACCTGGGATCACGATCAGAGATAATTGAAAATGGTATTCCATGTAGTCTTACAATCTCTTGAATGTATAAATCTGCCAAACTTTCCAAAGATTGACTTATACGAATAGGTAGAAAGTGAGCTGATTTAGTTAATCGGTCAATAATAACCCAAATTGCATCGTGCTGTTTTCGAGTTTTTGGTAAACCCACTATGAAATCCATAGTAATTTCTTCCCATTTCCATTGTGGAATTTCAATTTGTTGCATCATTCCACCTGGCTTCTGATGTTCTGCCTTAACTTGTTGGCAAATCAAACACTTTGAAACATAATTTGCCACATCTCTCTTCATACCAGTCCACCAGTACTTTCTTTGCAAATCTTTGAACATCTTTGTACTTCCTGGGTGGATAGTATACTTGCTTTTATGGGCTTCTTCAAGGATTTCATTTCTCAATTCAGGGTTATTTGGTACCCAAATTCGATCATTTATCAAAATACTCCCATCTTCTTTAAGTCGAAAAGAAACATCATCTTCCTGTTGGGCTCGAGCTAAAAATTCTTCATGTTGAGAATCCTTACTTTGTTCAGAAATAATTCGGATGAGGATTTCTGGTCGAACAATTAAGTTTGATAATAAAATCCTTCCTGTATTAGTTGCAAAGGGTTTCCAATTAATGAAATCTTCAATAAGTTTCCATTCTTTGTCTATGAGACTTGCCAAAGTGTCTCTAGTTTTGCGACTAAGAGCATCAGCTACAATATTCGCCTTTCCAGGATGATAAGAAAGTGTGAACTCATAGTCTTTAATAAATTCTAGCCAACGTCGCTGTCTCATATTCAATTCTTTCTGCGAGAACAAATATTTGAGGCTCTTGTGATCACTGAATACTTCAAATTGTTCTCCATATAAATAATGTCTCCAGATCTTTAGTGCAAAAACAACTGCCGCAAGTTCTAAGTCATGGGTTGGATAATTCTTCTCATGATTTTTCAACTGTCTTGATGCATAAGCAATAACTTTTCCATGTTGCATCAATACACAACCTAGACCAGTACCAGAAGCATCTGCATATACCTCAAATCCACCATGTCCTGAGGGTAAAGTAAGCACTGGAGATGTAGTGAGCTTTTCTTTCAAAATTTGGAAACTTTCTTCACATTTAATGTCCCAATCAAATTTAACACCCTTCTTCAGAAGTCTAGTCAGTGGTGATGCTATACGGGAAAAATCTTGAATAAATCTTCGGTAGTATCCAGCAAGTCCAAGAAAACTTCGAATATCTGTAATATTCTTAGGTTGTTTCCATTCTAATACTGCTTCCACTTTAGCAGGATCTACTGAGATTCCATCTTTTGAAATTACATGACCCAAAAACATAACTTTTTCCAGCCAAAATTCGCACTTAGAAAATTTGGCATATAACTGATTTTTCCTCAAAGTATCCAAAATAATCCTTAAATGTTCCTGGTGTTGTTCCTTATTTTCAGAATAAATTAAAATATCATCAATAAAAATAATCACAAATGTATCTACAAACGGTCTGAACACACGGTTCATAAGATCCATAAAGGCTGCTGGTGCATTTGTAAGTCCAAAAGGCATGACAGTGAATTCATAATGTCCATACCTTGTCCGAAAGGCTGTCTTAGAAATGTCTTCTTCCTTGATTCTAAGTTGATGATATCCAGATCTAAGATCAATCTTTGAAAATACCTTAGCCTTCTGTAATTGATCAAATAAATCTTCAATTCGTGGCAACGGATATTTATTCTTTATGGTAACTTGATTAAGAAGTCTGTAATCTATACATAATCTTAATGACCCATCTTTCTTCTTTACAAATAATACTGGTGCACCCCAGGGAGACATACTTGGTCTAATAAATCCCAGCTCCATTAATTCCAATAATTGCTTTTTTAATTCTGTGAGTTCTGCTGGAGCCATCCTATAAGGAGCTTTAGAAATTGGTGCAGTTCCTGGCATTAACTCAATACCAAATTCTATCTCTCTATGTGGAGGAAGTCCTGGTAATTCATCAGGAAAAACATCTGAAAATTCATGAACAATATCCAGACTTTCAAGAGAAATTTCTGCTGGTCTGGCAAGAGTAATGCTGACTAGAAAGGCTGTACATCCATTCCTCAAATATTTCTGGGCCTTTAAAGAAGAAATAACTCGATTTTTAGGAGTAGAATTGGATAATCTAAATTCTACCTTAGGAATACCTGGTTGAGAAAAAGTAACTTTTCCTTCCTGACAAAATATTCTTGCATGATGTTGATGTAGCCAATCCATACCCAATATAATATCAAAATCTGACATGTCTAATAGAATTGGGTCAGCAGGTAAATTCTGTCCTTCAATATATACTTCTAGATTCGGCAAGTATAACCCACAAAAAGATTTACATCCTACTGGGTTGACCACTTCCAGAGCACAGTTCAAAGACTTGATAGGCATATTAAGTAAAGTAGTAAACTTCTTGGAAATAAAAGAATGAGTTGAACCGCAATCAAATAGAGTAAAAGCAGCATGTCCAGCTATAGATAAAGTACCTTGAATCAGGTCACCCTTAGGTAGTTGATCAACATTGGCGGTATAAACGCGACCTGGTACTTTTTTATTCTGCGGTCGTTGTTGTTGTTGTTGTTGCTGCTGTTGTTGTTGTTGCTGGTACGGATACTGGGGTTGTTGCTGAGGGCGAGGTCTAATAAGGCCTCGAGCATGTTCATCCATTTCCTTTTTATAGCAGTCTTTAATGAAATGGCCAGACTTACCACAATATAAACAACCACCAGTTGTTCGGGGGCAGGGTTGTCCTGGATGGGATCGATAGCAATTCTGACACGATCTAGCTGGTAGTTGTGTAGCTGGTAATTGTGGTTGATTGACTTGAAACTGCTGTCGTGGCCTCTTTGCTGGAGGGATGAACCTTCTTTCTTCAAAATTTCTTTTAGGCCAACTCCTTTGGCCTCTGAATTGAGAAACCGTTCTGCCAGATTGATTCTTCTGTATTTCTTCCCAATCTTCTTGTATCAATGTAGCTATTTCCACCGCCTTGTCTAAAGTTTCTGGCCTACTAGTGAGGACTTTGGTTCGTAGAACTGGTTTCAATCCTCTAGTAAATTTCATTGCCCTCTCGTCTTCCGTATTATAGACATTTGGGCAATACTTCTCTAAATTTCTGAATTTAGTAATGTATTCAGATAAAGAGAGTCCTCCTTGTAGTAATTCAAGGAATTCCCTCATTTTACGGCTTCTTTCATGCTTGGGGAAATATGCAGCATAGAAAACTTCAACAAATTGCTCCCAAGTAACGGATCCATTGCTAAATTTAATTTCTAAGGTGGATGCCCACCATCTTTCTGCATCTCCTTTTAATCTGTATGCTGCATAGTTCACCTTACGATCTTCAGGTACGGTCAGAACACGAAAAATCTTTTCTATTTCTCGGATCCAAACCTCAGCAGCTTCTGGATCCATCTTTCCTGAAAATGTAGGTGGATCTAATTTGAGAAACTTCTCATAAGATACTTCATTATGGTTTTGATAGGATTTTGAAGATGTAGCTGAGTCTTGCCTATTCTGATTCTGATCTCTTATAACAGCTGCCAAATTATTTAATGTTTCCATAATGAATTCTTGTTGACCATTCTGCTCCTTGGGTTGCTTCTTTGATGTTTGACGAGGCATCCTTGATAAATAATGATCAGACTTAGATTAAAGTAGAAAGAACATTTATTCATATGAACATATATATACATCAAAACCCATATTTACAAGAATTTACATATTTAACAAAAGTAAACAAAAGATATCCTATGGAAGCTTGAGGAATTTTCCCAAATAATTCCTCTTGTTTCAAATCCGCTCTGGTGGATGAGAAGGCCCTGCAATATTTGGATCTATATTATAAACTTGTTTATCTGGATTTCCTAAATATAAGCTAAGGTCATCCTTAGGTTCCCTTGGGGTATATATAGGATCAGGGGGTTGGAGTGAAAATACAAAGTCCAAAGGAGTTAAAGTGGGTGCAGGAGCAGGTATTATGGTTGAGTCGGATGAAATGACAATAGGTTCCATTGGAGGAGGAGGAGCAAGAATATCCACACGGGATTGTTGATCTGGTAGGTTTTCAGCGGCTTGCTGTCTTTTAATGCAACCCGTCTTCACTTGGCATTCTTTTTCTATATGCCCAACTTCTCCACAAAATAAACATTCTTCCAATTCCAGTGGGCAAGGTTGTGATAAATGGGTCTGTAAACACCTATGACATTTTTCTAAGTTTTCTTTTTCTTTTGTAAGACTTAGAACTTGATTTTCTAAATTATCCACCAGCCGTTTTTGTACTGTCTGTGATTCTTCTAGCTTTTGAACATCCTTGACAAGTTCTTTAATGATATTGACCAGATCTTGAGGAGTCATCTATAAGAAGAATAATGATTTAACAATAATAATAAAATAAAAATCTAAAGTACATACTTACAGTGTAATGTATGAACAAGGTGGATCTCGAACCAGATTTCCCAAAACTCTGCTCTGATACCAACTGTAACGCCCCGGGGTTTTAAAACCTTTAAAAATGCAGATTTTTTTTTTTTTTTTTTTTTTTTAAACAGCGGAAATAATTTTTGATTTTCGGTTTCCTAAACCTCAGGCACGTCACATTCCAATTAACAACAAAAACAACAATAATTTATATCAACATTATATACATAGTCTTTTCACAAGGTTCAAAAATGAAAACATTTAGGATTAAATTTAAAATAAATCCTAAATTAATCTCAGGATCTTGGGAATCTGGATTCTTCGATGCCACACTTGTCCAACATCCATTGTAAGATTTCCTATTCCATATTTGAACCTGAAATCCCCATAAAACAGGGTTAGACTTATGATAGCCAAGTAAGTCATTAATCAAAACCATACAATTCAAATATTAAGCATGATTTCAATAATTTACAAATCAAAATGCATTTATTCAAGAACAATTATGCAAAATAAGGCAATTAAAAACAATTTAAAATAATGCATAATCTCAGATCAAATTCTATGAAAGAAAGAGGTCATTGTTTCGATATTAACGCCCTCCTGGTACGGTGGAGAGTACTCCGATCTCAAACTAAGTATTCCGGGGGTATATTATTCTATTGTGGATTACCCGGATACCTGAGTGAAACGGGCTCCCATGCGAGCGGTCAACGACCGGGAAGATTCTCAGCAATGGCGAGCAAACAAGGAGAGTTGGATGCATCCACTGGCATGCGGCAGCCTTGAGACCCGATGTCTCGACCTCCTCAACCCGAGTGACAGGAGGTCCAGGGAATCTATCGCTCCCAACAATCATCATCTTCACAATGTCACTCCTGGTTGTACCACTACCCCTTCCAGGGTAGGCTAAACCTAGATGGGCTTGAAGGATTCTTTTATAGGACTTTTCATCTTTTCAAAAACTAGGCTCAATAGCCAAATCATTCCTTTCAAATAAACACGGTTCATATGTATCCAGTCCATCCAGAATTTTGCTCTATCATAACGAGCATTCGCCTGTGAAGGCGAGAATTAAGTTTGTGTAGACATGACTCATGCAGCAATAAAATCTTTCAAAAATCAACATGCTATACAAAATTCTTCTATTTATCAATATCATCAATGTCTTAACCATAGTATTCGATTTAAAATCATAAAATTTGAAATTGAAATATGCAGATATTGAAATATGCATTTGATCATAAATCAAATTTAGATAATCATGCATGAATCAAAAACATGAATCAAAAGCATGTCTAATATAAAATTATAAGATTTTGATAGAATAACTTACTTGGATTTTGATAGGATAAAGCGCTCGTGCTTTGATTTAATCTGATAGAATTCATTATATTAGTTAATATTTTTATATCAAATTTTGAGTAGTATTTGCCCTATGATTTAAAGAAGTATCTTTTGAAGAAATTATTAAAAATCTAAAAAAAATTTATTTGTAATTGACTTTAAAACTTTTATAAGAATTTTCACAGAGTTTCCTCTGTAATAACTCAAATGTTCGAAAAAAGGTTTGAACTTGAATTCGAGTTGTAAGAATTCGAACATGACTTTGCGTCACAAATATTTTTATAAAGGTTTTTCAAAAATTTTGATTTAAATATTTAAAAGGATTTTTGAAAAATTTTAACAAAATTTCTTTTATAAAAATCAATTTTTTTCTGAAATAATTATAAAAATTTTGATATATCTTCTACTAAAAATTTCTAAACTATCTGAAAAGCTTTTGCCAAAATTCTGATTAAAATAATTAATCTTTAGAAATTATTTAAAAATTTGGTCAGAATTACTGCTATACTAATTCTACTTTTTTCAAAAATCTTTAAATCATTTTGACAGAACTCCTGCTATAAAAACTTAATTTTTCAAAAGTCTTTTATAAAATTTTTGCCAGAACTACTGCTAAAGTAGTTTGGAATACTTAAAAATATTTAGAAAAATTTGAACAGAACTTCCCTTGCGTAGAGGCTGGGTTGGATTAAATTTTGACAAAATTGTCAAAATTTAAATCCACACAAAGTAGAATTGGGGTTTAGAAGGAGAATTTGAATTCAGAAGATGGTTCTTGAATACTAACCTTGTTTAGTTGATTTGAGCAGCGCTTCCGCTATCCAAATCTGACTTTTCTGCTAAGTTTAGCAGAACTCCTGCAGGTACTGCTTCTGAGGCTGTTTCTGATCTGACGGAGCTTCTTGCAGAAGAACGGACTTTGCTAAAAGAAAGAGGAAAAGGGCTAGAAGAGGTTTCTCAGAAAAAATCTGAGATTCTACGGAGGTTTTGGTTTAAAAGTTAGAGAGAGAAAATCAAAGGTAGAGAGAGAAAGTAGGAGAGAGAGAGCTTAGAGAGAGAAGGGAGGGTTTTGAACTTGAGTAGAGAGAGAGGGGGTGAGGGGTATTTATAGGAGAGAGAAGGGAGGTCGCCCCCCCCTTGTGGGGCCCACTTTGGTGACATTTGTCACCAAAGTAAATAAAAAATTAATTTTTGAATGACACTTGTCATTCTTCTGACAAGTGTCAAAGAGAGAGAGAGGCTTAGTGTCACCTCCTCACTGAGGAGTGACACTTGTCCTCCCATGGTTTTGGAAAACCATGGCCTGTCCATGGTTTTGGGCCAGTGGTTTTTCTAAAACCATGGTCTGAGATTAAAATATTATAAATTAATATATTTTATTCAATTTGCTACTTTTTAATACCCAAGTTAACCTTGGCTCAATTCCATCTTTCAGAAATGCCATAGGAGATTTAGAATTACTTGAGTGTCCTTCTGTGGTTCAATAAATTACATAGCCTGCCATTGAAAATGGTAAATTACCATTTTCGTCCCTGACAATTTTATTAATTCCCTGAAAATATCCTAAAAGAAAGATTACTATTTTGACCTTATATAGTTGGGTATTTTACCGAAAAATGCCACTGAATTGGCGAATTACTAAGCTACCCTTTGATAATTTGATTAATGACTAGAATGTCCCTGAATTCTGATTTTTGAACAAGCCTCAACAAAATTTTATCAGGATTTTAAATATATATTCAGATCTTTACTTTGAACAATACTAACCATAAAAATAAGGGTTTTAACACTATAATTCACATTCAGAATAAATAAAAATTAAAACTTGAATTTTCTTCAGAATTTATAAATCATTAAAAATTTTGGGTATTACATTCTACCCCCCTAAAAGAAAAAATTTCGTCCTCGAAATTTATGTACAATTTAAACAAACAATTTTGGATACTTCTCTCTGATGCTGTTTTCAGGTTCCCAAGTACATTCTTCAATTCCGTGATGCTGCCATCTGACTTCAACCAGAGGAATAATCTTTGTTCTCAAAATTTGATCTCTTCTATCCATAATTTTTATAGGCTTTTCCTCAACAGTCATGTCTTCTCGAATTGCTATATCTTGATGCTGGATAATATGAGATGGATCATAAACATATTTTCGCAGCATTGAAACATGAAATACATTATGAATCTGTGCATACTGAGGAGGCAATTCGATTCTATAAGCAGTTTCACCGATTCGTTCTAGAATCTTAAAAGGTCCTACAAATCTAGGACTTAACTTTCCCTTCTTTCCAAATCTGAACACACTTTTGGTTGGAGATACTTTGACGAAGACCATATCATCAACTTCAAAAGCGAGTTCTTTCCGTCTTTGATCAGCATATCCTTTTTGTCGGCTCTGGGCAGCGCGTAGTCTGTCTCGGATCAAATTTACTTGCTGAGTATAATGTTGTAGTATCATTGGTGACTCTAACTTTCGTTCACCAATTTCATTCCAATAGAGTGGCGATCGACAAGGTCTTCCATATAAAGCTTCGTATGGCGCCATTCCAATACTGGTATGATAACTATTATTATAAGCGAATTCAGCTAGCATAATATGAATATCCCAATCTCCTTTCCATTCTAGCATACAGGCGCGTAACATATCTTCCAGAGTTTGAATAGTACGCTCTGATTGTCCATCAGTTTGGGGATGAAATGCAGAACTGAACTTTAACTTTGTTCCCAAAGCCTGCTGAAGTTGGTTCCAGAATCGAGAAGTAAACCTGGGATCACGATCAGAGATAATTGAAAATGGTATTCCATGTAGTCTTACAATCTCTTGAATGTATAAATCTGCCAAACTTTCCAAAGATTGACTTATACGAATAGGTAGAAAGTGAGCTGATTTAGTTAATCGGTCAATAATAACCCAAATTGCATCGTGCTGTTTTCGAGTTTTTGGTAAACCCACTATGAAATCCATAGTAATTTCTTCCCATTTCCATTGTGGAATTTCAATTTGTTGCATCATTCCACCTGGCTTCTGATGTTCTGCCTTAACTTGTTGGCAAATCAAACACTTTGAAACATAATTTGCCACATCTCTCTTCATACCAGTCCACCAGTACTTTCTTTGCAAATCTTTGAACATCTTTGTACTTCCTGGGTGGATAGTATACTTGCTTTTATGGGCTTCTTCAAGGATTTCATTTCTCAATTCAGGGTTATTTGGTACCCAAATTCGATCATTCATCAAAATACTCCCATCTTCTTTAAGTCGAAAAGAAACATCATCTTCCTGTTGGGCTCGAGCTAAAAATTCTTCATGTTGAGAATCCTTACTTTGTTCAGAAATAATTCGGATGAGGATTTCTGGTCGAACAATTAAGTTTGATAATAAAATCCTTCCTGTATTAGTTGCAAAGGGTTTCCAATTAATGAAATCTTCAATAAGTTTTCATTCTTTGTCTATGAGACTTGCCAAAGTGTCTCTAGTTTTGCGACTAAGAGCATCAGCTACAATATTCGCCTTTCCAGGATGATAAGAAAGTGTGAACTCATAGTCTTTAATAAATTCTAGCCAACGTCGCTGTCTCATATTCAATTCTTTCTGCGAGAACAAATATTTGAGGCTCTTGTGATCACTGAATACTTCAAATTGTTCTCCATATAAATAATGTCTCCAGATCTTTAGTGCAAAAACAACTGCCGCAAGTTCTAAGTCATGGGTTGGATAATTCTTCTCATGATTTTTCAACTGTCTTGATGCATAAGCAATAACTTTTCCATGTTGCATCAATACACAACCTAGACCAGTACCAGAAGCATCTGCATATACCTCAAATCCACCATGTCCTGAGGGTAAAGTAAGCACTGGAGATGTAGTGAGCTTTTCTTTCAAAATTTGGAAACTTTCTTCACATTTAATGTCCCAATCAAATTTAACACCCTTCTTCAGAAGTCTAGTCAGTGGTGATGCTATACGGGAAAAATCTTGAATAAATCTTCGGTAGTATCCAGCAAGTCCAAGAAAACTTCGAATATCTGTAATATTCTTAGGTTGTTTCCATTCTAATACTGCTTCCACTTTAGCAGGATCTACTGAGATTCCATCTTTTGAAATTACATGACCCAAAAACATAACTTTTTCCAGCCAAAATTCGCACTTAGAAAATTTGGCATATAACTGATTTTTCCTCAAAGTATCCAAAATAATCCTTAAATGTTCCTGGTGTTGTTCCTTATTTTCAGAATAAATTAAAATATCATCAATAAAAATAATCACAAATGTATCTACAAACGGTCTGAACACACGGTTCATAAGATCCATAAAGGCTGCTGGTGCATTTGTAAGTCCAAAAGGCATGACAGTGAATTCATAATGTCCATACCTTGTCCGAAAGGCTGTCTTAGAAATGTCTTCTTCCTTGATTCTAAGTTGATGATATCCAGATCTAAGATCAATCTTTGAAAATACCTTAGCCTTCTGTAATTGATCAAATAAATCTTCAATTCGTGGCAACGGATATTTATTCTTTATGGTAACTTGATTAAGAAGTCTGTAATCTATACATAATCTTAATGACCCATCTTTCTTCTTTACAAATAATACTGGTGCACCCCAGGGAGACATACTTGGTCTAATAAATCCCAGCTCCATTAATTCCAATAATTGCTTTTTTAATTCTGTGAGTTCTGCTGGAGCCATCCTATAAGGAGCTTTAGAAATTGGTGCAGTTCCTGGCATTAACTCAATACCAAATTCTATCTCTCTATGTGGAGGAAGTCCTGGTAATTCATCAGGAAAAACATCTGAAAATTCATGAACAATATCCAGACTTTCAAGAGAAATTTCTGCTGGTCTGGCAAGAGTAATGCTGACTAGAAAGGCTGTACATCCATTCCTCAAATATTTCTGGGCCTTTAAAGAAGAAATAACTCGATTTTTAGGAGTAGAATTGGATAATCTAAATTCTACCTTAGGAATACCTGGTTGAGAAAAAGTAACTTTTCCTTCCTGACAAAATATTCTTGCATGATGTTGATGTAGCCAATCCATACCCAATATAATATCAAAATCTGACATGTCTAATAGAATTGGGTCAGCAGGTAAATTCTGTCCTTCAATATATACTTCTAGATTCGGCAAGTATAACCCACAAAAAGATTTACATCCTACTGGGTTGACCACTTCCAGAGCACAGTTCAAAGACTTGATAGGCATATTAAGTAAAGTAGTAAACTTCTTGGAAATAAAAGAATGAGTTGAACCGCAATCAAATAGAGTAAAAGCAGCATGTCCAGCTATAGATAAAGTACCTTGAATCAGGTCACCCTTAGGTAGTTGATCAACATTGGCGGTATAAACGCGACCTGGTACTTTTTTATTCTGCGGTCGTTGTTGTTGTTGTTGTTGCTGCTGTTGTTGTTGTTGCTGGTACGGATACTGGGGTTGTTGCTGAGGGCGAGGTCTAATAAGGCCTCGAGCATGTTCATCCATTTCCTTTTTATAGCAGTCTTTAATGAAATGGCCAGACTTACCACAATATAAACAACCACCAGTTGTTCGGGGGCAGGGTTGTCCTGGATGGGATCGATAGCAATTCTGACACGATCTAGCTGGTAGTTGTGTAGCTGGTAATTGTGGTTGATTGACTTGAAACTGCTGTCGTGGCCTCTTTGCTGGAGGGATGAACCTTCTTTCTTCAAAATTTCTTTTAGGCCAACTCCTTTGGCCTCTGAATTGAGAAACCGTTCTGCCAGATTGATTCTTCTGTATTTCTTCCCAATCTTCTTGTATCAATGTAGCTATTTCCACCGCCTTGTCTAAAGTTTCTGGCCTACTAGTGAGGACTTTGGTTCGTAGAACTGGTTTCAATCCTCTAGTAAATTTCATTGCCCTCTCGTCTTCCGTATTATAGACATTTGGGCAATACTTCTCTAAATTTCTGAATTTAGTAATGTATTCAGATAAAGAGAGTCCTCCTTGTAGTAATTCAAGGAATTCCCTCATTTTACGGCTTCTTTCATGCTTGGGGAAATATGCAGCATAGAAAACTTCAACAAATTGCTCCCAAGTAACGGATCCATTGCTAAATTTAATTTCTAAGGTGGATGCCCACCATCTTTCTGCATCTCCTTTTAATCTGTATGCTGCATAGTTCACCTTACGATCTTCAGGTACGGTCAGAACACGAAAAATCTTTTCTATTTCTCGGATCCAAACCTCAGCAGCTTCTGGATCCATCTTTCCTGAAAATGTAGGTGGATCTAATTTGAGAAACTTCTCATAAGATACTTCATTATGGTTTTGATAGGATTTTGAAGATGTAGCTGAGTCTTGCCTATTCTGATTCTGATCTCTTATAACAGCTGCCAAATTATTTAATGTTTCCATAATGAATTCTTGTTGACCATTCTGCTCCTTGGGTTGCTTCTTTGATGTTTGACGAGGCATCCTTGATAAATAATGATCAGACTTAGATTAAAGTAGAAAGAACATTTATTCATATGAACATATATATACATCAAAACCCATATTTACAAGAATTTACATATTTAACAAAAGTAAACAAAAGATATCCTATGGAAGCTTGAGGAATTTTCCCAAATAATTCCTCTTGTTTCAAATCCGCTCTGGTGGATGAGAAGGCCCTGCAATATTTGGATCTATATTATAAACTTGTTTATCTGGATTTCCTAAATATAAGCTAAGGTCATCCTTAGGTTCCCTTGGGGTATATATAGGATCAGGGGGTTGGAGTGAAAATACAAAGTCCAAAGGAGTTAAAGTGGGTGCAGGAGCAGGTATTATGGTTGAGTCGGATGAAATGACAATAGGTTCCATTGGAGGAGGAGGAGCAAGAATATCCACACGGGATTGTTGATCTGGTAGGTTTTCAGCGGCTTGCTGTCTTTTAATGCAACCCGTCTTCACTTGGCATTCTTTTTCTATATGCCCAACTTCTCCACAAAATAAACATTCTTCCAATTCCAGTGGGCAAGGTTGTGATAAATGGGTCTGTAAACACCTATGACATTTTTCTAAGTTTTCTTTTTCTTTTGTAAGACTTAGAACTTGATTTTCTAAATTATCCACCAGCCGTTTTTGTACTGTCTGTGATTCTTCTAGCTTTTGAACATCCTTGACAAGTTCTTTAATGATATTGACCAGATCCTGAGGAGTCATCTATAAGAAGAATAATGATTTAACAATAATAATAAAATAAAAATCTAAAGTACATACTTACAGTGTAATGTATGAACAAGGTGGATCTCGAACCAGATTTCCCAAAACTCTGCTCTGATACCAACTGTAACGCCCCGGGGTTTTAAAACCTTTAAAAATGCAGATTTTTTTTTTTTTTTTTTTTTTTTAAACAGCGGAAATAATTTTTGATTTTCGGTTTCCTAAACCTCAGGCACGTCACATTCCAATTAACAACAAAAACAACAATAATTTATATCAACATTATATACATAGTCTTTTCACAAGGTTCAAAAATGAAAACATTTAGGATTAAATTTAAAATAAATCCTAAATTAATCTCAGGATCTTGGGAATCTGGATTCTTCGATGCCACACTTGTCCAACATCCATTGTAAGATTTCCTATTCCATATTTGAACCTGAAATCCCCATAAAACAGGGTTAGACTTATGATAGCCAAGTAAGTCATTAATCAAAACCATACAATTCAAATATTAAGCATGATTTCAATAATTTACAAATCAAAATGCATTTATTCAAGAACAATTATGCAAAATAAGGCAATTAAAAACAATTTAAAATAATGCATAATCTCAGATCAAATTCTATGAAAGAAAGAGGTCATTGTTTCGATATTAACGCCCTCCTGGTACGGTGGAGAGTACTCCGATCTCAAACTAAGTATTCCGGGGGTATATTATTCTATTGTGGATTACCCGGATACCTGAGTGAAACGGGCTCCCATGCGAGCGGTCAACGACCGGGAAGATTCTCAGCAATGGCGAGCAAACAAGGAGAGTTGGATGCATCCACTGGCATGCGGCAGCCTTGAGACCCGATGTCTCGACCTCCTCAACCCGAGTGACAGGAGGTCCAGGGAATCTATCGCTCCCAACAATCATCATCTTCACAATGTCACTCCTGGTTGTACCACTACCCCTTCCAGGGTAGGCTAAACCTAGATGGGCTTGAAGGATTCTTTTATAGGACTTTTCATCTTTTCAAAAACTAGGCTCAATAGCCAAATCATTCCTTTCAAATAAACACGGTTCATATGTATCCAGCCCATCCAGAATTTTGCTCTATCATAACGAGCATTCGCCTGTGAAGGCGAGAATTAAGTTTGTGTAGACATGACTCATGCAGCAATAAAATCTTTCAAAAATCAACATGCTATACAAAATTCTTCTATTTATCAATATCATCAATGTCTTAACCATAGTATTCGATTTAAAATCATAAAATTTGAAATTGAAATATGCAGATATTGAAATATGCATTTGATCATAAATCAAATTTAGATAATCATGCATGAATCAAAAACATGAATCAAAAGCATGTCTAATATAAAATTATAAGATTTTGATAGAATAACTTACTTGGATTTTGATAGGATAAAGCGCTCGTGCTTTGATTTAATCTGATAGAATTCATTATATTAGTTAATATTTTTATATCAAATTTTGAGTAGTATTTTCCCTATGATTTAAAGAAGTATCTTTTGAAGAAATTATTAAAAATCTAAAAAAAATTTATTTGTAATTGACTTTAAAACTTTTATAAGAATTTTCACAGAGTTTCCTCTGTAATAACTCAAATGTTCGAAAAAAGGTTTGAACTTGAATTCGAGTTGTAAGAATTCGAACATGACTTTGCGTCACAAATATTTTTATAAAGGTTTTTCAAAAATTTTGATTTAAATATTTAAAAGGATTTTTGAAAAATTTTAACAAAATTTCTTTTATAAAAATCAATTTTTTTCTGAAATAATTATAAAAATTTTGATATATCTTCTACTAAAAATTTCTAAACTATCTGAAAAGCTTTTGCCAAAATTCTGATTAAAATAATTAATCTTTAGAAATTATTTAAAAATTTGGTCAGAATTACTGCTATACTAATTCTACTTTTTTCAAAAATCTTTAAATCATTTTGACAGAACTCCTGCTATAAAAACTTAATTTTTCAAAAGTCTTTTATAAAATTTTTGCCAGAACTACTGCTAAAGTAGTTTGGAATACTTAAAAATATTTAGAAAAATTTGAACAGAACTTCCCTTGCGTAGAGGCTGGGTTGGATTAAATTTTGACAAAATTGTCAAAATTTAAATCCACACAAAGTAGAATTGGGGTTTAGAAGGAGAATTTGAATTCAGAAGATGGTTCTTGAATACTAACCTTGTTTAGTTGATTTGAGCAGCGCTTCCGCTATCCAAATCTGACTTTTCTGCTAAGTTTAGCAGAACTCCTGCAGGTAGTGCTTCTGAGGCTGTTTCTGATCTGACGGAGCTTCTTGCAGAAGAACGGACTTTGCTAAAAGAAAGAGGAAAAGGGCTAGAAGAGGTTTCTCAGAAAAATTCTGAGATTCTACGGAGGTTTTGGTTTAAAAGTTAGAGAGAGAAAATCAAAGGTAGAGAGAGAAAGTAGGAGAGAGAGAGCTTAGAGAGAGAAGGGAGGGTTTTGAACTTGAGTAGAGAGAGAGGGGGTGAGGGGTATTTATAGGAGAGAGAAGGGAGGTCGCCCCCCCCTTGTGGGGCCCACTTTGGTGACATTTGTCACCAAAGTAAATAAAAAATTAATTTTTGAATGACACTTGTCATTCTTCTGACAAGTGTCAAAGAGAGAGAGAGGCTTAGTGTCACCTCCTCACTGAGGAGTGACACTTGTCCTCCCATGGTTTTGGAAAACCATGGCCTGTCCATGGTTTTGGGCCAGTGGTTTTTCTAAAACCATGGTCTGAGATTAAAATATTATAAATTAATATATTTTATTCAATTTGCTACTTTTTAATACCCAAGTTAACCTTGGCTCAATTCCATCTTTCAGAAATGCCATAGGAGATTTAGAATTACTTGAGTGTCCTTCTGTGGTTCAATAAATTACATAGCCTGCCATTGAAAATGGTAAATTACCATTTTCGTCCCTGACAATTTTATTAATTCCCTGAAAATATCCTAAAAGAAAGATTACTATTTTGACCTTATATAGTTGGGTATTTTACCGAAAAATGCCACTGAATTGGCGAATTACTAAGCTACCCTTTGACAATTTGATTAATGACTAGAATGTCCCTGAATTCTGATTTTTGAACAAGCCTCAACAAAATTTTATCAGGATTTTAAATATATATTCAGATCTTTACTTTGAACAATACTAACCATAAAAATAAGGGTTTTAACACTATAATTCACATTCAGAATAAATAAAAATTAAAACTTGAATTTTCTTCAGAATTTATAAATCATTAAAAATTTTGGGTATTACAACTGCTGTGGATCTGCTCTTCAAGAATCTCGGCAAATACCTTCCTTTAGATCAGCCAGCAGCTATATGTGTATGTCCAGGTTGTCCGTGGTATCAGCGCAGGGGTCTATATTGTTTGAATCCAATAATGATTGCAAGAACCTAATCAGATTCAAAGTGGAATATATCTCGTTGTTGGAGCTTCACTCGCTGAGCCATCCAATCGGCCTACCGTGAAATCTGTAAATAATGGGAATCACCATATCGTTAGAATGTAGTTATGATACGGAGCTTCATATTGACACTTCCTTCATAAGTATTTCATATCTATTGCCTTCACCCTAACTTGACATGTGATTGGCCCACAACAGGGATCACTTATATGATCTAACTCAATAAAATCCACTTATCTGTATATATTCTATGGTTTTGTGTATTTAGCAGGTGTCTTAACTTCTTTGACAACAAAGCCAAGTTCTGTTTAAAAGACCATGTATGCTTAACATTCCAAAGAAGCATGAATCTGAGCTCCTCATGGATATAAGGAGATCTCTTCATGATTCTGCAAATCAAGTTACAAGATGCCGAAGGGTCCGCAGATCTTCCTAAGGGCGTCAACGTAAGTATCTCTGAGACTGAAGGTATATAATAGAGATGCTGTTTAAAAGGGTCTGAATGCCATGATAAAGCTGCAAAGTCAAGTAATCCCTGTCATTTTGTCTCCCGTTTAATTTACTGCTCATCATTAGCCATGCAAATCTCTTGTAAATTATACATTCTACTGTCATGATCATTTTAGTTTGTAAACTAAGTCTGCAATTGATAGTTGTAGCATCAGATCATGTATGCGCTTGGTCTCATAAGTGCCTATATCTCATACCTGAAGTCTGTTGAGAAATGGCACACTGCAGAGGTGCAATGGTGTGGCTGTGTGATGCTTATTCAGGTCAAAAAATGGCTTGTGAGTGTGTGTAATGACCAAGGCATGCTCCAGAGAGAATGTCATTCACCCAAGAGGTAACTCAAAAGAGTGAATGTTGATGAAGTTGCTGAAGAAATATGCTCTCTGTGTTAATGGACCAGTGCTAACTACTTCTAGTCATAAGGATGAGTTTGTTGTTATCGTATATACTTCTGAATGCCTTTCCAATGGAGATCATATGTTAAGATTTAAATTGTTAAAAAAAGTCTGATAAAACTCTAACCACTATGGGCCCAAAATAAAGGGGAAGTGATCTGCAATCTGGTTTGAAAGACGCCCTTTGCTTGACATTCACAGTAGGTGGCTTCCAAGGACCAACCATATTCGAAGCTTGCGGACATGAAGGGTTGAAGGGCTACATGTAGATCCATTAGTGATCTATAGGTCACAAAAATTGAGGCCCTCTTTCTTTCATTTGAGGTTAAATGCAGGAGATAAAACCTTTGGCAGTATTCCTTTTGGTTACCTTTTAGCAGGTAATTCAAGTAAACCTACAGTTGATGATGTCACCCACTGGAGTAAATTTTCTAGAATATTCTAACAGAAGACCTATTTGCATGGTTTCATAATACAGATGTCTTATCTATTTCTTTTATTTTTTGCAGAATTCTGCTAACCTATGTCTTTTTGGTTTCTTTCAGCTAGTGAATATAATATTGTGGTCAACGAACAACGTAATCTGTGTAAACCCCTGCAGCTTGAAATTACCATTGGGGGTCTTGAAAGGAAGATAAATTCCTGATTGGCAAGGTAAGAGTTTAAACTATAGTTTGCTTATAGCTTTATTATCATAGTTATGCTGCAGCTCGTTTATTTTTTTTATGTCCAGATATGTGCCACACTTGTTCCTGTTGCTTCCATGTTCAGCTGAGCCTTCTGGACCGATGTTTCGGTCGACCATCCTTGCTGTACAAATCATTGTCCTAAGGAAAAGTCAGAGTAAATGCAGTTAGAAACCTCTGTCCTTTGTTTAAAGCATGCCAAGTAGCTTTGTTTGGTTGTTTTCTGATTTCAAGTGCCAACCTAAATCATGCCTGGAAATATTAAACAAAATCACCCTGATCCAGAAGGTGCTCTGTACTGATAAAAGTCAATTAGTCATATTATGTATCATCAGCGTGAGCAAGCAGTTTCAAGAATCGGTTTGGTGATCAATTCACTGTTATAACTAATAACTTGTATGCTTATTATGGTTATTGTATAGCATCTCTATTAACACCTGTTTCAACTTCAATTCTTGCATATTATGCCATCCCGCATATATATACCACTGCATCTTAGTGCCCCATCCAACCTGGCCCCTGTATAAACATGCAGCTGCCACCATTTGTGGCGATGTTTGGCATTGCTACTCCTACTATATCCTGTCATCATATGCTCCCTTAGAATAATATCATGTCCACCTGCATTGTTGCGTTCCCACAAACAACTGCCTCATTGGCTGTAGCTTACCACCACTATCATCCAGATCCACTACTTGCAACCCATTAACTCATCTCCTTTCTCATGCCATGTATATCCATATGTATATAGATACATATATATACCTGTATATATATATATATAACATATACATGCATATATATATATATATATATATATATATATATATATATATATATATATATATATATATATATATATAAGCATATACATCATTCCCTCTGTCCTTTTCATCATTCATATGAACATTTTGTAAGATATCCATATAGTATATGCCATTTTTTTTTTCATTTTTATGCTAATCCAGTTGTCTTGCAGGAAATATGTGGATAAATTCATCATTTGGGGCTGTAAATTTGATTCCATGTGTTGTAATAGCCTGATCTAAATGAGAATTTACATTCTCTGTTTTAGATAGAATGAATGAGCATTATGAATTGCTTGTTTTTCATGCATTTTTTTTGCCTTTATTTTTCAAATTCTCACAAAAGCGAACACGAATGGCACGTGCACCATTTCGTAAGAGGTTGACGATTTACATCAACGGCCATAGTCGGGATGCAAACAAGACTTAGTATTTTTATCTTTTATAAAATAACACTGGATCCACACTGGATTCCTTTTCCAAAATCATCATATTTTCTTTAAATATTTTCTTTTTTTATCAGAATTTAATCAAAAATTAATTCAACATATATACCAATGGCCATAGTCAGGGTATATTGAGAATTAATTTCATTTTAAATTCTATAAAAGCACCAAAAATGTATTTCATTCTTCACTTGAATTTAAATGTGGTTATTATATAATATATTCAATGACCATAGTCAGGGATATATTATACCTTCAACCCCATTCTTAATTCACTTAAAGAATGAAATAGCTTTTCAAAAACCAATTTCAAAATTCTTTAAATTCATTCATCATTTAGGATAGAATTGCATCATATTTTCGAAATTCCCTTTTTAAAATTCCAAGTGATTCTTTTCTTCATTTCTCAGATTAAATATGGATTCAAATTCGATTCTATCTCATTCTTCAAAGATTCCAAATTCAAGTTCAAAGTCCAATTTGACTTTGAAATTCATTCTCAAAAAAATCAATTTTTGAAATTCCAAAATCCAAAATTAGATCCTAATCTCAACTTGGATCCAGATTTCCAAGTATCATTCTATTTTGGATCTCAGATACAGATCCAAAATCCATTTTAGGATCTAGAACCCAATTCTACTTTGGATCTCAAACTTTAGATCCAAATCCATTTTAGGATCCAGAAGCCAATTCTACTTTGGATCTCAGACTTCAGATCCAATTCCATCTTAGGGTCCAGAGTCCAATTCTATCTTGGATCTTAAACTTCAGATCTCAATGTCATCTTGGATTCCAAATCTTGAATCCAATTCCATTCAAAATTTCAGATCCAAATTCCATCTTGATTCTAATTCTTAGAACCAATTCTATTTCATTTCCAGATTTCAAATCAAGTCCCCATTTCGGATCCTAAATCCAAAATTCAACTTTGAACTCTATTCAGAATCCAGATCTTGGATTCAAATTTCATCTTGAAATTCCAAACTCTATCCTATTTCTCAAATCTATTTTCCCACATTTCATTCTGATTTCAAAAACTTCGAAAGTTAGAATTCAATTCCATTTCATCTATATTCTGATTCAAAGTCCATTTATGACTTTGAAGTTTCCTTTTTCCTCCTTTTTATCTCAATTTCAAGATCCTTCCTTTCCAAGTTCATATTTATTTTCCCAAACTCTAATTATTTCAAAACTTAGAACTTTAAATCTTAAGTTCTGAGCTAAAAACCATTTTTTCACTCTATCATCAGATTCATCTCAGAAGCCCTTGGAAAATTTCAAAAAAACATCTTTCAAAAGAGAGCATACATCTTTGCATTGCACAAGCATGATTCTTTGTGCATTTAGACTTAGGATAAATTCCTAGATAATTTATTAGCAAAGCAAAAGGCATAAAATTCGACCCTTGGTTCGATTACCCCTGGTAAAGGCACCAGGAACGGTCGAACCTCGTACCGACGAGCGAATCCCGTCTCCCAGTTTTCCCGCAAATATTTTAAAAATGGAGGCAATTTATTTTCTAAATATTTTCAAAATTAAGGTCAAGTGAGACCCCGCAAAAGAATTCCTCTTCTCTCCTTTTCTTTTTCTTTTCTCTTCTCTCTTTCTTTCTGCCCTTTTATTTTCTCCCTTCAAAAGGAGGAAATAGAGGTTAGAAAGGAAAAGAGAAGGAAGAGAGAGAATATTACGAGAGGAAAATTTTTGCGATGATCACAGTTTTGGCGACCGTGATGGGACTTGTCTTCGTCCGGTCGAATTTAATGCCTTTTTCTTTGCTTTGATATTTTCTAAGTTTTGTTATTCTATATATGTCAGCTTCATTTCCATGCAAACCTTAGGGGCCTAGATTTTGTCCTAAGCTGACATCAGTGCATATAGGATTTAAGTATGGTTTGATAGGACCATATTGAGGAGATTATTCCATGTTCACATTAGACTTAGGTCTGAAATACAACTCTCCTCAATTTTAGGGATTGAATGCAAAACAATGTATGCAAGTGTATGCTTCTCTTCATTTTAATCTATCTCTTTAGAACTTGCATTAGAGCCATCTGATTTATTTTTCATGTTGAACATGTTTTCAAAAACATCCCTTACCTATATTGTCCTGGTCTTCACGTTGCTGGGTTGTCTCACTGAACCATAGTTCGGGAGAGAGCCTCACAACTGGACCAGTTAATTGGGTTCACGCCCCCCTACCACGTACCTAAGGGCCATAGTTCGAGGTATATCGGTAGGTGCTCAAGGATGTTGGGAAACCATTACTTTAGAACCGGAGTAATATTTCTATGCCACGTACTTCAAGTTTCGGCTTGGGTATATCAGCGTATCTTGATTGAAATCAGATGATTTAAACCCTAGAGTTAGGATTAAGGTCCTACAAGCCATTTCGAAATATTGTATTTAGAGTCAGCTTTAGGGAGTGTTGTTTGTGCATCCTTGTTTGTATATCTATGATTGAATGATATTCCCTATATTTTTCAAAATCCTGGGTATATATTATTCAAAATTTCCTCTTTATTTTAAAACCCAGGTGTATTTTCATTTTCTTCTCTTAATTTCTTCTAATTCTTTTTTATCCTACCTTCAATTCTTCAAAATTTTTCTTTTCTATATTCCATTTCTTACCCTCATTTACAATAAAACATCTTTTGTCAGGATATGTCCTTTTCAAAATTTATCTTTATTCACATTTTACTTGTCTATTCTTTTTCAAAAAAACAGTGCGGTTGTTGCAAATTTTTGTGACAACCCGATCCCTCGTAATGGGATGTTTTCATTTCAGATTATGATTTCCTCCTTTATTAAAATTTCTTCCTAGATTTTTTCTAAAAGACCCATTTATGCTCTATAGAGAGCATCAGCGCTATCAGTTGATTCAGGCAAAGCTCAAAGATTACACTGCTCTAACATCCAAGTTACAAGCAGAGAGAGTAAGGAATGGATTCTTAAAAATCTGTCAAGAAGGGAGTTCAGGACAGCAAAAGTGAGATCGATCCTGCGATATACCAATTATTCAAAAAGATGATGGTCGAGATATTGTCTGAACAAGCTGAAGCCAATTGCAGAAAAGCTCCCACAGAAGGAAAGGCGCCTGTCACTTTCCCCATGAATGAACACGACAATATCGGTATAGGAAACTCCAAAGCCAGCAGGAGCAGCAATCAGGGCAGCAACTTGAGAGAGTATAAAAGCCAGATTGGAAAATATTGTGAAAACCATGATAGACCTCTTCAATACAGTCCTCAGCAAAAAGGCAAGAAGCAAGAAGAACCAGAGCGCAAGGATTGGTGCAAGGGTCGAGATTTCACTCCTTTGGATGAACTGCTCGACAAAGTCCTCGAATACATGATGTCCAACGGATTACTTAGGCTCCCAAAAGCCACGAGCCCTTCCACAATCATGGGAAAATATATAGACCAGTTCTGCGGGTACCATCGAGTAACAGGGCACGACACTGAGCATTGCTTCATCTTCAAGAATATCGTTCAGGATTGCCTTGATAAAAATCTCTTTGTCCAAAATGAAGGAGAAAAACATCCGGATCTCCTAAACATGCAAGCTCAGTCTAGTTGCCAGACAGGGGTCAGTGCGCAGCGGAAGCCAAACAAGCCGAAGAAAGCAAAGCATGAAAGTTGGGGTTATGATCGTCAACTTACCCCTCTAGGTCAGCCGATCGAAGAAGTTCTTCAATACTTGCTCGAGAAAGAAATGATCAAACTCCCAAAGCAGGATGATCCCTCTGTCACCAAAGGGAAATGGAAGAATCACTTTTGCAAGTTTCATCGAGCTAGGGGGCATGACACGGAGCATTGCTTCGTCCTCAAAAACATTGTGCAAGACTACATTGATAAAGAGCTTCTGGTACCAGAGGAAGGAGAAGAACAGCCTGCAGTTTCAGCCGGACCTTCTTCAAACCAATCAGAGAATTGAAAATGCCAAGAGTTTTCGCTTTCATCCCTTTCTGTCAGTCGCTTTGTAGGGGCAAGTCAGCCCAGTCTCTGTGACTCCTCTTAGTTAAAATACTTGTAAATATTCAGTTCTGTTATCAAACTTTCACTTATCAATGAAGTGTCGATTTTTCTTTATACCTTTGATATTCAATACTTTCTTCTTTTTGCTATATTGGGGCATTAAATTTCTTTTTCAAAATACGGGACAATCCTGACATCATTCATGAGAGAAATGATATTACCTATGAGGGTCTTTTAAAAATCATGAAAATTTTAGTTTAAATATTTTATCACAACCTTTTTCAAAGATCAACCCTTGTGTTGATCATATTTTCTAAAAATTGGTTTTGAACCATTACATTCAAACATCAACCCTTGTGTTGATGCCATTTTCCAAAAAAAAAAATTTGATTTCATTGCATTCAAAGATCAACCCTTGTATTGATCCCATTTTCCAAAAAAAAAGTTGATTTCATTTCATTCAAAGATCAACCCTTGTGTTGATCTCATTTTCCAAAATTTGATTTCATTACATTCAAACATCAACCCTTGTGTTGATGTCATTTTCCAAAAAATTGATTTCATTGAATTCAAACATCAACCCTTGTGTTGATGTCATTTTCCAAAAAATTGATTTCATTGCATTCAAACATCAACCCTTGTGTTGAAGTCATTTTCCAAAAAATTGATTTCATTGCATTCAAACATCAACCCTTGTGTTGATGTCATTTTCCAAAAAAATGATTTCATTGCATTCAAACATCAACCCTTGTGTTGATCATATTTTCTAAAAAATTGATTTTGAATCATTGCATTCCAATATCAACCCTTGTGTTGATCATATTTTCTACAAATTTGGTTTTCAAATCATTGCTTCAAAAAATTAACCCTCATGATGATCTCCCATGAATGATCCCCTTTCAAAGATTAGCTCTCGCAGTTAATCTTTCTTTCCAAAAATGATTTTCTCATCTTCTTCTCTCATTTTAAAGATCCCACATGCAGGCAGGATCAAACTCTTTTTCTCAACTTTTTTTTTGTTTATCAATCTTTATCAGTTTTATCAATTTTTATTCATTTTTATTAATTATTCATCCATTTTATTTCTTCTTGATTGTTATTTCAAAAATACCCTTTCAGGTTAAGGGATAAACCTGATGCCTCTTTTTCCCATGAGGTATTTCTTCTTCCTTCTTTGCCTTCACCCCCCCTTCAGGTTAAGGGATAAACCTGAAACCTCATCCTACGAGGTCCTTCTTTCTTCAGGATAAGGGATAGTCCTGAATGTCTTTCTCTTTTAAAGCTTCATTAATCGCTGCTAAATCTTTTTCTTTATCCAATTTTTATCAATTTTATTTCTTTATCAAATTTTGTCTTTTCTTTATCAAGCTTTTTATTAATTTTTGGCCAAAATTTATTCCTTTCCCATTCAGGATAAGGGATAATCCTGAAACCCCTCATAGGAGCAACAATGCTACCTGTGAGAATTCTTTTACAAACATAATTTCCATAAAAATTCCTTTGATTCTTCTCTTTTGTCAAATCTTCCAACAATTTCTATCTCTTCTCGTCAGTTCCTTCTCAGATTTTATTTCCTCTCCAGTCAAGATAAGGGGGCAATCAGAACGCATGCAAATAAATTTAGTCCTCTAAATGGTCATTCTCAATCTCAGGTTCGGTCCTCGCACTGGCAAATTTTCAAAAACTCAATCTCTTGATTAAAAACTTTTTGTCAAAAACCCGAGTTTCCACTCGGACTTCTCCCTTCATTCCCTCATTCGAAGTTCTGAGTTCCGACCAGGACTTCCTTTTGAATCCAATCCTCGCATTGGAAAATCAATCATTTCTTTAGAAATCCGAGTTCCAGCTCGGGTTTTCTTCTATTATTTTTCGTTCGAAGTTCTGAGTTCCGACCAGGACTTCCTTTTGAATGCAATCCTCGCATTGGAAAATCATTCATTTCTTTAAAAATCCAAGTTCCAGCTCGGGTTTTCTTCTATTATTTTTCGTTCGAAGTTCTGAGTTCCGACCAGGGCTTCCTTTTGAATCCAATCCTCGCATTGGAAAATCAATCATTTCTTTAGAAATCCGAGTTCCAGCTTGGGTTTTCTTCTATTATTTTTCGTTCGAAGTTCTGAGTTCCGATCAAGACTTCCTTCTGAATCCAAATCCTCGCATTGGAAATCAATCATTTCTTTAGAAAACCGGGTTTCGGCTCGGTTTTTCTTTTATTATTTTTTCGTTCGAAGTTCTGAGTTTCGACCAGGACTTCCTTTTGAATCTGATTCTCGCATTGGAAAAACAATCATTTCTCTAGAAATTTATGTTTTCAAAACTTGGGTTTCTCTTCATCTTTTTATTTTCTGAAAATTCGAGTCCCAACTCGGACTCTCTTCTTTTTTTTAAAGAATCCCAACTGCCAGGCGGGACCTTCTTCAAAATTCCAGCCTTCCGGCTAATCCATTTCAAAATTCAAAAATTCAGGTTTATTCACTTTGAAAATTCTTCCTCCCCTTTCAGGTTAAGGGATAAACCTGATGCCTCCTATCAATGAGGTATTTTCTTTTTGTTATTCTTCCCCCGTTCAGGACAAGGGGACAAAATCCTGAAAGTCGACCACATGCAATTAAACTATGATGGTCCACTAATTGTTACCAAAGAATCTTTATTTTCTAAAAATTTCACTTTGTTAACTCAACTTTTATAACCCAGTCCTCGCACTAGGGTATTTCTCAAAATCTTCAATCATATATTAAAGCCCATTTGGGGTTCTACATTCAGTCCTTTGATCAAAATCTTTACTTTTACAAAATCCAAGTTCTGACTTAAGTCTCTCAAAAATTTGATGTATATCCAAAAGATCCGACACTCGTTGGACATATATTTCAAACGTTCCAGCTTCTTGCTGGTCAGGTATTTCAAACGTTCCAGCTTCTTGCTGGTCAGGTATTTCAAATGTTCTAGCTTTTTGATGGTCAGGTATTCCAAAAAAGATCCAACACTCGTTGGTCATATATTTCAAACGTTCCAGCTTCTTGTTGGTCAAGTATTTCAAACGTTCCTGCTTTCTGCTGGTCAGGTATTTCAAAAGATCCGACACTTGTTGGACATATATTTCAAACGTTCCAGCTTCTTGCTGGTCAGGTATTTCAAATGTTCTAGCTTTTTGCTGGTCAAGTATTCCAAAAAGATCCAACACTCGTTGGTCATATATTTCAAACGTTTCAACTTCTTGCTGGTCAGGTATTTCAAACATTCCAGCTTTTTGCTGGTCAGGTATTTCAAAAAGATCCAACACTTGTTGGACATATATTTCAAACGTTTCAGCTTCTTGCTGGTCAGGTATTTCAAATGTTCCAGCTTTTGCTGGTCAGGTATTTCCAAAAAAGATCCAACAACTTGTTGGTCATATATTTCAAACGTTCCAACTTCTTGCTGGTCAGGTATTTCCAAAAAAGATCCAACAACTTGTTGGTCATATATTTCAAACGTTCCAACTTCTTGCTGGTTAGGTATTTCAAACGTTCCAGCTTCTTGCTGGTCAGGTATTTCAAACGTTCCAGCTTTTTGCTGGTCAGGTATTTCAAAAGATTCAACATTCGTTGGACATATATTTCAAACGTTCCAGCTTCTTGCTGGTCACGTATTTCAAACGTTCTGGCTTTTTGCTGGTCAGGTATTTCCAAGAAGATTCAGCTTTTCGTTGGTCATGTATTTAAAACGTTCCAGCTTCTTGCTTGTCAGGTATCTCAAACGTTCCAGATGTTGCTGGTCAGGTATTTCAAACGTCCCAGCTTTTCGCTGGTCATGCATTTCAAATGGTCCAGATTTCGTCGGTAATATATTTCCAAGAGACCCAGATCTCGCTGGTCATATAACTCAAAAGGTCCCAGCTCACAGCTATCGAGCTCCCAAAACAACCTATTCCACAAGTCAAGCCTTCAAGGTGGAATTTCCCTATTCTCTCATTTCTAAGCCTTCGGGTTTCAACCTCTCAATTCTATCAAATTTCCCAAACTTCCGGGTATAATGTTTATAACCAGTCGTGTATTTCTTAAAAGACCCAACACTCATTGGTTGTGTACTTCCAAAACGTTCATGTTTTGTTGGTCAAGTATTTCAAACGTTCCAGCATTTTGCTGGTCAAGTATTTCAAACGTTCCAGCTCTTGCTGGTCAGGTATTTCAAACGTTCCAGGTTTCGCTGGTCAGGTATTTCCAAAAGATCAACGCTCGTTGGTCATGTATTTCAAACGTTCCAGCTTTTGCTGGTCATGTATTTCAAACGTTCCAGCATTTTGTTGGTCAGGTATTTCAAATGTTCCAGCTTTCGCTGGTCAGGTATTTCAAATGTTCCAGCCTTCACTGGTCATGTATTTCAAACATTCCAGCTTCTGCTGGTCATGTATTTCAAAGGTTCCAGCTTTTGCTGATCATGTATTTCCAAAATCAAAAGATTGCAGCTCAAGGTCTCATCAAAATCTATATTGAGTGATTATTTCACAAATAATTCATGAAAACTTTGCCAATTTGCTAAAAGTATTTGTTGATTCTAAATATTCTTACTGCACAAAAGAAACTCCTCACATTACCTCTAGTATTTCTTTCCAAAAAGGTAAAACTTTTTGCGAAAAGAGGTAAAATTCAAATCTTTTCCTGATTGATCAACCAAAAGGATATAAGAAATGCCCTCGATATGATCAATGAAAGAAATCTTCAATGATGTTGAAAAGCCAGAAGCGAATTGATATTGATCTTGGCTATGGCGCATGTTTTAAAATAACTTTCTGGCAATCAGGCAGTGGAAATATCTCGAGCTATAGAAAGAATCCACTCGACCCATATCTTCTCATTCGTTTAGAGTTGCAATCAAATATCCACAAAAGGAATCTCTCAACTGTCGTCAAGATGAAGACGAATATGCGAGCAGACCCCTGGGGCCAAAGAAGATTTGTATCATCTCCAAGATGAAGGAGTTTGTGAAGGATCCTTTCAGGAAAAGTTCAGATCACCGTCGAGATGAAGGCGAGTGCGATGAACATACCGACAAACCCTAAAAGATATTTGATTCCAGCTATCATCTAAAGACCTTTTGAGCCAGTGACATCCACAAAATCCCTGAGATAAAAGAAGGATCGGAACATCTCCAAGATGAAGGAGTTTGTGACGTACCCTTTCCTGAAAAAGAGAGAAAGGTCAGGACATCCAAATGAAGGATGATGAGAAAAACCGAGAAAGCCCAATGACTCAAAAGGAGTGTAAAAAGATCATTGTGGGAAAACACCCAGATATCAAACTGCCAAAGTTGCCAGAAGTCATCTTTTCTCATGCGAAATTCTTTTATCAATATCCTTTCACTATTTGCTTTTATGAAATTAAGAATATTTCTTCTCTTCTCATATCAAGGAAATGGATAGCTTCCTTGAAGAAAATCATCAACGCTAAAATTTTGAATCTGACTCTTAGAACTGAGGAGTTAACCTCATTTGGGGGAAATACTCTAGGTAAAAGAGGGAATATCTTTGCACATACGTGCACATTTTCAAGCGTTTGAATCAGCTATAATTTTTATCTTATTGGAAAAATTTTCTAGCTATTCCAAGAATGAAATAAACATTCAAAATCCATTTTTGATGCAACCTAGCTTTGTTTATATTTCCCAAAAAGAGTTGCCTCTGAAGGAAGTATCTCTTCCTGTCCCATCACGGTTTTCTCATTAAAGAATTCCGTAGGGACGACCCACTCAGGATAAGGGTCAAAAACCTGAAATTTCTTGCGAAAAATCATTTGATTTCAAAAGCTATTTCACTCTCAGCAATGAGACGCCCAATTTCTTCTCCCTTTTCAAAAGCTTTAGGGAACCCTATATTTCCTCCTTTCGCAAAAAAAAAAAAACACCTTTCGGATTTGTTCGTCCAAATTCCGAAGGTCCCATCATGCTTTCTCCATTTTTGAGAAACCTGTATGGTAGATTTCCCCCACTCAGGATAAGGGTCAAACCTGAACCATCTGCGAAAGATCATTTGATTTCAAAAGCTATTTCAGTCTCAGCAATGAGACGCCCAGTTTCTTCCCCTTTTCAAAGCTTTAGGGAACCGTATATTTCCTCCTTTCGCAAAACCCCCTTTCGGATTTGTTCGTCCAAATTCTGAAGGTCCCAACATGCTTTCTCCATTTTTGAGAAACCTGTATGGTAGATTTTCCCCACTCAAGATAAGGGTTAAACCTGAACCCCCTGCGAGAGGTCATTTACTTCAAAAGCTATTTCAGTCTCAGCAATGAGACGCCCAATTTCTTCCCCTTTTTCAAAGCTTTAGGGAACCCTATATTTTCCTCCTCTCGTAAAACCCCTTTCGGATTTGTTCGTCCAAGTTCCAAAGGTCCCATTATGGTTTCTCCATTTGAGAAACCCGTATGGTAGATTTCCTATTCACACTAAGAGTTAACCCGGAACCTCGCTTAGCGAGGTATTTTCCTTTCAGGTTTGGGTTAAACCTGAGAGTCGTTTCAAAAAGATTCCTCGTTCTAGCGAGATGTTTCCTTCCAATCCCATCATGGTTCTTCCCATCGAGGAATCCATGCTTTGTATATCCATCCAGGATAGCATCCCACTTGAGCTTCATTCCACGAGACATTCTCCAAAAATGTCCCATCAAGGTTCTCACATATTCCCTTCCTCATTCAATACAATTTTTATATATCTTCATCCCATCCAGGTTAAGGGCTAAACCTGAATCATTCCAAAAAGAGTATCTTGTCTCACCCACGAGACCTGATCAAAATTCTCATTTCCCACCATTTCAAAATTTCCATCCAAAGTCTCATCACGATTTCCTCATTCTCTACTCAATCATATCATTTTCGAGGATTTCGTCCCCCCAAAACCATTCAGGATAAGGTTTTAAGCCTGAGAAGCCATGTTTCTAAAAAAAAAATAAAAAAAAAATTTCACACCCAGTTCAGATCTGCTGACTGGGGCATTTTCAAAATTTGGAGTGTTATCTTTGCCACTAAGCTCGGCTTTTAACCGGCTTCGTAGCAAAGAGGGGCATCTGTGAACACCCCAAAATTTTTAAAGTTTTGTAAAAATGACCCTTTTGCCCCTAACTCTATTTTCTAAGAAGATCAAAGTGACTTCAAAGCTAAATTTCAGTCATTCTTCAGATTTTCTGAATTGAATTCCATGTTGGTATATTCAAAATTAAATCCCGGATCCGAATCCAGTACTTTAAATCCATATTTCCCCAAAATCCGGATCCAAACCCATTTATGAAGAAATTTTCTCAAAATGGCTTTTAAATTCTCAGAAAAAATCCCTTTTGTAAATATTTTTGCAAAAACACAAAAAAAATAGTTTTAATCTTTGTTTACTCACAAACTTTAGGATTTTATTCTAAAAATACAAAAAAATTAAAAAATGACTCAAAAACCAAAAAAAAAAAATGGGAAAATTATGAGAAAACCAAATAAGTATAAAAATCGATTTTTCTTTTTTTTGCTAAAGACCTCGGAAGCCCCTTTTTCATAAAAAATTGAAAACCGAAGGGGGTCTTTTGCAAAAACCTTTTAGGGTTTTTCCTTCGTAAGGATAAAAAGAGGAAAAGGAAGCCGCCCCCCCTCACTCTCACCTCTTTCCCCTTCCTGCAGTGTCCGCCCAAACCCTCCATCGCACACCCTCTTCCTCCTCCATTCATCTCTAACAGACTTCAAAAACCTCCTGAGTCATCTTCTTCGTCTTCAAAAGGGGCACAGGAGGCTCCTCACGACCCAACGCTTCTTCACCACCGCACCCCTCTCTTCTCCAGGAATCGCTTCGTCACCCATTCCCCGACCTTCTCTTCTCCCCTTTCTTCTGGCTCCCTCCTAAGCTACGAAAGAAGACTCTCTTCCAGCTCCTCCTTCCTATTCCTTTGATTTTTCCCGTTTGATCCAAGGAAGCCGACGAATCTTGCAATAACCAGCTTCATCGAACCTCCCTCCTTTCTCCCTCTCGTGTTTTTCCTCTTCAGCCAACAGAAGGTCAGTCGAGCGCCAGGATGATTGCAACACCATCGATCGATTTCCATGGCCATTCATTCTTCCTCTTCTTCAAGGTTGCTTTCTGAGCATAGTAAGCAAACCTCTCTGGTCGTTTTTTTTTTCTTTTTCCCCTTTTTCGACAACAATGTTTAATAATGCAGTTTACCTTTCCTGGTTTTTCCTCTTATTTTCCTTCTATTTCCCTCTTTATTTATGACTTCCTTTAAATTTTCTGGTTCGAATCCATCGAAGCACTGATGGTAATATGGCTTTGTTTATAACAAATTCATCCACCATTATGCGATATTAACAGAAATAGGTCAATTCTGATATTCTAATCTCTCGTTTATGTCACCATTTTCTGTTTTGATCTGATTAATCTACTTTGAATGTTCATTCATTTTAGAACTTCAGTCTTGATTCCAGCTTTATCCTGGTTTTGTTCTCTTACAATTTCTGTTTTATTTCATTTTCTTCTTTTTCTTTTTTTTTACGAGTGTTGGATCATGCGTTTGTTATCTTGCCCTTTTCCTGTGATCGTTAAGTCTCTCCTCTGTTATGTCTGATTTCTGGTTTTATTTTGATTATTTACATTCAATAGCCTTAGATCCTTCACTTTATTCCAATATCACGGCATTCAATTTCCGGTTTCTTATTATGAAGATGGGATTTAAATGTTAGATCTGACCATTTTCTTTTGTTGTCAGAGACTCTGCTTTCAAGAGCAGAGAAGAATGTTCAACCATTGTCCTATTGGATTACCTATGATTTTCTTCTGTATCATAATTTGAGTTTTTAATCTGGGTTGTGATGTTATCTAAAGAGACTCATGCTTTCTGCCTCTTAAGTTTAGTATATTCTTTCTCGTTTCAACATTTTTTTTTTTGCAAATCCCTCTGTACATGCTGACCCAGTATATTGCTCATATTTTCTGCAATATGAACTGACGATTGCAAAGGCGTATGTTAAACTTTGATGATATTTTAATGACATTTGAGGGTATTTGCATGTGTACTAAAAACAAAAAAAGAAAAAGAAGAGAAAAGTGAGAAAATAGCACCAGGTGGTTTTCTTGTATCTGAGCAACAATATAAAGCATAGTTGACAACAACTTCAACTACTGCTGTGGATCTGCTCTTCAAGAATCTCGGCAAATACCTTCCTTTAGATCAGCCAGCAGCTATATGTGTATGTCCAGGTTGTCCGTGGTATCAGCGCAGGGGTCTATATTGTTTGAATCCAATAATGATTGCAAGAACCTAATCAGATTCAAAGTGGAATATATCTCGTTGTTGGAGCTTCACTCGCTGAGCCATCCAATCGGCCTACCGTGAAATCTGTAAATAATGGGAATCACCATATCGTTAGAATGTAGTTATGATACGGAGCTTCATATTGACACTTCCTTCATAAGTATTTCATATCTATTGCCTTCACCCTAACTTGACATGTGATTGGCCCACAACAGGGATCACTTATATGATCTAACTCAATAAAATCCACTTATCTGTATATATTCTGTGGTTTTGTGTATTTAGCAGGTGTCTTAACTTCTTTGACAACAAAGCCAAGTTCTGTTTAAAAGACCATGTATGCTTAACATTCCAAAGAAGCATGAATCTGAGCTCCTCATGGATATAAGGAGATCTCTTCATGATTCTGCAAATCAAGTTACAAGATGCCGAAGGGTCCGCAGATCTTTCTAAGGGCGTCAACGTAAGTATCTCTGAGACTGAAGGTATATAATAGAGATGCTGTTTAAAAGGGTCTGAATGCCATGATAAAGCTGCAAAGTCAAGTAATCCCTGTCATTTTGTCTCCCGTTTAATTTACTGCTCATCATTAGCCATGCAAATCTCTTGTAAATTATACATTCTACTGTCATGATCATTTTAGTTTGTAAACTAAGTCTGCAATTGATAGTTGTAGCATCAGATCATGTATGCGCTTGGTCTCATAAGTGCCTATATCTCATACCTGAAGTCTGTTGAGAAATGGCACACTGCAGAGGTGCAATGGTGTGGCTGTGTGATGCTTATTCAGGTCAAAAAATGGCTTGTGAGTGTGTGTAATGACCAAGGCATGCTCCAGAGAGAATGTCATTCACCCAAGAGGTAACTCAAAAGAGTGAATGTTGATGAAGTTGTTGAAGAAATATGCTCTCTGTGTTAATGGACCAGTGCTAACTACTTCCAGTCATAAGGATGAGTTTGTTGTTATCGTATATACTTCTGAATTCCTTTCCAATGGAGATCATATGTTAAGATTTAAATTGTTAAAAAAAGTCTGATAAAACTCTAACCACTATGGGGCCAAGATAAAGGGGAAGTGATCTGCAATCTGGTTTGAAAGATGCCCTTTGCTTGACATTCATAGTAGGTGGCTTCCAAGGACCAACCATATTCGAAGCTTGCGGACATGAAGGGTTGAAGAGCTACATGTAGATCCATTAGTGATCTATAGGTCACGAAAATTGAGGCCCTCCCTCTTTCATTTGAGGTTAAATGCAGGAGATAAAACCTTTGGCAGTATTCCTTTTGGTTACCTTTTAGCAGGTAATTCAAGTAAACCTACAGTTGATGATGTCACTGACTGGAGTAAATTTTCTGGAATATTCTAACAGAAGACCTATTTGCATGGTTTCATAATACAAATGTCTTATCTATTTCTTTTATTTTCTGCAGAATTATGCTAACCTATGTCTGTTTGGTTTCTTTCAGCTAGTGAATATAATATTGTGGTCAACGAACAACGTAATCTGTGTAAACCCCCGCAGCTTGAAATTACCATTGGGGTTTTTGAAAGGAAGATAAATTCCTGATTGGCAAGGTAAGAGTTTAAACTATAGTTTGCTTATAGCTTTATTATCATAGTTATGTTGCAGCTCGTTTATTGTTTTTATGTCCATATATGTGCCACACTTGTTCCTGCTGCTTCCATGTTCAGCTGAGCCTTCTGGACCGATGTTTTGGTCGACCATCCCTGTTGTACATATCATTGTCCTAAGGAAAAGTCAGAGTAAATGCAGTTAGAAAACTCTGTCCTTTGTTTAAAGCATGCCAAGTTGCTCTGTTCGGTTGTTTTCTGATTTCAAGTGCCAACCTAAATCATGCCTGAAAATACTAAACAAAATCACCCTGATCCAGAAGGTGCTCTGTACTCATAAAAGTCAATTAATCATATTATGTATCATCAGCTTGAGCAAGCAGTTTCAAGAATCGGTTTGGTGATCAATTCACTGTTATAACTTATAACTTGTATGCTTATTATGGTTACTATATAGCATCTCTATTAACACCTGTTTCAACTTCCATTCTTGCATATTATGCCATCCCGCATAAATATACCACTGCATCTCAGTGCCCCATCCAACCTGGCCCCTGTATAAACATGCAGCTGCCACCATTTGTGGCAATGTTTGGCATTGCTACTCCTACTATATCCTGTCATCATATGCTCCCTTAGAATAATATCATGTCCACCTGTATTGTTGCGTTCCCACAAACAACTGCCTCATTGGCTGTAGCTTACCACCACTATCATCCAGTTCCACTACTTGCAACCCATTAACTCATCTCCTTTCTCATGCCATGTATATCCATATGTATATAGATACATATCTATACCTGTATATATATATATATATATATATATATATATATATATATATATATATGTATGTATAAGCATATACATCATTCCCTCTGTCCTTTTCATCATTCATATGAACATTTTGTAAGATATCCATATAGTATATGCCATTTTTTTTTTCATTTTTATGCTAATCCAGTTGTCTTGCAGGAAATATGTGGATAAATTCATCATTTGGGGCTGTAAATTTGATTCCATGTGTTGTAATAGCTAGATCTAAATGAGAATTTACATTCCCTATTTTAGATAGAATGAATGAGCATTATGAATTGCTTGTTTTTCATGCATTTTTTTTGCCTTTATTTTTCAAATTCTCACAAATGGGAACACGAATGGCACGTGCACCATTTCGTAAGAGGTAAATTAATCCTAAGTTGACGATTTACATCAACGGCCATAGTCGGGATGCAAACAAGACTTGGTATTTTTATCTTTTATAAAATAACACTGGATCCACACTGGATTCCTTTTCCAAAATCATCATATTTTCTTTAGATATTTTCTTCTTTTATCAGAATTTAATAAAAAATTAATTCAACATATATACCAATGGCCATAGTTAGGGTATATTGAGAATTAATTTCATTTTAAATTCTATAAAAGCACCAAAAATGTATTTCATTCTTCACTTGAATTTAAATGTGGTCATTATATAATATATTCAATGACCATAGTCAGGGATATATTATACCTTCAACCCCATTCTTAATTCACTTAAAGAATGAAATAGCTTTTCAAAAACCAATTTCAAAATTCTTTAAATTCATTCATCATTTAGGATAGAATTGCATCATATTTTCGAAATTCCTTTTTTAAAATTCCAAGTGATTCTTTTCTTCATTTCTCAGATTAAATATGGATTCAAATTTGATTCTATCTAATTCTTCAAAGATTCCAAATTCAAGTTTAAAGTCCAATTTGCTTTGAAATTCATTCTCAAAAAAATCAAATTTTTGAAATTCCAAAATCCAAAATTAGATCCTAATCTCAATTTGGATCCAAATTTCCAAGTATCATTCTATTTTGGATCTCAGATACAGATCCAAAATCCATTTTAGGATCTAGAACCCAATTCTACTTTGGATCTCAGACTTTAGATCCAAATCCATTTTAGGATCCAGAACCCAATTCTACTTTGGATCTCAGACTTCAGATCCAATTCCATCTTAGGGTCCAGAGTCCAATTCTATCTTGGATCTTAAACTTCAGATCTCAATCTCATCTTGGATTCCAAATCTTGAATCCAATTCAATTCAAAATTTCAGATCCAAATTCCATCTTGATTCCAATTCTTAGAACCAATTCTATTTCATTTTCAGATTTCAAATCAAGTCCCCATTTCGGATCCTAAATCCAAAATTCAACTTTGAACTCTATTCAGAATCCAGATCTTGGATTCAGATTTCATCTTGAAATTCCAAACTCTATCCTATTTCTCAAATCTATTTTCCCACATTTCATTCTGATTTCAAAAACTTCGAAAGTTAGAATTCAATTCCATTTCATCTATATTCTGATTCAAAGTCCATTTATGACTTTGAAGTTTCCTTTTTCCTCCTTTTTATCTCAATTTCAAGATCCTTCCTTTCCAAGTTCATATTTATTTTCCCAAACTCTAATTATTTCAAAACTTAGAACTTTAAATCTTAAGTTCTGAGCTAAAAACCATTTCTTCACTCTATCATCAGATTCATCTCAGAAGCACTTGGAAAATTTCAAAAAAACATCTTTCAAAAGAGAGCATACATCTTTGCATTGCACAAACATGATTCTTTGTGCATTTATACTTAGGATAAATTCCTAGATAATTTCTTAGCAAAGCAAAAGGCATAAAATTCGACCCTTGGTTCGATTACCCCTGGTAAAGGCGCCAGGAACGGTCGAACCTCGTACCGAAGAGCAAATCCCGTCTCCCAGTTTTCCCGCAAATATTTTAAAAACGGAGGTGAGTTATTTTCTAAATATTTTCAAAATTAAGGTCAAGTGAGACCCCGCAAAAGAATTCCTCTTCTCTCCTTTTCTTTTTCTTTTCTCTTCCCTCTTTCTTTCTGTCCTTTTATTTTCTCCCTTCAAAAGGAGGAAATAGAGGTTAGAAATGAAAAGAGAAGGAAGAGAGAGAATATTACGAGAGGAAAGATTTTGCGATGATCAGAGACCGATCAATGATTCTTTCCCCGATGAGCAGATCATGACAGTCAGAACATCACAGTTACCCTAGTTTGCGGATATTGTGAACTATCTGGTTTTGAGGCAAATCCCTGAGCATTGGAACAAGAATAAGCGAGAGCGATTTTTATCTCAGGTGAGGCATTATTACTGGGATGAACCAGAGTTGTTCAAATATTGTGCAGACCAGATCATTAGGAGATGCGTGCCAGAGGAGGACTATGAGTCCATCCTTAGTTTTTCTCATTCATTAGCCTGTGGAGGGCATTTTAGCAGTAGGAAGACAGCTGCAAAGGTTTTGCAGTCTGGATTTTTTTGGCCCACACTCCACAGAGATGCACATGAGTTTTGTAGGAAATGTCTTAGATGTCAGCAGACTGGGAACATGTCCAAGAGGGACATGATGCCCTTGCTCCCGATTTTGAGCATTGAGATTTTTGATGTTTGGGGCATAGATTTTATGGGCCCATTTCTGCCATCATTCGAGAATTTGTACATTTTAGTGGCGGTAGATTATGTGTCCAAATGAGTTGAGGCTGTGGCAACCAAGACCAATGATCATAGAGTGGTGCTTAAGTTCATTAAACACAACATTTTCAGTCATTTTGGTGTGCCACGTGCGATGATAAGTGATGGTGGCAAGCATTTCAGGAATGTACAGATAGCTTCTCTTTTGAGAAGGTATTCTGTCAACCATAGATTCACCACACCTTATCATTCGCAGACCAGTGAACAGGTCAAGGTTTCAAATAGGAAAATAAAGTGGATTCTAGAAAAGACAATTTGTCTGGACCACAAGGATTGGTCCCAGTGCTTAGATGATGCACTTTGGGCATAGATGACTGCATTTAAGACTCCCATTGGCATGTCCCCGTATCGCCTTGTATTTGGGAAAGCATGCCACCTTCCTATCGAGCTGGAGCACAGAGCATATTGGGCTATCAATAAATTAAATTTTGACCTCACCCAGGCTAGCAAAGCGAGAGCATTACAACTTACCGAGTTAGAGGAACTCAGGAATGATGCATATGAGAATGCCAAGTTATATAAAGATCGCACTAAAGCATTTCATGATAAGCACATTGTCAGAAAAGTGTTTGAGCCAGAGCAGAGAGTTTGGTTATACAATTCTCGTTTGCATTTATTCTCAGGCAAATTAAGATCGAGATGGGATGGACCTTACATTGTGAAAGAAGTGTTTCCACACGGGGCAGTTACATTATTTGATCCACAGACCCAAGGTACATTCAAGGTGAATGGGCAAAGATTGAAGCCCTACATTTCAGATTCCTTACAGAATGGTGAGTGTGAGGTATTGGATCTCATGAAGGCATAAGGATTTGACCAAAGGGATGTATCATATGTACATAGTAGAGTAGTTTTGTTTTTCAGTTCAGTATTTTCTTTTGTTTAGTATTTTATTTCATATGCACTGACATTTGTTCTGATTCATGCAAGTTTTATCTAATGTGTGAGAATTAGTTACCAGGTATATGGTAGCTTTTAGAGCAGACCATTGACCAGATTAGCAGAAAATTATGCATGCAGATATGCATAGGATGATGCAAAGTCAAGTCAATCATCAACTTCAGAAGCCCGACACATATTAGGTTGTATCTATCCTTTCTCCCATACTTATTTTATTGTCTTTTAGTGTGCATTTACATTGCATGTTCACATATTTTGTATGCCACAAGGGACAGTGTCATTCAAGCATGGGGGGGCGGTTTAGATGCACACTAATTTTTTTTTTATGCATGGTAGCTAAGAACTCATAAAAGTAGGCTTTTGAGAACAAGTTTGTAGCATATATGATTGTTTTTGGCATAATCTAACAATTTAGAAATTTTTAAGCCCCATGTAATTTTTTTTTCTGATCTGATCCAAATAGAGTAGTTATTTATGAGAAAATGCAAAGAAGAGATAATATTTGATTGTTAGAAAGTTTTAAATCACTTTAGTATAAGTATTCACAGTATGTTTTGTGGAAGAAATAAGCAATGGAAAGATGTTTTGAAAAATGAGCTTAAAAGAAAAAGAGCTACGTTTAGTTGTTGATGTCTTCGTGAGTCCTAGTAGTGGAACTCAGACACAAGTTGAAGTGTTTGAGTCTCTTGACGAAATGGATAACGAAGGAGATCATCTTCTTGTCTAGTCGATATCTGTGGCCTTTGTAGTTTAAGTAAGTAGAGTCTGCAGGGTGTTTTACACCTGGTGCCCTAAAACCATCTGGTTTGGGAGCCACCGATTCAAAAGCTTGTTACATAAACTGCATAGAAAGCCTAAGAGATAGAGACATTGCACATGATGAGAGGAAGACTATATGTTAACTATCAGAATAGAAGGTCTAGTGACTCGAGCAATTAAGTCCGAGGGATACTCTGTATCTAGTGCCCTAAGGTCATCTGGCCTGGGAGTCACTGACCCAAAGCTCGCTACACGGGTCACAAAACTGGATATTTCAAATAGTGCTCACAGTGAGAATAATGCTCAAGAGAGAGAATTGAAAAATGGTGAAAAATTGAAAATCAAAAGAAAAAGAGTGAGCTGAATGAGAAAAATTTCATTGCTTAGGAATATTTGTGAAGTACTGTGCAGAAAATATACAACTGAGGATAAATGAGTGATAACATGATAATACTTGACTTTTTGAGAAAAATCATAGATAATTACAAATTTAGAAAAGTGAAGGAAAAAGATTTTTACTGTGGTGGCATGAAATTTCTGAATTTGTTTTGAGAGTGTACATTACATGAAATATTTTCTCAAACTGATTTCTCAATTGCCTAATATTTTTGAAAAATCATTCCTGCATATCATTGATGTTTGTGGGTAGCATCTTTGCAAACCCTCACGAGACCTTACTCGTCCACTGGGGTAACCCAGGGGTTTAAAGGGCTTATTGCATGAGCTAAATGCAACTGTGATTCCTACAAAAGTGAGTTAGTTTTTATGCACATGTGTCTATCATCTTTTGTTTCAGTTGCATAACATAGTTAGTTGTTTGTTAAGGGACTAACAAACATTCAAGCATGGAGGTATTTGATGATGCATGAAATGCACATCATGTTATGAAGATATGCATGCATTTTTAGAGGATTTTAAGGTTTAAAACCCATGATTGGATGCATTTTGATATCAAGGGGTCATGGTTCGAATTTCAGAAGAATTGGAGTTAAATTGAGAAAGTTATGACTATTTTAGTGTTTGGGCACGGATTTCAAGGTGGATCAGATCCAATTCCGACACAAGCAAAGATTTTTGGACCTTGAATTAGTATTTAAAATGTCTAAATCCAACCCAAATGTGAGCCCATACCCAATTAGAAAAGGTTTTCAGAAAACCCCCTCCAAAAGGGGCGTAGAGCAAAATATTTTTTTATAAACCTCTTTCTGAAAAATGCCAAAACTATAAATTAAAGTTTCCAGCAAACCCTTGTCGTTTTTGCCTTGGATTTCATGTCCCTCAGATGATTCTTGCTCCAGCCCCCTTCTCCTCTCTCATTCCACGCCAACTCCATTGAAGATTGAGATTTTGCTTGAGATTCAAGCATTTCTTCGTATCTTTTTCCATATCTTTTCAGTTTTTTTCCTCCTTGTTGGATATTCACCATGTTTGCTGTGTTTTTCAGGTGTAGCAGAGGTTGAAGACACTTTTTCTTGCGTGGAAGTGCGAGACACTCCAACAAGAAGGATCGACTCTACCTCCATCCGATCTTCTAAGCCACCCGATCGAGAATCGGCTCATTTTCTATCGTCGGTGGACTTCAAACGTGGTGCAGCTGCAAAAGAGAGTTTCATGGTGATATTCCAGCATCAACGAAGATGATGAAGCGTGTTTCCAATGGTGAAATCCGCTCTTTCCATCCCCACAATCGTCGGATCGCCCTGGAGGTTCGTCTTACTCTTTCCCCGTTCTTTTAGATAGATTCGAGTCCACCTAGTCGATCCTCTATCTCAGTCCATTTTCTGCATTTTCATGTTATTTTACAGCAAAACCACTGTCATTTTTAGGTTATTTTCTATTTTTGAATGTCGTCTTGAGTCTAGATTAGGTGTAAGCTATCATTTGTAAATCGTTTTTGTCAAAACGTGAAACTCGTCTAGTTTTGAGTCCCACCGATTTCGTGTTTTGTCCTGGTCTATGTTTAAGTTATTTTGTCATATTTTAGTTTTTATTGTGTTTGGGAGTTGATTTTAATCCTAGATGTGTCGTCATCATTGTTCTGAAAACTCATTTTATCCAAAAAATCAAGAATCAGCTAGATCTATTCTAGCCGATTGGAGTGTTTTTCTTCTTTTCTGTTTTCCGATTTTTCTGGTAGTATAGCTTGTTACTTAGGTATTATTTCCAGTATTCTAAGGTCTGATTTAGTTTGATTTGATGCCGAGTTTCTGTTCATGCTTACTTTGCGGTGTCATATTGATTTGGTTATTGTAGGTCTAATTCAATCTAGAGAGTTTTGGACTTTTTAGTTTTAGATTCAGTATTTATTTAATTTCTGGTCGTAGTTTAGTCGGTTATGCAGTGTTGAAATCAGTTTAGTTGTTAATTAGTTAAATTTTGATTTTGTATTGCGATTGCTATTTGTTTTAAAAAGAAAAGAAAATTTCCAATATCGATGTTTTTGTTGTTGTTGTAGTTTAGTTAAATTCGAGTTTCTTGGTGTTAGAGTTGTTGTCTTCCCCAAGCTAGATGTCTGCCATTAGAGGTCTAGCTGGAACTTCCGGCTGTTTGGTAAGTTTGGTTTGAAATAGATAGGTTAACAAGGTTGTCTAGGTTCAATGCATGTGAGTCAATGATAAAAACGTTTTAGCTTTTGTTTAGGTAAGTGTTGAGTTGATAGTTGTTTAATTTAGTCTTTCTAAAATCGTGTTTTCCATGTTAGTTTTACCTATTGAATTAATTTATTTAGTAGTTTAGTGATAATATAGGTTGCTCGTTTAGGTTAAGTCGAGTTTTAGAAAGAGGGCATTTGAATAATTGTGGTGTGGAAAACGAGTTTTGGTAACTCTGGATTTCTCTAAATTCGTGTGATACCATTAAAGAAAGCTTTGAATTTGAGTCTCCAGCCAAAGTAGCAAGGATTGAGTTTTTAATTTTTGGGAAACAAAATTTGAAGTTCAAATTCCTTTCTAAAAAGGTCACCCACGGTTTTGAGAAAGAGGTTAATTGCTATTGAATTTTTTTTTTAGAAAGTCAAAACCGTGTGGGGCCCTGTGTGCTGGACGGTTTCATTTCCTCTACTTTCCAATTTGATTTATAAGGTATTAATAGCCTTTGTGCTGGACGGTTTCACCTCCTCAAGGTTTTCCAATTTGGTTTTTAATGCAATTAAGGAGAGTGCTAGTCTTCCAAATTCGTTTTTAGCATTTATACCCCCTTGTCTAACCTTCCATAGTGACCTACATTAGATTTGGTTTTACTTGTTTCAGTTAAGTTTGAATTAACCGTAGGTTAGTAATTGAGTCATTAGTTAGGTAGGTTAATTAGATTAATTACATTTAATTTAGGCGTGTACTTAATTAGATTAATTTTAATTTTTCTTAATTATCGGTTTTGACTAAATAGTGTTTGGGTTTTAGGCGTCCATCTTAAGTAATTGTCTAATTGTGTCAACCTAGTTGGTCCATAGGGTGACGTGAGTCTGAGTCAAAGTCAAAGTCGACATTCAACCGTACCCCTTATGAACCCTAGTTCCCTCCTAATCCTCTCTAGTCCCAACTCTAGTTAAATTACATAGTTAATTTCTTTAGTAATTATTTTGTTCTTGCTAACGATTAACTTAGAGTTGAATTAAATTTCGTGTGTTAGTGAAGTGTTTCATTCATATTGAAGTTCGTTAGAGTAGTTAGTTTAATAACATATAGTCTTTAATTAGTTATACATATTGCTTTCTAATGTGTTGATCGTATTTTATGTTAGGTTCAATTCCGAATTAACTTGTTTGGTTTATAGTTTAGTGTAAGTAATTTAGTGGTTCCATCTTCTGTAATTTCACAGTAGATTAGTAGTATTTAGAATTGCATTTGCATTTAATTTGTAGGCATAGTGTCAAAAGTGGATTTCCAAAGTGAATAGTGCACTGATTTTGAAAACTGATTTTTGCCCTGTCAAACACTCTGTTTGCGAAAAGCTGTCAGAATTCACTTTTGCATTAGTTAGGGGTAAAATAGTCATTTCAGTGTTTTAGTGATTTTCGTGAGTTTTCTGCATTTTTCTGCATTTTAGCTAGTGCATCTATATTAATCACGTAGTTAGGGATAGATTAGCCAGTTCGTAAAATTATTTTAATATTTTATTTGATTTTTAGTGTTAATTAGAATTTGAGTTGGTTAATTTCTATAGAATTAGGTTTAGTTTAATTTTTGAATTTATTTGTTTACTAACTTTTTATTTTCTTTGTTTTAGGTTGAAAAGCTACTAAAGGGTACAAGGTTAATCTTGTCGAGAGTGAAAAAGTGACAATTGAGTGAAAAGACAGAATTGCCCTTGGCGAGCAGAAGAAAACTTTAAATTGGCTTTTCTAGTTAATTGTAATTGTTATTATGTTATTTCATTAGAATTGTATTTATTGACTTAGATTTAGAAGTGTAAATTTATAAATTAAAATGTTTAGAATTACTCGAATATTTCCCGTTCCCTGTGGATTCGACCCGTACTTGCCACTTCTGTGGAAAGTCGGTTTATTACTTTTGGTTGACGATTTTCCAAGTGTTTTTATTGAAAATTATCTTTTAAAAATATCGTTTGTAAAAACACAACCACCTGTGTGAACCTTGACAGCAAGGTCTGGTCCTACGAACCAGACCCACGTCCTAAACCCTTGGTACCCCAGCACCGCGAGGTTACCGGGCGTTGCCATCTTGAGAGGCCATTCCAGACCTACCTGAATTACCTATGAAGTCTGGTCCGAACCGTGAGTTCGGACCAAGACTTTTGGTAGACCTAGCAGTCTGGTCCGGAGGACCAGACCTGCATATTCTTTTAGACCCATTTTTGGCAGCAGGCTCGCAACTCATTTGCCCCGGATCCCCTGCAGCCTTGGTGCCCCACTAGTCGACTGTCACTCTCGGTGTCCCTTTTGCCCAACACAAATCCTTGCTTATAGCCGAAACTTTAGTTGGTCCAGACTTGTATTTTGTTTTGCCCCGCACCATTTCGCAAATCAGTTAGGGTGTATGGCAGTGCGGATCGCGTTTGCCGTGAATCGGCTTGCACGCACATGCCTAGGGATGCACATGTTGGGGTTGTACATATATATATATATATATATACTTACACCTTGGTTTCCGTTTAGGTTCACTAGTTGTGCACGAGGGTAAGCATTGTTGCTAACCCCACATGTTTGGAGCCTACGTGGTTTCGAGTCACGGACATTGTCCAATGTTTCATTTTGGGTCCGCGGGCGCGGCACCCCAAAACTGTGGAAAAGCCAATGTAATCCCCATTAGATGGGTTAACTCCAGAATTCGCTCTTTACACGTAAGTGTGTCACACTTTTTGAGAAAAATACTTACACCTTGGTTTTTGTTTTGGTTGACTAGTTTTGTAAACGGGTGAGCACTATTGCAAACTCCACGTATATAGAGCCTACGTTGGTTACAGGTCACGAACATTGTTTAGTATTTTTGTATCGGGTCCGCGAGCGCGGCACCCAAACTGTGTAAATGCTAATGTTATTCCCATAAGTTGGGAATAGCGTATATTTCAATCTCAACGCATAAGTACACCAAATCGCAAGTCTTCGCTACAAGAGTGGTCTCATGTTACGTGAAATGCCAAATCAAGACCTTTGAAGTTCTGATCTGTCTAAGGTTGTGATGAGAAACTTGCAATGACTGCCTCAATAGGTTGTGTTTGAAATGCTAATTACATTCGTGAACTCTTGCAGGTCTCTTGAAATTGATGAATTGTACACTCACATGCACATTATCATGTAATAGCATCATGTTTCTCAGTTATGCAATTGTAACATGCCTTTGTTCTTTATGATATGCAATTGACGAAAAATCATGTTGCACTTTGCACACAGCACATCCTGACACTCGTACTGAGTAGTTCGTACCTCGACTGGTACATTGCTTGAGGCATTGATGAGTGCACGAAGTGCACCTACTTCATGAAATGGAAGCGCTAAAACATAAGTTTAAACACCATAGGGTATGAATCGATATGATTTTTTTTGGACTCAGTTGGAGTCCCTGGGCAAAGGCCCTTCTGTCGTGAGTGAACTCACGTGTGTCTATACCCTAAATTAGAAAAGAAATAATATGGTGTTACGATCGCTTTCACGAGCGATGTGCTCTTGTTAGCCGTGTGAGGCTGAGCATGTGGATGGGCAGACTAAGTCCTCGTTTGCATACCCCGCAGGGACCAAAAGGCATAAATTCCTCATCAAGAGGTGTGATTGAACAATGATCCTAAGAAAGATAAACCTGCTTCGCCCATTCACAAAATGGTTCACCATGGAGAGGGTGGATGGTACAACCCTGAGTGACTTGTCGTTACTACGACACGTGTTTTGATAGAAGCTATAGCGTCCTTTGATCTCCAGTCACTTAGAGTCAGGTAGGTCAAGGTTGCCTTTTTAGGACCTCACTACTGCAGTAGTATGGATTAAAATCCTTACCTATGGGAGAGTTTCTCTCAGCTGCATGCCGCTCGCATGAGATTTACTCGGTCTGTAGCATCCCCGGTTACCACACTAGAAATTGAATGACAGACGCCGGGTGCATGTCTCACAGAATGTGAGGTTCCTTCGCGTACTCAAAGGAGTAATAAGAAGAACTTAAAGACTAACCAATCACAATTGACATATTGTAGTTGTTACTTTACTTGTTCAGCAGTTGTTTCAGTTACTTTACTTGCTCGGCAGTGTTTCAGTTCTAGTTACTGGTTCAGTAGATGTGTAGTTCATGCTATAATTCTTTTAATGCTCTTAGTTACTTGTTCTGCAGTTACTTTAGTTTTGTTACCTGTTTCACTTGGTTAACACTTGTCACATGTGCACTACCCTGACACACACACATATACTTGTTATTTCTTGTTGTTGCTTCCTGTTTTTCCTCTTAGAAATGATATATATATCATCGTTGTTTCTTCACCACCTCGCAAGAGGACTGACCCTGTTTTATGGGGATGTAGGTGACGAATAGGTATGGTGTTGATGTGACGGCACACGTGAAAGTGCAGTAGGATCGAGGCAACGAGCACTAGAGGGGGGGTGAATAGTGCTTTTAAATATTGTCTGCGGAATTTTGACGGATTTTGCAATTCGCAAAGCAATCACACAAATAACACAAGAATTTATCCTGGTTCGGTCTTTCCCGACCTACATCTAGTCCCCAAGCAAAACCCGCTTGAGATTTCCACTATCAACCTTGTGTAACTACAAGATCATACAGACCAAATCTGGTCTCACTTTCAGTAACACACCTACTGAAAGCAAACAACTCCTTTAAACCAAGGAGTCCTTTTCTTTTACAGAAAATTGAAATAAGTAACAACTTACAAAACAACCTATGAGGCTTTCTTATAAATGCAAATGAGATGCAATTGGCTTTTGAGGTTATTGAAATACTCAACTCACGAATTCACTATCTCTCAAAGGAATTTGAGTGAAAAATTGAAGTGAAAAATATCAAGTGAGTGAGAAAATGAATATGAGTGAAAAGCAAAGAGTAATTCAATGTAAATCGATTGGATTACTATGCTTTTGAGTGTAAAATGCACTCATATTTATACTTGAAAGATTCTATACGTTGAGGGTATGAAAAAGTATCAAAACAGTCCATTTTGAACAATCAAAACGTTTGAAAAATGAAAAAACACGCCTTTTAAAAGTTTTAGGAAAAACAGCAAAATTAGTCGACTGGAACAGTAGTTAGTGGGCTGATAATTAGCTATTAGTAGACTGACAGTTATCGTCGGTCGACTGATCTGTTTATCGAGCCGTTTGAAAAATTTGAAGATTTGAAACTTAGTCGACTAGAGAAAAAGTTAGTCGACTGATAATATCATTAGTAGACTAAATTTTTTTTCAGTCGACTGTTGCTAAATTTTTCTGAAAATACATGTTCTGTCCGGTCGACTGATAAAATCATTAGTCGACTGCTACTAAATTTCCAGAAAACAGACATTCTGTCCAGTCGACTGATAAAACCTTTGGTCGACTAATTTGACAAAAATGACATTTTGTTTAGAAAATTTGGCGCGAAAGGATTAGTCGACTGGTGAGTCTATTGGTCGACTAATAAACACGAAAAATTAAATAAAGAGTTTTCTAAAAAGATTTTCATGAAGGGTTCTTTTAGAAAAGTTTTTCTAAAGACTTTTTAAGTGAAATGCAACCGAAATATGCACTCTAAGTAAGGCTCTTACAAGAATCTAAGACTTTTAATGAATTTAACATTTGCACACTAGTCTTCAAAGATTCTTCTTCGAATTCTTCATCAAATTCTTCAATGATTGTCATATTTCTTCATCGCCTTAACTGAAATGCAGTTGATTCACTTGTTCATCATCAAAACCTTGTACTTGAAGTATCATGTACGGCTTCATTGTCGTAACAATCTCCCCCTTTTTGATGATGACAAACTAATCAAAGATGGAGATTTTACTCCCCCTATCAATATGCTGCAAAACATTAAAAGTTAGTATATTCAAAGCACATATATCACATATTGATTGGTTTGCATTTCCATTATTACTTCATGCATTTTTAAAAAAAAATCATAAATGCAATTTTCAATGCTTTCACATGATCTAATTTTCATGTCATAATGCAATATGAAATTTCTATCTTTTTCTCTTAATTTCTCATGCAAGTTCTATCTATTTCTCTTACAATTTCCATCATGTGTCTACCAAGAGACACCAAGTTCTATCTTTTTCTCCCCCTTTGTCATAATAAAAAAAAAGTAAGGGCAAAAATAGTATAAGCAAAATGCAAATTCAAGTTCAAAATATTACAACCCATAAAGTATCAAAGTTTAGTAAGGACATTAATCAAAGATCATAAGAGTTGGTTTAGCATCTTCTTGTGTTCAGCAATATCTTTCTGAATCGAAGAAAGTTTTTGAGTCACATCTTCACGAAAAGTGTGTTGATGCAGCTCCAAAGCTTCTATTCGCTGCAAAACTTCATCATTGTCCTTACTAGTAGAGATTTTCTTTCATTTTGCTTGAGATGAAGGTGTCACAGAAGATGGTGAGGATTTAGAGATTGATGGTTCAGTTTGATCAAAGTTTAAAGGAGGCAGATATTTGATTTTCATTCGTTTAAAAATAGTTTGATCAAAGTACTCCTTTTGTTCAATATATTTTTCATTGGTTAAGGGAACTTTGAAATATCTGAAAATACAAGTAAGAAGACATCCATACGGAAGAAAAGGTTTTTGTTTCCATAAATTAGTAAAATAGACGTTTGCCCAATTTATAAAAATATTTCCAAATAAGACATAAAGAGTTGTAGAAAGATCTGTGGAATAATAATCAAAAGAACCAGTTTTAGGTAGAACATTATGGGCAAGAATTCGTCCAGCAATGCGTGCACGAGTTTGAAGATTGGTATTTTTGAAAGGAGGACAATGAGGTGCACCAAGAAGAAGAATTTGTTCAAAAATTCTTTCATCATTAAGTTCAATAGTATTAAAAAGAGTGTCTGAAGGTGGAATATCTAAGATTTGTCCAAGCAGTTTAGAATCAAACTCAATTTCAACATCACGAACAGGAAAGGAAAGAATTCCAGTTTCATCATCAATTTGTAAATTTGTGTAAAACAAGTGGATCAGAAAAGGATAATGAAGGGGGTCTGCACCGACATAAAAAAGGTGTGAAATACCTCGAAATAATTCTTTGGTTTTGTAACGAGAAAACAGATAAAACAGGACATTTCGGCATGGTAAAATAGGAAGTGCAGAAATCGATCCAAAAGTATCATATAAAAGAGGATTTCAGAGTAATCTGAGAGAAAATCCATGACGTGCTTGTGGTGTAGTTGGAGGAGAACCTTGTGCGGATGTAGTCTTCTGACGAGGCATGGTTGTTAAGAACAAAACAGATTCACCTGTCAAAGAAGAATTGCAGTTGATGTCGGCTTCCAAATGTCGTCTGGTGAGAGTGATTGATCAACAAGTAGAGACGCTGTGGAGACGCTGTAGAGGAGTTGGCTGCTACAGAAAAATGACGAGTCTCACAGAAGAGCAGGCTGAGACACAATAGATGTCATTTGGCTTTTCAACACTGCCATGAATGTCATTAGGCGTTGCAGTAGAAACTCTTTAGTTGCAACAGAAGGGTTTCATTGATGAGGAGTCCACGGTGGATGACGACAGGTGAGAGGAGGCTGCCATAAGGGGATTCCGGTGAGAACTGAAGATGCACCGGTCACGGCAAGAGGATTCCGGCAAAAAGGGGTTCGAACGGCACTCCGAGGGATTTTCGGAAGAGAGAGAGAGGAGAGAGAGAGAGAGAGGGGTTCGTTTAAGAAAAGGGAAAACAAATGGGAGTAAAAAAAATGAAACGGTGCCCTTTTAAAAAAAAATGGGTGAAAAAAAATCCAAGGGGTATCAGGTCCCTTTCGTTGAAATTTTAAAAAAATATCAGTCAACTAGGATTTTATCAGTCGACTAATAAGGTGTGATTCCTTCTGAAATTTTTTTTTAAAGCATCAGTCGACTAATAAGGTGCAATTTTGAGATTTTGTTCAAAAAATCAACATTTTATAAATCTAAAAACGAGCAAATGCCTAGTTCTCTCCTAATTCTCATAAAATCTTCATTTTTAAGTGGTTTAGTGAAGATATCGGCATGTTGTTCATTAGTAGATATAAAATTTAACGAAATGTCTCCTTTTAACACATGATCTCTTAAGAAATGATGTCTAACTTCAATATGCTTAGTTCTTGAGTGCTGAACATGATTTTTCGAAAGATTTATAGCACTAGTGTTATCACAATAAATAGTTGTTGTGGAGTAATTCAAACCAAAATCTTTTAAGGTTTGTTTCATCCATAGTACTTGTGAACACGCTAAACTAGCCGCTATATATTCTGCTTCAGTTGTTGAGAGCGACACTGAATTTTGCTTTTTACTAAACCAAGAGTGTAAGACCCGCAATTTTTCAGAAAATATCTAAATAAATTCATGAGGCATTTACCGGTAAAAATAACATTTTTTCTCAGAATGCGAAACAAATCAATTCCGGCGAGCGAGTTATACTTAGGATATTCATCGATTCACGAATATATGCTTAAACACTCTGGAAGCCATAACTTCCTACCTCAACGAAATCAAAGGATTTCATCGAGCCAACTTTCTTAGTTACGTCAATACGAAGAGAATGGCGTACTAAGAATTTTTAGGAAAAAAATCACCGAAAACCCAAAATTTTTGCAGGACCCACGGAAATATTGGTGGGACCCACATAAATATTTCTAAGAAAAACATTATAGATTATTCTAGAATGTTCCAGCACCTTCCAGCATGTTCGAGCACCTTCCATGGAAGGAATTCGCAGAAAAGCCAGGGGCATTTGGGTAAATGGAGTTGCTTAGCCCTTAAGCAACCTCCTCTATAAATAGAGGACCCCCCCTCCTTTAGAAAATTGTCAACCCCTCTCTTTCTCTCTCTAGAACCTCCCCAACCTAGCCCACTTGGTCTAAGCCTGCCTGACTTAGCCTGAGCCTGCGTGATCTGGTCTTAGCCTGCCTGACCTGGTCTGAACCCACCTGACCTAGGTCTGAACACACCTAACCTAGCTCAAACCCAGTTGACTTGACTTGAACCTAGTTTGGTTCAAAGTCAAAGTCCAAGTCCTTTTTCGTCCGAAGTCCGGAGATGATCCTTTTCGAAGTCGAGCCTCGTTCGAAGCATCGAAGCACCCCGGAGACGTTTCTTCCTCAAATCGATGTAAGTTCACTTCGTTAATCCATCTCTCTCAAGTATTTGATTATTTGTATATAGCATATACTTTCTGAAGTAGTATCTTGCTTTAGTTCTTGGTTGAGCCTTTTGTGGACACTCCGGTGTTCACACGCTCATCTCGTAACTATCGTCGGATATATATGTTCAAATACGTAGTATATGTGTTCTTTAAAATGGTATCTCGCCTTAGTTCTTGGTTGAGCCCTTCAGAACACTTCAGTGTTCACCCGCTTGTCTTGTAACTATCGTTGGATGCGGATCTAGGTGTATATCTGTTGATTCTGCCGACGCGTCCTATATCGCACAGGCTATGTAATTTACCTTTACCCTCATGTCGTATGAGGCCAAGGCTCATGCTTTCTGCAATTTCCGATTACTCCACTTCCGATTATGCATTTACTTACGCTGTCGTGTTGAATGACACCAAGGCTCCTGTTTTCTGCAAATATATATGTAGAATATTTCGTTCGGTTAAACACCCCGAACAATAGTATATGCATTTCTTTATGCCTCCGCTGTATAAAGCACATGCTTCTACTTATACTGCTTATATGGCGTGTAAATGAGCGTTCAAATGAAGATCAACTCCAAATCGCCAATGCGATTCCCTTACCACTTCTCGTTCAAGATTCTGCTTGACGAATGAAGCCCCTATTGGAAAGGCTTCACTTTTTGGCAAAATACTCTTTACGTAAAGACTAAGTCAATTACGTATGGCCTGGCTATGGCCAAGGGTTCCTGCAACCTTGATGGATGCAAGGTATGCATAATGGTGCGCATCTATTTCCCGAGTTAAGCATAGCGATTTCCCGTCAAAGAGGGGAGATGTTGCTGAAATGGATAAAAGAAACACACGCTTTCTCCGTTAAAGAGAGGAAGTGCTGCTGAAATTTTTGAAGAAGCCAAAAATGGCTCAGAAAGAACATAGCAGGATACTCTGTCATACAGCAGAATGCTACTCAGTTCATGGAATGCCTTCTACAACGTAAAAAGGTTCATCGTATCACTTCCGATAGAGCAGAAGAGGTGTTGACGAAATGGTTGGCAGAAGAGCTGCCAGAACCAGTTGAACGACATAATGATGTCTGTTGATGGAATGATGCCAGACTGGCTCGTATCCGTGTGCCTGCAAGGGCACCTTACTCGTAAGGGCCGCTGAGCCGGAGTAGAGGTTGCGCCTTGGCTAGGTTTGGACTCGTTGCGTAAAAATACGCCGAGTAGCTGATCTATTTAGATCGAGTCATATGCATGCTCATTGAGAACAGTTACGCAACCTGACTCGTAAGGGCCGAAGAGCCAGAGTGTGTTGTTTTCACCCAAAGAGGTGTGATGCTTGCGGTGGCCGTAGTGCCAAGAGCGGTGTTATGAATGAATATGAATAAAACTTAAGGTTGCACATACCTCACGATTGAAAATCGTGTTAGGGGTACCCCTTCAGTTAATGACTGTGTTGGGGCAGACTGAATGGGGTCGGGTACATACTCCCGTAGTACTGAGGCACGAGCTGCCTAAATGGCATGCAAATATCTGTCCAAGTAACTGTAAGACAGGCAGACTCCTTCAGGAATTATGCTCACTGTGGAATGACAGTGATGGTACAACATTAAGTGACACGCATTTTACTTTGGACCTGATAGAGTCCACGATGGCCTGAGTCACTCATGGGTTTTGCGGTCGTGGTTATCCTTAAGATCTAAGGATTGAACCCAACTACTGCAAGTAGAGGATGCATCCGAATATGGGCCTAGTAGGGTTCTCCCAGTTGAAACACACTGCTCTACTATGGATAGGTTCAACAGGCCTCTGGGGTATCTAAAATACATAGAATAATAAACCCCCAGAACGTCGAGTTGATGCCCAAACAATTGCTTCGCCTGCGTACCAAGAGTGGAAGAGGTTAATTATCGAAACAATGCATTAGCTTAGGTTCAGCGATGCTTGAATGTATGAGTGGATAGACGTTGTTGAGTCAGTCCTGCATAACCTTTGTGAAGGTGTCATGATCGGTATACGACTGGACCGACTGGGCAAAGACCTGTGTTGTATCCGTAGGACTAAGCGAAGCTTGAGGAGCTGTCCTTAGATACGTGGGATACAGATGTGCCAAGTATGACGACTTTAGCTAGACATCCCTTTGAGACCCGGAAGAGGTCAAGGCTAAGTCGTGAAGATTTAAGCGGTTATTCGAATCACAACCCTGAAGAGGCTTGCTTTAAGTCAAGAAGACTTGAGCGAATGTTCAACTCATAGCACTGAGGAGGCTCTTACGATATACGCTAAGTCTTGGAGGCTTGAGCATCGTCATTGCGAACTGCGACCCTGAGTGGTCATCATATGTACTTGAGTTGAATGGATATGTGATTACATGCTTACTAGACCATCAGTGGTTCTGACTCCGTTTAATGGGGATTTCAGATGTTGGACCTGCGTGGCGATATACAGAGCAAGGCGGCATCGAGTTCCAGGGTTTCTCTAGACAGAGTTGTATTGCTTCCTTTTATTGAACCTATACTGCTTTTCCAAGCAGTTATGTTATAATAAACATGTGGTTTTCCAATAAATAGAACACTTCGGTGGTCAATGAGTTGCTTGGCCACATACCTGCAACGTGCTCAGAGTTTTTTAAAACTGACGACTCATTATCGTCTGATTCGGCTGCTAAAAGCTTTTCTAATTTCTGCTGCAAAGAAAAAAAAAAAGAAATTCATGTAAATTTTAAACTTAGCTTTGTTTTGGAAATCCGGGGCGTTACAAAATTGGTATCAGAGCATGTGTCTGAGAAACCTGGTTCAAGATCCGTCATGTTCACGATATGGCACTGTAAGTATATTTTATACTTTTTGTTCTGATCTGGGTGCATCTTTGTATAGATGGCAACTCATGACTCGCGCGGTTATTGCTATCGTTGCAAGTTCATGCACGATGAGTGGATATGCCAGTTTGAAGTCCAAGACTGCCAGTTTTGTGGCGAGGATGGGCATTCTGCCAACGAATGCCAAAGAAAATATACCACCGATATGGGTCGGCGGGCAGCAAAGGGTCTTAAGGATGAGACTTCACTTGTCAGTGGACCGCATCACTCTAGTGTTGGGAGCAACCATACCCCAACAACTTCTGATGGATCACCAAGGCTGAGAGACTTTGATTTGAACTTCCTTGCGGAAGTCAATCACTCGCCAAGCTACCATTCGGCATCACATACGCCGAGTTTGAATGGACGGAATGAAAGAGGAGATTCCTTTTATTCGTCAATCATAATTTCAGACTCCCAAAGTCTTGATATTGCTGACTGGGAGAGTGGACCGGCTTCCCTCATCTATCCCCAATATTCGCTTGACAGTGCGGAAGTGCTGCCCAAGCCAAAGTTAGTTATGCCTGCACCAAGGCCATGTGGCAATAGATGGACTTTTATAAGTTCGTCTTCATCAAAGAAATTCAGGTCCTCAAGAGACTGGTAATGTTTTGGAGTCAATGGACTCATGTATATAGTTTCTCAATGCCTGAGTCTGCTAGTACGGCATGACGTTTTGTTTAAGTCAATGCTTGTGTAAATGTGATGTATATAAGTAAATAAAGTTTTTACTTTCTCATATATATCGAGAAACTAAAAACAAGTGCTTGTGTGTGAATAGATAAATGGCTCCTACCACGAGGAGAACCATGTCGAGCGAGGAGTCCCATACGCAAGGATTCCTTCTGAAGACGCTCAACAACTTGGTTACAGCCATCCGTGAAACGAGACCAGAACCAGTCGCACCACGAAACAAGAACCTGAGAGGAGTGACTTATGAGAAGTTCCTCAAGCTTGACCCACCGGTTTTCGTTGGCAGAGCCGATCCGGAGCTCGCGGAGAGTTGGATCGAAGAGACAGAATGTGCCTTCTTGGTACTGGGAGTACTAGATGAGAAAAAGATCAACTTTGGCACATATCGATTAAAGGACAATGCACGAAAGTGGTGGGATACTACTAAGCTTATCCAGTTCTCATAAATTGAAGTCATTCCTTGGACTGACTCTCAGAGAACTTTCATTGATAACTACTTACCGTTGCATTCCAGAAACAAGAAAAAGATGGAGTTTCTGGAGTTGGAACAGGGAGGTATGAGTTTGATGAACTATACCACCAAATTTCAGAATCTAGAGCGCTACTGCTCTCGATTGTTCGAAACAGACTAGGAAAAGGCCGACAAATATGTGAATGGTCTGCGTGAAAGACTGCGATCTCGAGTAATAACGAGCATGCCTTCGACTTTTTAGGCTGCAGTAACAGCAACTTCAAAAATCCAAGAGGATTGGGCGCGATCTAAAGTGATTGTAGCAAAGAAACCCATAGTAAATGGAGGGAATCGTAAGAGGACGTTCCAAAGTGGCCAGGGTTCATGACAACCCTTTCAAAAGAAGAAGTTCCAAGGAGGGAACAACACTCAACAAATCGTGCAGCCAAGACAGAACACGACTCTGAATGGTCAGCAGTCCAATTTCAGCTGCCTAAAGTGTCGTGTGAACCACCCCGGAAAGCCATGTCCTCGTGACATTGGTGGTTGCCTTTATTGTGTCAAGATGGGCCACTTTATAAGGGATTGCACCAAGAAGGCTGTAGATGAACAGAGGAGTAGTGCCGGATCTGCCGTACCCTCTCGACAATCACCACAGCGTTCGCAGTTCTAACAACCGCCACCCAGAGTAGAACAAAGACCTGTTGCAGGTCGTGTATATGCTGTAACAACTGAACAAGTCGAAAATGGTGACCTGATTGAAGGCACTGTACCTGTGAATGGACATGCAACTTACGTCTTGTTTGATCGTGGTGCTACTCATACCTTTATCTCCGATGATTTCACCGAACAACTCCACACTTCGGTGCAACCAGTTGATAAAATGATCGAGGTATATAACTCGTTGGGTTCACGCACTAAATGTATCCAGTGCGTAAAAAACTTGGATATTGAGATAGCAGGGCAACACTTGCCTACTGACGCCATCCTGATCGATATGATACAGTACGATGTCATTCTAGGAATGAATTGGTTGGCTCAGAATAATGCCAAGATTCTTTGCCGCGAGGGCAGAGTGATTCTATCTCGACCCAGATTGCCTAAGATGGAATATCGGTTATCCAAACCAGTTCCACAAAAAAGGCTCATATCAGCACTTAAGGTACAAAAATACCTTAGGAAGGGTTGTGTGGCCTTCTTGTTGAGTCTCTCGGTGGAAAAATCCAACGACCAGCCCCTTGAGAGTTTGGAAGTGGTGCGGGAGTTTCCCGATGTGTTTCCTGAGGAATTGCCAGGACTTCTGCCACTTCGTGAGGTTGAATTTGGAATTCAGTCCTTACGTGGAACAACGCCGATATCCAAAGCCCCTTATCACATGGCGTCTGCTGAACTCAGTGAGTTGAAATGTCAGTTGGAAGAACTGATGGAACAAAGGTTCATCCGTCTGAGTGTATCACCATGGGGAGCCTCGGTGCTGTTTGTAAATAAGAAGGATGGATCCCTTCGGTTATGCATCGATTATCGGATGCTTAACCAGACAACTGTTAAAAATAAGTACCCGTTGCCTCGGATTGAGGACTTATTCGATCAGCTTAGAACAATGAGAGTATTCTCCAAGATCGACCTCAGGTCTGGGTATCATCAGCTCAGAGTTAAAGAAGAAGATATACCTAAGACTGCCTTTAGAACGAGATATGGCCATTATGAGTTAGTAGTAATGCCCTTCGGACTCACTAATGCGCTTGCTGCCTTTATGGATCTAATAAACCAGATATTCAGACCATATTTGGATAGCTTTGTCATTGTTTTCATCGATGACATTCTCGTATATTCAAAGAATGAGGAACAACATAAGGAGTACTTGAGGATCGTCTTAAAAACCCTTCAAGATAATCAACTTTATGCCAAGTTTTCAAAATGTGAATTCTGGCTAGGCAAAGTGATGTTCCTTGGCCATGTGATCTCAAAAGATGAAATCGCAGTAGATCCTATGAAGGTGGAAGCTGTGATGGACTGGAAGCAGCCAGAAAATATCACCGAGGTTCGTAGCTTCCTTGGACTTGCCGGATATTATCGAAAGTTCATACAAGACTTCTCCCAAATCGCCGTACTGATGACGAAATTGTTGAAAAAGGGAGTCAAGTTCGAATGAACTGACCAGTGTAAGGAGTGCTTTGAGGTTCTCAAACAGAGGCATACCACTGCCCCTGTCCTTACCTTACCTTCTGGTCAAGGAGGCTTTGTAGCGTATATTGATGCCTCGAGAACAGGTCTGGGTTGTGTATTGATGCAGCACGACAAAGTAATCGCCTATGCGTCACGACAATTAAGAGTTCATGAGAAGAACTATCCAACCCACGATCTTGAGCTTGTCGCGATGGTGTTCGCGCTTAAAATCTGGCGACACTACCTGTATGGAGAGAAATTTGAGGTCATGTCGGACCATAAAAGCCTAAAATACCTCTTTTCTAAAAAAGAACTCAATATGCGACAACAATGATGGCTGGAATTCCTCAAAGACTATGAATTCACGCTTTCCTATCACCCTGGAAAGGCGAATATCGTAGCAGATGCCCTTAGTCGCAAGACTGTTGGCACTCTAGCCAGCCTCACCGAACAATGGAAGCTGATGAAGGATTTCATCAGCTAGAAGCCATTCCTAGCTGATCCAGAAAAGATTCGATTGTCATGCTTGACGATCCATATCGAGATCCTCGATCGCATCGTAGCCGAACAGTTCAAGGACCCCCAGTACTTGGAATTAAAAGCTTGTGCTGAAAAGGATGACACTTTCTTTCATTTAAAAGAAGATGGAGGAATATGGATGGAAAAAAGGATTTGGGTTCCAAATAACCCTGAGCTAAGACAGGAAGTACTCCAGGAGGCTCATAATAGTAAGTACACTATCCACCCTGGAGGTACAAAAATGTTCCGAGACTTGCAGAGAAAGTACTGGTGGAGGGGTATGAAACATGATGTGGCTATGTTTGTCTCAAAATGTTTGATCTGCCAGCAAGTTAAAATTGAACATCAATGACCTGGTGGAAAAATGCAATGGATCGAGATTCCAGAATGGAAATGGGAAGGCATTAATATGGATTTCATCATTAGATTGCCTCGATCCAAGAGACAACATGACTCAATTTGGGTGATTGTGGACAGACTCACCAAGTCTGCTCACTTTCTGCCAATCAACACTCGGTATTCAACGGAACGATTGACAGAAATTTACGTTCGGGAATTCGTCAGATTCCATGGAGTGCCGATATCGATCATATCTGATCGTGACCCGAAGTTCACCTCTCACTTCTGGGAGCAACTTCAGAAAGCCCTGGGGACGAAACTCAAGTTCAGTACAACATTTCATCCCCAAACTGATGGGCAATCAGAACAAACCATACAGACTCTTGAGGATATGTTGAGAGCCTGTATGCTGGAATGTAAGGGTGATTGGGATTCCCATCTAGCGTTGGCTGAATTTGCTTATAACAATAGTCACCACGCTAGCATTAGGATGGCACCGTATGAAGCCTTGTACGGGCGACCCTATCGATCACCAATCCATTGGGGTGAAGTGGGTGAGCGAACCTTGGACTCACCCATTGTGTTGCAGCACTATACTGAGCAGGTCTACATGATCAGAAAGAAGCTACTAACTGCTCAGAGCCGACAGAAGAGCTACGCCGATTAATGACGTAGGGAGCTCACTTTTGCGGTTGGAGATAAGGTTTTTATCAAGGTCTCTCTAACCAAGAGTGTGTTTTGTTTTGGAAAGAAGGTGAAGCTCAACCCCAGATTCGTTAGTCCCTTCGAAATTTTGAACCGGATTGGAGAGACTGCCTACCGAGTAGCATTACCATCACAATACGCGCAAATACATGATGTATTTCACGTATCAATACTTAGAAAGTACGTTCATGATCCTTCTCATGTCATTCAACATGAAGATATTGACATTCGAGAAGATATGACGGTGCAAGAAAGGCCAGTAGAGATCATGGACCGATGGGAGCAAGTGCTAAGAACGAAGGTCATTCCACTTGTTAAAGTGAGGTGGCAATATCATGGAATCGATGATTGCACTTGGGAGCTCGAATCTGATATGCGGGATAAATATCCTGAAATCTTCACTTTGTACTCTTAGCTGAATGTCACAGACGAAATTCCTTTAAAGGGGTAATGATGTAAGACCCACAAATTTTCAGAAAATATCTGAATAAATTCATGAGGCATTTACCAGTAAAAATAACATTTTTTCTCAGAATGCAAAATGAATCAATTTCTACGCGCCAGTTATACTTAGGATATTCGTCGATTCGCGAATATATGCTCAAACACTCTGGAAGCCATACCTTCCTACCTGAATGAAATCAAAGGATTTCCTCGAGCCAACTTTCTTAGTTACGTCAATACGAAGCGAATGGCGTACTCAGAATTTTTTGAAAAAAAATCACAGAAAACCCAATTTTTTTGTGAGACCCACAGAAATATTGGTGGGACCCACATAAATATTTCTCAGAAAAACATTCTAGAATATTCTAGAATGTTCCAGCACCTTTCAACACCTTCCAGGACCTTCCAGCACCTTCCAGCATGTTTCAACACCTTCCATGGAAGGAATTCTCAGAAAAGCGAGGGGCATTTGGGTAAATGGGGTTGCTTAACCCCTAAGCAACCTCCCCTATAAATAGAGGACCCCCCTCCTTTAGAAAATTGCCAACCCTCTCTCTCTCCTCCTCTTTCTCTCTCTAGAACCTCCCCTACCTAGCCCACTTGGTCTGAGCCTGCCTGACTTAGCCTGAGCCTTTCTGATCTGGTCTTAGCCTGCCTGACCTAGTCTTAACCCACCTGACCTAGGTCTGAACCCACCTGACCTAGCTCAAACCTAGTTGACTTGAACCTGGTTTGGTTCAAAGTCAAAGTCCAAGACCTTTTTTGTCTGAAGTCCGGAGTTGATCCTTTTCGAAGTCGAGCCTCGTTTGAAGCATCAAAGCACCCAGAGTCATTTCTTCCTCAAATCGAAGTAAGTTCGCTTCGTTAATCCATCTCTCTCAAGTATTTGATTGTTTGTATATAGCATATACTTTCTGAAGTAGTATCTTGCTTTAGTTCTTGATTGAGCCCTTTTTGGACACTCCGGTGTTCACCCGCTCGTCTCGTAACTATTGTCGGATATATATGCTCAAATACGCAGTATATGCGTTTTTTAAAATGGTATCTCGCCTTAGTTCTTGGTTGATCCCTTCAGAACACTTCGGTGTTCACCCACTCGCCTCGTAACTATCGTTGGATGCAGATCTAGGTGTATATCTGTTGATTCTGCCGACGCGTCCTATATCGCACAGGCTATGTAATTTACCTTTGCCATTGCGTAGTATGATGCCAAGGCACATGCTTTCTACAATTTCCGATTACTACACTTTCGATTATGCATTTACTTACGCCGTCGTGTTGAATGACACCAAGGCTCCTGCTATCTGCAAATATATATGTAGAATATTTCGTTCGGTTAAACACCCCAAACAATAGTATATGCATTTCTTTATGCTGCCGCTGTATAAAGCACATGCTTCTGCTTATACTACTTATATGGCACGTAAATGAGCATTCAAATAGAGATCAACTCCAAATCGCCAATGCGATTCCCTTACCGCTCCTCGTTCAAGATTCTGCTTGATGAATGAAGCCCCTATTGGAAAGGCTTCGCTTTTTGGCAAAATGCTCTTTACGTAAAGACTGAGTCAATTATGTATGGCCTGGCTATGGCCCAGGGTTCCTGCAACCTTGATGGATGCAAGGTACGCACAACGATGCACATCCATTTCTCGAGTTAAGCGTAGCGATTTCCCGCCAAAGAGGGGAGATGCCGCTGAAATGGATAAAAGAAACACACACTTTCTCTGTTAAAGAGAGAAAGTGCTGCTGAAATTTCTGAAAAAGCCAAGAATGGCTTAGAAAGAATATAGCAGGATACTCTGTCATATAGCAGAGTGCTACCCAGTTTATGGAATGCCTTCTACAACGTAGAAAGGTTTGTCGCACCACTGCCGATAGAGCAGAAGAGGTGCTGACAAAATGGTTGGCAGAAGAGCTGCTGGAACCAGTTGAATGGCATAATGATGTTCGTGGATGGAACGAAGCCAGAACAGCTCGTATCCCTGTGCTTGCAAGGGCACCTTACTCGTAAGGACCGCTGAGTCGGAGTAGAGGTTGTGCCTTGGCAAGGTTTGGACTCGTTGCGTAAAAATACGCCGAGTAGCCGATCTATTTAGATCGAGATATATGCATGCTCATTGAGAACGGTTACACAACTAGACTCGTAAGGGTCAAAGAGCCAGAGTGTGTTGTTTCCACCCAAAGAGGTGTGATGCTCGTGGTGGCCGTAGTGCCAAGAGCGGTGTTCTGCATGTATATGAATAAGACTTAAGGTCGCACATACCCCGCGGTTGAAAATCGTGTTAGGGGTACTCCCTCAGTTAATGACTGTGTTGGGGCGAACTGAATGGGGTCGGGTACATACTCTCGTAGTGCTGAGGCACGGGCTGCCTAAATGGCATGAAAATATCTGTCTAAGTAACTGTAAGACTGGCAGATCCCTTCAAGAATTATGCTCACTGTGGAATGACAGTGATGGTACAACTTTGAGTTTACTTTGGACCTGATAGAGTCCACGATGGCCTCAGTCACTCATGGGTTTTGAGGTCGTGGTTATCCTTAAGATCTAAAGACTGAACTCAACTACTACAAGTAGAGGATGCAACCGAATATGGGCCTAGTAGGGTTCTCCCAGTTGAAACACACTACCCTACTATGGATAGGGTCAATAGGCCTCTGGGGTATCTAAAATACATAGAATAATCAACCCCCAGAATGTCGAGTTGATGCCCAGACAATTGCTTCGCCTGCGTACCAAGGGTGGAAGAGGTTAATTATCGAAACAATGCATTAGCTTAGGTTCAACGATGCTTGAATGTATGAGTGGATGGATGTTGTTGAGTCAGTCCTACATAACCTTTGTGAAGGTGTCTTGATCAGTATACGACTGGACCGACTGGGCAAAAACCCGTGTTGTATCCGTACGACTAAGCGAAGCTTGAGGAGCTGTCGTTAGATGCGTGGGATACGGATGTGTCAAGTATGAAGACTTGAGCTAGACGTCCCTTTGAGACCTGGAAGAGGTCAAGGCTAAGTCGTGGAGACTTAAGTGGTTATTCGAATCACAACCTTGAAGAGGCTTGCTCTAAGTCATGAAGACTTGAGTGGATGTTCAACTCATAGCCCTGAGGAGGCTCTTGCGATATACGCTAAGTCTTGGAGGCTTGAGCGTCGTCATTGCGAACTGCGACCCTGAGTGGTCATCATATGTACTTGAGTTGAATGGATATCTGATTGCATGCTTACCAGACCATCAGTGGTTTTGACCCCGTTTAATGGAGATTTCAGGTGTTGGACCTGCGTGGCAATATACGGAGCAAGGCGGCATCGAGTTCCAGGGTTTCTCTAGACAGAGTTGTATTGCTTCCTTTTATTGAACCTATACTGCTTTTCCAAGAAGTTATGTTGTAATAAACATGTGGTTTTCGATAAAATGGAACACTTCGGTTGTCAATGAGTTGCTTGGTCACATACCTGCAATGTGCTCGAAGTTTTCTAAAACTGACAACTCATTATCGTCTGATTCGGCTGCTAAAAGCTTTTCTAATTTTCGCTACAAAGAAAAAAAAAGAAATTCATGAAAATTTTAAACTTAGCTTTGTTTTGGAAATCCGGGGCATTACAAAGATACTAAAGAATTTCCTAAGAAATGACAAGTTCCGCTAGTACTCTTGTGATCAGATTTACTTCCTGCAAAATCTGCATCACTATATGAAACTAAATCAAAGGAAGATGATTTTGGGTAAAACAAACCAAAATCTGAAGTATCTTTTAAGTAACGAAAAAATTATTTTACTGCAGTTAAATGAGATTCCTTTGGATTAGCTTGAAATCTAACACACATACAAACACTAAACATTATATCAGGTCGACTAGCAGTTAAGTATAATAGAGATCCGATCATACCTCTATAGAGCTTAGTATCTACATTTTTACCATTTTCATCTTTATCAAGAGAAGTAGTTGTACTCATAGGATTTCTTCTTGATTTCAATGAGTCCATCCCAAACCTCTTGAGAAGTTCTTTTGTATACTTAGCCTGGTTGATGAAGATTCCTTCTTCAGTTTGCTTTATTTGAAGTCCAAGCAAGTAGTTTAATTCGGCCATCAAGCTCATTTCAAACTCTTCCTGCATATCTTTAGCAAACTCTTTACAAAGAGAATCATTAGTAGAACCAAATATTATGTCATCAACATAAATTTGCACAATAAGAATATCTGAATTAAGTTTTTTAATAAATAAAGTGGAGTCTACCCGACCAATGGAAAAACCAGATTGTTCTAGAAAATTTCGTAGTCTTTCATACCACGCTCTTGGTGCTTGTTTAAGTCCTTACAAAGCTCTTTTTAATTTGTAGACTTTTTCTGGATATTTCTCATTTTCAAAGCCTGGAGGTTGCTCTACATAAACTTCTTTATTGATGTGTCCATTTAAGAATGCACTCTTAACATCAATTTGATATAACTTAAAATTCCTGTAGCTAGCAAAAGCAAGCATCATTCGAATTGACTCCAATCAAGCCACTGGTGCATAGGTTTCATCAAAATCTATGTCTTCTTCTTGATTATAGCCTTGTGCTACTAGTCTTGCTTTGTTTCAAATGACTTCGCCATTTTCGTCCAGCTTATTTCGGAAGACCCATCTTGTTCCAATTACTGGATGATCCTTTGGTCTATCAACTAGATCCCAAACATCATTCCTAGTAAATTGGTTAAGTTCTTAAGACATGGCTAAAAGCCAAAATTCATCATCACAAGCCTCATTGATATTCTTTGGTTCTATTTTAGATATGAAAGCAATATTTGCAATATATTGCAATTGCCTTCTAGTTTGAACACCACTCTTTATATCTCCAATAACTTGTTCATGTGAATGATTGGGAACTTCTTTCCAAACCGGTTGAAGAGGAACATTTTCTTGAGAAGTGCTCTCTAACAAAGGTTCTTCTTGAAGTATAACTTCTTCTCCTTTGCTTGGAGGAATAACCTGCTCACAATTCTCATCAAATGCAACATGAAAAGACTCTTCAATGCAAGATGTTCTTTTATTAAAAATACGATAAGCTTTACTTCTAGAAGAATATCCAAGAAATATTGATTCATCTGATTTTGAATCAAACTTATGAAGATTATCTTTGGTATTTAACAAGAAGCATTTACTACCAAAAAAATTTTAAATATGAGATCTTTGGTATACGATCATAATACAATTCAAAACATGTTTTATGTAAAATTGGTCGAATAAGAACACAATTTAAAACATAACATGTTGTATTTATTTCTTCAGCCCAAAAGTATTTTGGTAAATTTTTATCTTGAAGCATGGTTCTAGCACATTCTTGCAAAGTTCTATTCTTTCTTTCAACAACTCCATTTTGTGGATCCGCTCTAGGAAAAGCAAAGTTGTGAGATATACCATGTAAATCACAATACTTTAGAAAAGATTCATTTTCGAATTCACCACCATGATCACTACGAATTTTAATAATAGATGTAGATTTTTCATTTGTAATTCTTCTACAAAGTTTGGAAAATTTAGAAAAAGCATCATTTTTGCTTTTTAGAAAAATCACCCATGTAAATCGAGAATAATCATCTACTATAATAAAAGCATACTTACTACCATTCAAACTTTGAATTCTAGATGGTCCAAATAGATCTAAATGTAAAAGTTCAAGAGGACGTTTTGTTGAAACTATATCTTTTGCTTTAAAAGAACTCTTGAATTGTTTACCCATTTGGCAAGCATCACATAAGTGATCCTTCTCATATGGTATTCTAGGTAGGCCTCTACCAAGATCATTCTTGGATAACTTGGAAATAATTTTTAAGTTAACATGTCCAAGTCTCTTGTGCCATAACCATTGAATTTCATTTGAAACAATAAGACATTTTTCATTAAAAGTGGGTAACTCATCTAGATAAAGTTCATACACATTGTTCCTTCTTTTACCTTTAAAAATAATCTTTTTAAATTGAAAATCAGAAATTAAACATAAATCATGTTCAAAAGAAACAAGAAAACCTTTATCACATAATTGACTAATGGATAATAAATTATGCATTAAACCATCTACTAAAAGAACATTTTCTATCAAGGGAAATTTTGGATTACCAATGTTACCAATACCGATTACTTTTCCCTTGTTATTGTCACCAAAGGTGACAATTCTTCCATCCTTACTTTGGAGGGTGGAAAATAACTCCGGCCTTTTAGTCATATGTTTGGAACAACCGCTGTCCAATATCCATTTGCTCCTTATTTTGTGTACCTACAACAAAATTATAAGGCAAAGCATTTGACCCCTTTCTATTTTCGGGTCCATGAGAGTTAGTCTTAGGAACCCATATCCATTTGGATTTTGGTTTCCTTTGATAAAAAGTATTCTTTCTATAACAAGATTTAGCATTTCTAGAATAATCATGTCTAGGCTTATAAGCATTATAAGTGCCATGATTAGATGCATTTCTATTATAACTAGAAAATTTAGTTCTTTGAACAAATGGTTGAGAATATTGTCTTTTATTCTTCACCACATAGTTTGGTCTATTTTGAGTATCAAAAAAGCTAAATCCCAATCCGATTTTATTAACCGAGCATCTTTGAGAACCAAAAAGTCTTTCTAGATTCTCTTGACCATTTGTGAATTTGGTCACTATAGAAAGAAGATCATTTGATTTTTTTTTTTAGACTAGTTATTTTTTTTTGTAAGAGATTGGTTCTAATTCCAATTTCTTTTATCTCAAATGATTGACAAGAGTTTTCCTTCTTGAGATCTTCTATCTCTTGAAGTAACACTTTGTTTTGAGAGTCAAGAGTTGAATTTTCATTTTTTAACTCTTTGTTTTTAGAACTTAGACTCTTAAATTTAGCATATAAATCATTAAATGCTTCTAATAAATCATCATACTCAAATTGACTTACCGAGTCTTCTTGAACTACAAAGCACATGTTGGCGACTTTTTCATTTGATTCTTCATCGGAAGAGGAGTCACTATCATCCCAATATGCTTGAAATGCCTTTTTCTTATTGAATTGGTCCTTGGACTTGATTTTGAGAAGAGGACAATCTTTCTTGATGTGACCTGCCTTTTTGCAGTTAAAGCACTTGACTTCATTAGGATTGAAAGAATCCGCTTTCTTTACCTTTTTTTGAAATCTTCCCTTTTTGATGAATCTTTTGAATTGCCTTGTGATGAGGGCAATATCTTCATCTTCATCTTCTTCTGAATTTTCAGAGTCAGAAGTAGCCTTAAAAGCAAAAGATTTCTTCTTGGGTTCTTCTTCTTGTCAGTCTTGAAGTTGGACTTCATATGCCATTAAGTTACCAACTAAATCTTCAAGAGTGAGAGTGTTTAAATCATTTGCTTCCTTAATAGCAGTGGTTTTTCTCTCCCATTCAGGAGTTAAATACCTTAGAATTTTTCTGACTAAATCCACTTGTGAATATTCTTTTCAAAGGGATTTCAGAGTGTTAGTGATATTGGTCATTCTTGTTACCATGTCCGATATAGATTCATTTTGCTTCATTTTAAACAATTCAAATTTATGAACTAAAGAGACGATTTTAGATTCCTTTACCTTTGATGTTCCTTCGTGAGTCACAAGAAGAGTATGCCAAATTTCATTTGTTGTAAAGCATTGAGAGATGCGATTGAACTCTGCCTTGTCAACGACACAATACAATGCATTCATAGCCTTGACATTAAGTGAAGCAGTCTTCTTTTCTTCATCGGTCCATTGGCTGAAATCAGTTGATGGCATTTGGTACTTTTCTGAAACAACTCTCCAAATTTCGAGAACTATGGATTGTAAGAATATTGTCATTCTCACTTTCCAGTATCCATAGTTTGTTCCATCGAAGAGAGGAGGACGAACAGAGAAGCACCTTCTTTGTGCTGAGATGTTGTTGTTGCCATGCTAGATGATAGTCAAATCAAAATAATAGCAAACCTGCTCTGATACCAAATGAAAGTACAGTAGGATCGAGGCAACGAGCACTAGAGGGGGGGTGAAAAGTGCTTTTAAATATCGTCTGTGGAATTTTGACATATTTTGCAATTCGCAAAGTAATCACACAAATAACATAAGAATTTATCCTGGTTCGGTCTTTCTCGACCTACATCCAGTCCCCAAGCAAAACCCGCTTGAGATTTTCACTATCAACCTTGTGTAACAAGATCATACAGACCAAATCCGGTCTCACTTTCAGAACACACCTACTGAAAGCAAACAACTTCTTTAAACCAAGGAGTCCTTTCCTTTTACAGAAAATTGAAATAAGTAACAACTTACAAAACAACCTATGAGCCTTTCTTATGAATGCAAATGAGATGCAATTGGCTTTTGAGGTTGTTGAAATACTCAACTCACGAATTCACTATCTCTCAAAGGAATTTGAGTGAAAAACGGAAGTGAAAAATATCAAGTGAGTGAGAAAATGAATATGAGTGAAAAGCAAAGAGTAATTCAATGTAAATCGATTGGATTGTTATGCTTTTGAGTGTAAAATGCACTCATATTTATAGTTGAAAAATTTCATACGTTGAGGGTATGAAAAGGTGTCAAAACAGTCTATTTTGAACGATCAAAACGTTTGAAAAATGAAAAGACATGTCTTTTAAAAGTTTCAAGAAAAATGGCAAAATTAGTCGACTGGAACAGTAGTTAGTCGACTGATAATTAGCTATTAGTAGACTGACAGTTATCGTCGGTCGACTGATCTGTTTATCGAGCCGTTTAAAAAATTTGAAGATTTGAAACTTAGTCGACTAGAGAAAAACTTAGTCGACTGATAATATCATCAGTAGACTGAATTTTTTTTCAGTCGACTGCTGCTAAATTTTTCTGAAAATACATGTTTTGTCCTGTCGACTGATAAAATCATTAGTCGACTGCTGCTAAATTTTCAGAAAACAGACATTCTGTCCGGTCGACTGATAAAACCTTCGGTCGACTAATTTGACAAAAATGACATTTTGTTTAGAAAATTTGGTGTGAAAGGATTAGTCGACTGGTGAGTCTATTGGTCGACTAATAAACATGAAAAATTAAATAAAGAGTTTTCTAAAAAGATTTTCACGAAGGGTTCTTTTAGAAAAGTTTTTCTAAAGACTTTTTAGGTGAAATGCAACCAAAATATGCACTCAAAGTAAGGCTCTTACAAGAATTTAAGACTTTTAATGAATTTAACATTTGCACACTAGTCTTCAAAGATTCTTCATCGAATTCTTCAATGATTGTCATATTTCTTCATTGCCTTAGCTGAAATGCAGTTGATTCACTTGTTCATCATCAAAACCTTGTACTTGAAGTATCATGTACGGCTTCATTGTCGTAACAACATTGTGGAGGCTTGAGTACCCACACTTAGCTGCAAATCTTGTTCCTGCTAGTTTTTGGGTTTTGGGTTTTGTTGAGATGCATTCCCAAATTTTGAAGACTTGTTGTATTGTCACAGTTTGTAACTCTTTCACTATCGGGTTGTGAACCCCTTTATACTTGTGATGATACCATTATTTATGTTGCTAGTCACTTAGGTTGTACTTATTTATGGCCGTCGAGACTTGCAGCCTTGCCTGTAAGACCCGTGAATTTTCTGAGGAATTTACTGCCTAATTAATATTGAAATATATGCTTTGGTGTATTTATGAGATTATAGCATGTAATTTGATGTAAATTGACTGTGCTTTGTATTTTGGCTTTGCTCGCGCGACTCAAAAATCGCGTAAAAATACTGTGTAAGTAAGAAGTGCCTAATTTTGGATGAATTAATCTTTGAAATTTTAAGGGATAGTTTATAATATATTTTTATGGTTTTTCCCTGAATTTGGAACTTATACAATGCAAAAACCTTGTCAGTGCATGTGAATTACGAGTTTTGATCTACGATTGGACCTGAATCGTAATACGCTTAATTCTTGCAAATGAAAGACAATCTTCTTGAAAGGCATCGAGCATTCCATATTAATGGAGGTGTTATAGAGAACTAAACAATTCGTTGGAATTAATTTAGTATCTAATTGCATTAAATAAGCATTGTTTTGAAATACTACATTTGGTGATTTTTGGATTTGGACCGGATCACTAGTAGAGGACCCAAACCCATTGGTCGTCCTCTCTAGGGGACAAATTTAGACATGATTGACCAGCTGGTCAAGGTTTGACCAGATGGGTGGAATTTTTGAAAGTTTTTGCATGTTGTTTGAAAAGAAGACCACTATTGGCCATGGCTCTTTTCAAAAGCACATGATGAAGCATCACGAGGGGCGCACGTTTAAAGAGGAGCATGAGGCTGGCGCCCCATGGCATTTTTGCAAGCTTTTTGAACTATTACAAATGCCAATAGCCGATTGGGTGAGTTGGGGTGGCCCTTTTGTAAAATTTTTAAACATTAAAGGCACTTTGCAATGGCATTTTTGAAAGATTTCTTAAATGTTTTAAATGCATGACATGCATTGGGTTTGGGCTGGCCATGGGGGGGCGTGGAGCACCCTAGCCATCCATCCTAGCTGGGATAATCCGAGCCATTTGTTTCTTTTAACCTAAGTATTTAAACTTCTAATGAAGGAAGTAAGAGAGAGAAAGAACACCCCTTGGGCGATTTTCTTTGAAGGAGCCTCTCTCTCTTCCCCTTCTTCTTCTTCTCCAACCGTGGGTTTGAGTGTGGGTGGTGTGGAACACCACTTTGTTGAGACTCAAAAATGTGGCAGCATCTTCATCTCCTTCTTCTCCATTGTAAAGCCTCGTAGGTGAGACACCTTACCCTCTACACCTATTATGGATTTGTTGGAGCAAGTTGAAAGTGCTCTTGCTTTTTTGTAAGCTTTCTTTTTCACAAAACCATGAATGTGATTTTCGGTTAGTTTGTTTGCATGCATCCCATTCGTGTGTCTTATTGAGCGTATTTGCATGCAAAATCATTTTTGGTCTCACTCGTTGCCCTTGCTTTTGGTTTCATGCACTTCTTTGAGCAAATTAGATGTGAGACGCCATGGGTTTCAGATTCCATCTCTCTTGGTTTTCATTTCATACTTTTGCTTCCTTTCTTTTATTTCCTAATATAGCTGGAAATGTTTGGAAGTCGTCCACATTGTTCCTGCGTTTCCCTTTGATTCAACGCACTTTGTTCTTCTTTTGTTTTTGCCAAAGGTGTTTCAGATGCACAGTGGCTGGAAGCCCTCTTTACTTTCAAGCATTTTCGGTTTGGCTGGACGTTCCAGCAAGTGTAACCCAAGACGACCACAACTCGGTCAACCCAGGACGCCTCCTTCCTCCTGTTTTCGTCCAGCTTTGCACAAACCTCTGCCATCGCCCATTGTGGGTGGCTGGGGGTTTCGTTGGGGCCTGACATGGTCTGGACCGAACCGGTCCAGACCTGTCAAAGGCCATGGCCGGTCATAGCCGGGTTGGGCATTAAGCCCTTTTGCTTTTGAATTTTGTTTCCGCCTTGGCTACAGCTGGGTGCAGGTGGTAGGCCTGCACCCCACCCTTTTTGGTGCTGGTTGTAGCCAGCTGGGTCTGGACCAATCGGTCCAGACCGTGCATAAGTGAGTGCACCCTCTTTTTGGTCTGGACCAATCGGTCCAGACCTGGTCCGATTTGTGAGTTGAACCCAATGTGGGTTCGTGCGATTCGGTCACCCCTTTTAGACCTGTTAGAGGCCCCTAACCGAACCCAGTTTCGGTTAAGGGCTCATCGTGGTGGCCAGCTAAAGGTTGATTGTTTGGGGTTGCTGCAGCGAGTGGACGCAACCGGGTGCGGGCCGTGGGCCTGCGCTTCCGTTGTTTGTTTTCGGCAGGGCCATTGGTGTTGTATGACAGCATAGTTGTTGTCCTCTAGTCAAGTTCACAGCGCTGTCCAAAGCGGGGCCTGCGTTGTGAGGGTCGTGGCGCCCCATGGCGCCGGGTGGCTAGTGAGCTGACCGACCTGTGTCCAGCGTTTTATATGCTCTAGTCCCAGATGTTTAGCAGCATTTACGCATAATTAGCAGACCTCCGGGTTGCATTCCATGGGGATGCATGTGTGTTCGCAGCACGGGGTCCAATACCCCAACAACGTGATGGATTTGACTCGTCGTATCACAAATGGATTACGCTTATCGACCAAAGCAAACTTTATATGTATTTTTTCATCTTTATCAACGTGCTTTTAGCCTTGTTAGCGAACCTCCGAGCTGCAGTCAAAGGGCCTGCAAGTGTGTTTGAGCGGGATCCAATATTCCCAACGTGTGCACTAAGTGTTTTGACTATTTACAGCTTGTGCGATGAATGTGCGTGGTCCGATGCAATTTATATATAAATATGGTTATGATTGCACAATAATTTGATAAACCCATCAATATGGGTAATGTGGATGCGTACCTTATCATATGTACGCTTTAGCATAGAACGCAAATGATACCTCGTTAGATGTCTTTTATAAAAAATAAGGTTTTACACCCTATCGAGCGCTTTTTAAGCAAAATGAGGTTTTGGCATAATTGAGGAATCTGTGGCATAGGTAAATGGTAATAAATGAATATGGTTTCTCCCTTGTCTTACAAGGCTCGACACAAAAAATAGATTTAATCAAAAGCATTAACATGTGGTTGTGGCGTGGTTGGTGAATGTGTTTAAATGGTATGTACACGGCCACACACCCTTAAGCACGTAAGCGTTGCACTAATTGATGCAATCGTGTTGGTGATATTTGAATGTGTAATTACTTTGGTAAATTACATGTATTTCCCTAAGTGTGTTGGGATTCTCGAGATACATGTTTGTGATATTAGTCGTTTGAGACTATTGAAACTCCTTGGCGAGTCTTGTTGCGGGCGATGGCCCCACTTAGCGAGATGAGCTCGCTTATGGTTGTTAAACATGATTTTAGAACCTTGGCACAGCTTGTGAGTCACGCTTTACCGTGGCAACATGTTTCTAACTGTCTCTTCATAATGTATAATGTTTGGTATTGTCACTTAACTAGCTCTCACACTTATGACACGATGCACATACTTATCCACTCGTTATCTATGCACAGTTCATGATGACACATCAGTTGGCATGTCACAACTTTCGTATTGTTACATTAGTAATTTATGTTCTATGATGCATACCATGTTACAGATGTTATAGACTGTGTTAGATTTATGTTTCTTGATGCATGCTATGCCAATTGATATGAATTGTGAAATGAGTAGTCGTAGTTAATTACTCATGCTTTGTCTAATTGCCTTGATTCATGCTAGTTACAGTCTTTGATAGATTCAGGTGTAGTTCTATACTTGCTCATGCTGTAATTGCTCAAGTATTGTAAGATTAGCATGCTATGTATGTTTTGAATAGCTTGCTTTCGATTTCCACACTTTGGTATATCGTGTTTGGTTTGTCTCACCTGCTCGAAAGAGTACTGACCCCTTGTTATGGGGATACAGGTGTTACTTAGGCATGCGATGGAGCTCGATGTGCTGCAGCGAACTCCGAACCCACACTTCTGAACTTTTGTTGGATCTTGGCAGTTTTGGGTTTTGTATAAGGGAATGATAAGTTGTACATATTTGAAATTGTATTTAATAAAAGGTTGTTTCTCTTTACTGTCGTTTCACTCCTATAGTGGCCGCTCAGGGTTTTCCATTTGTTTCCTTTTTGGTACTTCCGCACTTCGCATCTGATTTTAAAAAAAAAAATTTACCTTAAATCCAAAGGATTTTCAAAGGGTTTCACAAGTCGGGAAATCTGGGGGCGCTACAATTTGGTATCAGAGCAGTGTTTTAAAAGTGATAAAGAAGTGTGGTTCAAGTCCCTGCATGCATCAGCCATCGCACTGTAAGTATTTCTAATTCAGTTTCTGTTGTTTGATGACTTGTTCTGCTTGATTTGATGATCTTGTGTGTTTTTTGGGTGTCTTCTATTGCGAGACACAGTTTCGTGTTTAAGCCTCGTATATCAGGCTTAAGACATCGATTGTCGGAACCTAGAGGGTTTGTTCGTGCTTGTGGACCTAGTTTCCCAAGCTGTTGCGAGTCGACTCCTGTGAGAATTGGAGATTTTCGACTAAGATCTAGGGGACTACTTGCGTAGTTCTCCCTTCTCGTTCCATATCGTGTGGTGGAAATGATTGATAGATCATAGCGATTATCGAGCTTTTAGCCTTATCGTGTTGAAGATGAGATGGCTTCGATGAGGATCGTCGTGTGAGGCTCTGAGTGGATGTTTTCCCTCTTTTCCAACTTCGTTGAGATTGTTCGTAACCCTGTCTTTGACGAAGGGTATCTTGATTGATGCGATCCTTTTTGGATAGAAGGTTGAAGCCTTGTCTGTGCCAGTGAGCCTTTGCGTATCTCGTTGGCGGATACTACTATTTTCCCCAGTCATTCTTGATGATGAGAACGTATCTATTGTTATGCGCTTAGCATGTCGCAGTTGTGTTGTCGGTGAGGTCTTTTTACTCCTGAGAGGGTCGTGTTCTGGGGATAGTTAACACCGATCATCTGGGTGTTGATGCTCGTAAGAGAGCGTTGCGGGAATTTTTGTTTCCTCTGCCACTGTCTAGAGGATTGTCGTGAGTTGGCTCAGGAGGTGATTTCTGGCAGTGCCAACCGTGCCATTGGATGGAGTAACTCTCCAGCGATGCCATTGGCGTGGTGATTCGCTAACAATGCCATTAGGATGGTGTTTTCCTAATGAGATTGCTGGGATGGTGATTCTCCAGCAAGGCCGTCAGCATGATGATTCTCTGACGATGCTGTTAGCATGATGATTCGCTAACGATGCCATTAGGAAGGTGGCTTCCTAATGATGCTACTGGAGTAGTGATTCTTCAGTAATGCCATCAGGATGATGGCTCTCTGATGATGCCGTTAGAGTGGTGATTATCTAATGATGCCGCTAGGGTGATGCTTCCCTACTAATGATATGAGAAAAGATGACGCTCGTGTCTTGTCTTGTCATGTGATGATGACTCTCCTTGTTTCGTTAGAATGGTGTTCCTCTAACGTTTGTCATCTAGAATAGCGATTTTCTAGCGATAGCGGCCTTGTTTGGGGTCGCTTGCGTCGTTCGTGGAATGAGGTTGTTGTCGTGTTGTGTTGCACGATTGAATTGTGTTGTGGTTTTTGCCTGAATGATGTATGCTTATGATCTTTGCATGATTGCTGCAATATAATTTCGTGAGTATGGTTGTCAGACCTATCGATTGACTTTTGTGTCTTTTGTCGTGATAGATGACTTGGAAGACCAGATGTAACAATGTTATGGGTGTGGTGAACAACCTTGTAGAGGTTGTGCAACATCAGATGGTTGCGATACAACAGTTAGGTGCGAACCTTCAGCACGTAGCTCAAGGTGTGCAGAACAGTAGCGCAGTTACGTATAAGCAATTCATGGAGTTAGATCCTCCTGCTTTTATGGGTAAGACAGACTCGGAAGCCGCTGAGTCCTGGTTATGCGAGATAGAGCGTATTTTTCGTGTTTTGGATGTCCCAGAGGAGAAGAATATGAATTTTGGTACTTATCACTTGAAGGACCATGCTGAGAAGTGGTGGGACACTGTCTCGTCGGTCAGATTCAAGGACACAAATGTCACGTAAGATGAATTTGTTGAAGTTTTTAACTCTGCTTATTT